>NW_024581116.1:870281-1038516 GCF_017639235.1 Corvus kubaryi | reverse complement strand
TTCTTTCTTTCTTTCTTTCTTTCTTTCTTTCTTTCTTTCTTTCTTTCCTTCCTTCCTTCCTTCCTTCCTTCCTTCCTTCCTTCCTTCCTTCCTTCCTTCCTTCCTTCCTTCCTCCTCTTTATTTCTTGTGAGATGAGGAGCTTCCACTGGCAGCCACTGGAATCTGTGAAAGAAAATCCCTCTGGTCTTTCCATCATAGTTCCAAAGCTCGCTTGAGAGGTGCTTGTGAAGAGCCCACAGATGTCCCTTTGGAGCAGCCTTTTGAAAATGCTTTTCTTCATGTCCCCCCTCCACACCTGACATCCCAAATCTCCTGCAATCTCTCTTCCACTGGTCTTATGCCCAGTGTACTTTTTTGACCTTGAACAAGCCAAATCCTGAAATACAAAAGGAAAATGAACGTTGACCTGCTGTCCCAGGAGCTCCTTTGGTGTCTGTCCCACCTTCCAGCAGACAGACACGTGTCTTCTTCTCCAGAGAGGAAAGCTCCCTGGAGCAGCAGGCTGGCATCCTGGATCCCTGGATCCTTGCCGTGGCTTTTCCTCACCCTTTCTCTCTCCTTTCTCTCTGTGTGACTCCATTTGCCCACCAGGTTCAATATCTACCTCACAGGGCTGTTGTGAGACCCTTGTCTGGGAGGTGGGGTAGGAAAACCCACCATTCATGGATCAGCTCATCAGTGTTCCCGAACTCTGTCTTGACACATCCGTGTTGGCAAAAATCAGGAGTTTTACTCATTCCTTTCATCTGATGCCAAAATTTGGGGCATTTATATCGACATCCCACAGGCTGGTGTGAGATGTGGAAGAGATCAGATACAGGAATTTCTGCTCTTATTCCTGAAGTACATGAAATTTCCAACACAACTGAGGACAAAGGAGTTTTGTCCCACTGTCCCAGGCCACCACCAACCACCTAACCACCTTTTCCAAAGCAAACTCAGCCTTTGGATTGCAAAACTCACTGAGGAATGGTGCAAGTGCACATTTAGTCTGCGTAAGAGACGCCAGTGCTTTCTGTGCCACAGTCCAGACTGTCCTACAGCACCGCAGGAAATGTTTCCTGGTTGCTATTTGAAAGGATGTGCAGGGAAAAGTAATTTTAAAATCATTTCTCAGCTTCGACAGGAGTTTAGCACCCTCAGCCAGCCTCTCTTTGGCTGTACACACTTCAGGCAATGGATTTGGGCTCCAGCAGACAGGATTTAGGACATGTATCCCATGGCACTGAAGAGGAAAACTTCATCACCATCTTAGCCTACCCCATAGTCAGCAAAGAATGCTATTATATCCCAAGTTTTATCTTAATCGTGCTTAGCAGGATGAAAATCATTCTGTTCAAGTGCAGGAATTTCTGCTCGGAATTTCTGCTACTTCCTTCAAGAGCTCCACTGAGGTGGACTTTTGAAAGCTGTAAGAAAATTGGATTAGGGAACAAAAAGGTAAAAATTTAAAGAAGAAAGAGCAAAATGCCCTCTCAGGGGTGGAAAAGGAGCCCACAAAAGACCCTTCTTGTGCACCATGTGAATTTGGTTCAGGGAAAACAGTAGGAAAAATTACTTCATTTCAGCCACCCTGGCACATGGAAATTCTTGGAGCAGCTTCGAGTGGGTCCCTCCTGCCAGAAAATAGCGCTCAGAGAACTTCTGCTTTGTTTGCCTTTGAAAACCGAGTCACAAGCTCAAAAATAGAGAAAGGGAGAGCTTTAGCTAAGGTGAACCAAGTCTTCTGCACAGGGGAGTTGGAACTGTTCCATCCCTTAAGAATTTCTCCGAATTTATTTTTCCAACCCACATGGAAACCTCAAGGCTAAGAGCAAACATGAAACAAAAATATGCAAAACAATGCATATGCCAACAAAAACAGTTTGGGTATCGTGGATGGAGATTGTTTTGATCTTTTCCTGTTTGCATCCTCTTTTTTTTTTTTAATATATATAAATTATCCTGCATTTTGAAACAAAAGCTTTTCTGAAATGAAAAGAAAACAAACTGAAGGAAAATGTCAAAGAAGACCACCAAGAGCTTCAAATCACATCATTAGTTTCCCAACAGATATGATATTTTCCAACAGGAAACGGCCTGAAGTTGGCATTTCCCAAAAAGTTCTAACTGTGACGCACTGGCTTTTTGTGGAGGGAGAGAAAACAATTTTCCTTCCCAAATCTTGACCCTCTATCACATCTTTACAGGGCTCTCTTTACAATGCGATTCCCTTTGATATGGGAGTCTGCAGCAACATTCAGAGCCCTGCAAACAGCGGGGGCCACGAGATCCTTCCTCACAGGATGGGAACAGCCGGGTTTCCAAGAGGATTTAATCCCCATCAGACTGTGGAGCACCAAGAACAGCACAGGCAACACCTCCTCACGTCCTGCCTGCCCTTCAACCCAGCCAGGATGGAGCTGTCCTTCATTTCTGAGGTGGTGGAGTCTTCTACTGCCTTCAAACCAAGCAAGCAAAGAAAATCCACCCTTTGCTTTGTGTGGTTTCACTGGCCAGCAGCAAAACAACCCAAGCCTTGAGAAGGTTCATCCAGAGGTTGGCAGGAAGGTTCTCTTTAATTCTGTTTTAACAATACCATGTTTCTTTTCCCCTTCTGAGTGAAACTTGAAGAGTTCCTGGAATGCCGAAATTTGGAAGAACTCACCATTATCCATCAGGGAAGGCCATTCTCCCACACCCAGCCCCCAGCAGGACCTTGCCCATTGCCCAGAATGATAAGCACATGGTAGAGATCAGAGGGACCACGACAGCCCCTGGCTGCAGTGACAAAGACAAAAAGCACACTTGAGATTAAAGCACACCTCCAAGCCTGCTCCATGATCCTGATAAAACCTGCTGCCCAGGAGGGAATTCCTCACTGCCTCTCCTCCAAGGTCCCAAGCCCACACTCACACTTCCCCCTCTGCCCCTCTCGCTCTGTGATTCCTCATCTCGATGTCACCGCCTCTCCCAGGCCAGGCTTACTCCAGGATACTCTACGGAGCTCAGCTCTTGCTTCACCACCAGCGAGGAAGGAGTCTCTGCAGAAGGTTCCTGTGTGCCAAGGGGGGATTTTCCTGGGAGCATGAACACCCCTGGGGGCTGCAGGGGAGCCCAAAATACCTGGTGTCATCAGGGCTGATCTCCAAGCCTGCATTCCCCTTTGGAGAAGAAGCTTATCCTGGCCAAAGCTGTTTTCTTAGACCTGGCCTGGAGCTGTGCATCAGATCTGGGCTTGTGCACTTGCCTCTTCCTTGTCCCATTTGTGCGCTTTGGTTTCTGAGCTGTTTTCCTTTTTTTGCACTGTCAGGAGTTTCTTTACCCGTGTTTAATTGTCGTCAGCTGCAAAATGTTTGTTAAGCCTCTCCACCAAGCTCTTTAAATGAACGTCAGTGGCTGTCTTCCCTTGGACAATAATGAATGTATATATCGTAAGTGCAGACTATACAGAAAAGTGGCTAAGTCAAGGATCAGAGGGTTTTGTAAAGCCTGTTTATTTTTTTAAATAAGTTTGAGCATTTATATTTTACCACCATTTACGTGGTTTTGGGGAACCCAGATTGTGTCAAGATCTCATGCCAAAACAAGCCAAAAGTTGTTTGATTTCAACCTTTTCTTCCATGAACCATATTTTAAACGATACTTTGTCATTTTAAATGTTTTATTGAAACATGTACTGATGAAAAAAAAAGAAAAAAAAAAAACGAACAATGTCATCTTGACAAAAGATTTATACATGAATCAGAAAGTATTTATTTCAATTTTGTACCTTTCCATTTTAATACATTATAATGTATTGACTCAACTGAGATAATATAAACAGTTCATTTTAATAACATGTTTGCAGTGTGCTGTGTCTTCTTATTCTTTCCTTTCTACTTCACATTGAACACAGAGATTACAAAACCAAAAGAAATATTTTAGATCCTGGCAATCCTGAGGTTTTTTTAGACCAGAACACGAGTGTCTCTTGAGCAGAAGCCTCCAGGAGAACCAAATGGGCGCTGGGTCAGACCATGGGATGAGGTCTCCTGAGAGAGCAGAGGATAAGAATGGTCCAGGGTTAGAGTAACCCACATGCAGCTGGAAATCCAATTGCCTGCTGCTGGCTCTGGGTGATGTGACCCCCTGTGGAGTCCCCGGGCAGGGAATGGCACCACCATCACCCCACGTGTCCCGTTTCCATCCTCTGGCAGAGGTGTGGTCCCTGCATTGAGACCCCAGGTGGGCCACTCCCACAGGGACTGAGTGTCTGACACCTGTCCTGGCCCTCCTCATCCCCACTCACTCAATCCCTAAGTAAGGGATCCCCCAAATTCAACGCCTATTCCCAATTTTCTTCATTCACCTCCTTTGTCCCCTGCTGCTCCTCCAGTCCCTGCCCAGGGAGATGCATAAATCCCTCACACACACAGGTGGCCACATCTCTGCTGCTGCCCAGGAGCTGTGCTTTGGCTTCTCTGCTTTGTCCTTTGTTGGGGCAATCCCAGACATCAGCACAGACTGGGAGAGGAACTCGCTGAGGGCAGCCCTGGCAGAAGGATTTGGGGCTGCTGGTGAGAGCTAGACATGACCCATCCCTGAAACCCCCATGTCCTGGGGCAGCAGGGGAGGGGGGGGGGATTCTGCCCCTCTGCGCAGCTCAGGTGAGACCCCACTTGCAGAGCTGCCTCCAGATCTTGGATCCAACAGCAGAAGGACGTGGAGCTGCTGGAGAGAGCCCAGAGGAGGACACAAAGCTGCTCTGAGGGCTGGAGCCCCTCTGCTCTGGAGCCAGGCTTGGAGAGCTGGAGGTGTTCACCCGGAGAAGAGAAGGATCCAGGGAGACTCCACAGTGGTAATTAAAGGGAGCTTGTAAAAAAGAGGAAGAACAACTTATTACACAGACAGATGGGGATTGGACAAGAAGGAATGGGTGTAAACTAAAAGAGGAGAGATTTAGATTCGATGGGATATTGGGAAGGAATTCCTGTCTGTGAGGGTGGGGAGGCCCTGGCACAGGGTGCCCAGAGAAGCTGGGGCTGCCCCTGGATCCCTGGAAGTGTCCAAGGCCAGGTTGGACGGGGCTTGGAGCACCTGGGATAGTGGGAGGTGTCCCTGCCCCATAGCAGGAGGGTGGAACTGGATAATCTTTGGAGTTCCTTCCAATCCAAACCATTCCATGATTCTCTGATCCAGTTTTCTGGCCTTAGTTTGTGTCTCCGGTTCAGTCCCTCTCCTAACCCACTTCTGAACCAAAATATACATTTGATGACAGCTGACCCTTCAATCCATCGCTCCACAGGGAAAACCCAAGTACTGAGCAGTCTGTGCCAGCAGTCCCCCCTCAGACATGGGTCTGCTGTGCCATGGTAATTCTTGTCCACGGGCACCCAGGACATGCTGCTCATGAGGACAGAAACCTGCTCGTGAGGGCTCTCTGTTGGTGCTGGAGGTTGGTATCATGTGGACAGCAAATCCTTTTGTGACCATGAGGGAAATGCTGATTCCTTCCTGGGATCTCAGGCACCTCTGGCCAGGTTCATGCTCCCAAACTCCAGGGGAGTGGGGGTCACATCCAAACCACCTATTGGGAATAGTCTGTTCCAACTCCCAAGACAAGTCCAAGGATTATTTGGGACGTTTCCAGCTGACCTGGTCCAAAACTGTGCTCAGGAGTGTGCTTGGAAACCAGCACTTGTTTAATTTACTGCTATAGATATAAGCAGTGAGGACCAAAGCACACAACAAGGGAGGGGGGACACTCATTGTACAGCCCTACTGAGTGCTGATTGCTGGTGGCAGCTTTTGGGTATTATCAGGAAAAACAGATCATATTCTCCATGACTGAAGTGTAAAGCTGTTCCCCTCAAGAAACTGCTGTTCTCTTCACTCCGGAGGGGGCTTTTGTGGCAGTGGAAATATGGACCTGAAATTTCTCCACCTCTGCATCTCAAAGCAGGGTGAATGCCCAGTACAGACTCCAGGAAAGTTCCTCATCGTATTTGCCAGTTTGGTACTGGTTCTTTTGTAAAATACCTGATCCTGGGAGGTGATGGGGAAAGAGGATTTCTGGTACAGTGATGGCCCAAAATCTTGGCAATTTTCTCCAACAGTTATCAGCTTCATCTTCAAAAACTCCCTAAAAGACAAAGATTGTAACATTTTGTGCCACATCTCTCCCAGTCTGCTGCAGGAAGGAGCCCACAGCTCTGAAGGTCCAGCATTTCATTGCACATCAAGGAATACAGAGTAGGAAAGGAGGTGTCCCATACACAACAAGAGTGCAAACCAAACATCCTTGTGCTTCCAGATGCTCTGGACTGGATCTGGAATTCAGGATACTGCCAGAGTTCGACTGGAAGGCAGGTCTGGGAAATATTGAGCGGGGAAGGAAGGAGAAGGGGGTGGGAAGCTGTGCAGCCTCATTGTCACACCTGAGGGACATCAGAGACGAGAGTTCATGGTTATGGAGAGGCATCTGGAAGAAAACCAGGTGAGGGTGGGCGCTCCCTGCACACGGTGTCCTTCATTCTGGCCTGACTTTCCCTCTCTGGGGATGTCACAACAAACCCCTGCAGCACTGCAGGCTGGGGCAGAGTGGTTGGAAAGCTGGAAAAGGACCTGGGGGTGCTGGTGACATGAGCCAGGTGTGCCCAGGTGGGCAAGAGGCTGGGTTGTCCCAGCTCTGGGGTGGCAGCACCTCTGCTGGGGCACCTCCAGTGCTGGGGCACCTCCAGTGCTGGGGGCAGCTCTGGGACCCTCCCAACAAGGAAAACATTGAGGGGCAGGAGTGTGTCCAGGGAAGGGAATGGAGCTGGGGAAGGATCTGGAGCATCAGGAGCGGCTGAAGGATCAGCCCTGAGATGAAAAATTCTTAGCTCTCCATGCCCTCGACTCCCCAGATGTGTCAGGAGCAGTGAGATTCCTGCACTTTTCCATATAAAATGGCAAGTCTGGGCCACAAATCTCAGGCAAATGCTTTTGCAATGGGGTCTTTGAGGCTGAGACATGGAGGAAAAGGGAGAGTAGGATATAGGGATGAGGCTGCAGAGATCCTGAGATAGTGGGAGAAGCTGAGAAGAAACCTAAGGAAAGACAGAAAGGGAGAGGAACTCCTTAAGGGTGGGAAGGGAGACAGAAATAAATACCAAGGGAAGAATTCCAAGGAATTTTAACCCGCACCAGGGCCAGAGCAGAATAGCAATCCTGGAAAAACCATCCTTCACCTATTAGGGTGGAGAAAAAACAAGTGAAGAAATTACTTTACACAGCAATTACTTCTCTCCTGCTAACACCCATCCCAGGACAACCTTTTGACAAATCAGGCTCCCTGTTCCCTTTCATCAATCTGCCAGCTTCCATTTTAGCACTTTGCCTAATAATCTTCCCTGGTTTGCTGCTAACAAACAACTTCTGGAGAGGACAACTGCAGCTCAGTCCACAACCTGGCTGCTTTTTGTGCTGCTCCCCACCTGCCAGAGAAGCGATCTCCTGCCATGTTACAGCACAAGGTAGGTAGCGGCTGCCTCCACCTAGACCAGATATTCAGTGGGAATTTCCTGGAGACTTTCCCAGTCTTGGGTTTTGTAGGAAAGCCCACGGAGAGGGTCAGCATGGCCACACCCAAGCTGCATGCTGGGACTAGAAAACAAATGAGTAAAACCAAAGAAATGGGTTGAAAACCAAAGAAATGGGTTGAAAAGGAGCATGGGGTGACACAACAGGAGCAGCTCTCTCCTGGTAGGATAAGTGGACACTGGGGAGGTTCTGAGGATGGGAGCTGAGCATTCCCAAGTGGAGGAAGAAGGGGTTGGATATAATTGAGCAGGGCCGGTGCAGGTGGCATTGTCCTGCCCTGTGGCAGCACCCGCTTCCCGAGGGCCACTGAGAAGGGGGACACTGCTCCAGGGCTTGTTAGGGGTACCCCTCAATAGATTAAACTGATTAAACTACAACTTAACAAATCCTCTGACCACGTGTGCATGTGCATTTCACCTGTTTGTGAATCTCTCTCTCTCTCCCTAGAACAAGCTGGGACCCCAGCGCTGCAGTAAAGTGGAGATCTTCTTCCCAAGCCGAGCACTCTCCAAAGTGCTCCAGAGAACCTTAAGCAAGCAATGGTATTTACAAGCCCTGGTAGTGCTGCTGCTGCCTTCAACTGTGGATTTGGAAGTGTCTGTGGGATAAGTGTGCCACGATAAATTCCCTGGCTCATTGACTCCACAATGGGTGAGCAAAGGAAAGCTCCAGCCCAGCTCCTGCTTTACAGGGAACAATTCCTTCCCAATATCCCACCTAACCCTGCCCTCTGGCAGTGGGAACCCATTCCCCCACATCTTGTCCCTCCATCCCTTGTCCCAAGTCTCTCTCCAGCTTCTTGGAGCCCCTTTAGGCACTGGAAGGAGCTCTAAGGTCTCGTTGAGGTTTCTCTTCTCCAGCATGAACAGTCCCAGTTCTCTCAGCATCATTCCTTGATGCTTGTGCTATCTTGGGCTCATGGGGGAATCCTGTTCTTCCAATGTGTGGAAAAGGTAAGGACAGGGACACAGACTGGCAGTGAAAGACAGCGGTGTCCCCAGACCTGGCATTCCCAGTCAGTGTCTGTGGGGAGCTCACAGGACAAAGTGTAGACGGGAGAAAGGAAAACTAACGTGTAATTAAAGAGCTAATGAGCCCATCTTGGCTATTTTTAGAGCTCTTTTATTTTCCAGTGGTTGCTCAAACAGCCCCGAAATGACAGTACTGGGTCAGCCTTGAAAGTGCAGCTCCACTTTGAAAAGTGAGCAATGTCCTTGTGGGTTTCCCTCTTTATTTCTGTTCAAAAGCCCTAAATCTAATTTGCTGTGTTTACAAAGCTGAGCCCTGCTGGGACTGCGAGCAGTGCTGGTTCTGAAATCTTCAGAAGGAACCTCCATCCTGCCACAAGAACATCCCAGACAGCCAGGGCTAATGAATAAAACGGGCTGGAAATTGGCTGCGTTCAAACAGTTTAAAACCCATTGCAGGTCTATTTGCTTTCTTCACTGCTGACCTCTCTTTGCTGCTGCTGGATCCTGACAAGTCTTCAGCACATAATTCCTTATGAATAATATATCAAACACTCTCTGCTGGGCCTGGCATTTCCTCCTGCTTGTGGAAAGCGATGAACTTTCCCTGCAACCATTCGCAAATCCAAAAAAAGAAAAGATATCTGGAGTAGGGATGGTTTGTTTAATCTTACCAGTTTCTTCCCAGTATTTTCTGTGGGTCCTGTTGAAGTGAGCTACTGGCATTGCTTTTGTGCTGCTCAATATTTCTTTTTGTGCTTCATGACCAGAGGAGTGATTCCTGCATCTACAAAAGTACCATTTTCCTCTTATCTCATGTGAGTGGTAAATAGCACTCGAACCCCTGGCAACAAATGTCTCGTGCAAATGAAATTTGCTGCCCAGCTGCTTCTCAGAAAAAGAACACAACGATGGTGGAAGGGGATTAATTTTGAAATCTGAACCAGCATCTGCAGGAAATATTTTTTTTCCCCTCTCCCATCTCAGTTTGAGCAAAGCAAGTGAGTGTTTCATGGCATCAAATGGGACACTTTATTCCGCAGAGTGAGCTGCACTTTACAGAGGAGCAGTCAGCACAGGATTGGGTTTGTGGTTAAGTCATTGCATCAGGCCTGAGGGAAGATGCCCTCTCAGATGGCTTCCTGAATTAATTCATAAAGTGATAAGGTCTGGAGAACTGGAGGAGCTGGAGGAGCCTTTGGGCAGCCACCTATCTCCTTTCCCCATTCTGTGGTCAGGTCAAACAATCCATCCCCAACAGATGTGATCATCAAAAAAGACAATCCCAGCACCCCTTAGCCATTCCCAGGTGTTCTGTCCCCTGCCTGTTCCCCAACACGCTCAATTATGTTGATTCCTGCTTTTCCAGGTGGCAGTGGGCAAAGAAACCAATCCATCCCTAGCAGCTCCTGCGTGCTTTTCATTTCTGGACCAAACAAGCCCAGTTCATCCAAGCTCTTCCTCAGACCATCTTCTCCAATCATCTGCTTGTCCCTTCCTCTCCCGTCTGCTCCATACCTGGTTCATTCCTGATTTCCTGAAGTGCAGTGGCCAGATATGGGCACATTGTTACAGCTGTGGGGCTTTTCCATCTCCGAGACTGGGAGCAATTATCCTCTTCCATCACAGGTAATGGGTCCAGAAAGAAATTGGTTCTTCTGAACCATTTTTTTACTACAGGTTTTCATTTCACTTGTTATTTTCTAGCTTTACGCCTTCCTCCTTTTTTATTTCCCCCCAGTGTTGGTGCCTTTTGGTCGTTCCCACTTTCCCAACTCGGCTGGTGCCCAGATGAAAATTTTGCTCCCTTTTGACCCTTAGTCACCAAAACCAGCGTCATCATCAGAGAAAAAAATTGGGTTGGTTTGTGGAGGATTGTCCCCAGTGAATTATTCAGGTGGTTTTTCATCACTCTGCTGTCCTCCAGTGTACAAATATTGAACCAGTTACGGAACAACTTCAGCAGGGTTTTCCCAGGGACTGCAGGCAAAGTAGCTCATCTGTGATTCCCTGAATTCCACCACTCTCCTCTTCCTCCCAGTATGATCATTACTGATTCAAAGGGTGTTACATGACAGTTCTCCAAATTTCCAGGCTGAGCTTTCCCTCAGTTACCAACCTCCCAGGAGAGGCAGAGCTCTCTCTTCCTACTCCCAAACCCGCACCGTTAAATTGCGCTGAATATTCACTCAGGATTTCGGGGAAGGCTGAAAACAAGAAACCTGCAAAGCCCTCAGTCTCCTGTCAATGCTTCTTATGGGCTTTTCACCTTCTCACCCAGATCAAGGTGAGATCAAGGCCAGGTTGGACAGGGCTTGGAGAAATGTGGGATAGTGGAAGGTGTCCCTGCCCATGGCAGGGGGTGGAATGAGATGAGCTCTAAGATCCCTTCCAATCCAAACCATTCCATGTTTCCATTATCCCATAAAGCCCATGCTGATGAAATAGCAAAACGAACAGCAATAATAATAATAATAATAATAATACCACACTGCACTCATGGGATAGAAGGAAAATCATCAGAATTCCTCTCTGCTGCCTCTTTTGCCACACTCCCTCCAGTGTTCCCAGCCAGCCACTGCTGAGCTCTGTGCTGGCAGCACTTCCAGGAACAGCAACCCCTCTCCCTGAGCCTGTTCCTGCTCCTCAGTGCCCCAGTAGCTGTTCTTTGAACCCCTCGTCTCCTGGCTGTGGGCACTCGTTGTGACATCCTTTGCTCAGTGGGTCACACGTTGTTAATCTCTTGCTCCCTGCCTGGCGCTTGATGGGCAGCTTCTCCCACCAGAGCTCACCTCTAATCCGTGTGCTCCCTCGAATCAGTGTCCTAAATCAAAGCTGTCTTGTCGTTTTAAGGTCTCCAGGCAGCCCTTGTCCCTAGAGCTTCCATCCCACCTCTCCCAGGACTCCCTCAATAAGCATTTCTAGCCTGGCCTCAGGCCATTTATCACACAACAGAGGCCGAGTTGCCTCACAAAGGACTTGTTGCACAGCCGGGACTCACATTCTGTTTCTTTCCTCGCTTTCCTCCTCCTTCCCCCCTCCCCTTTTCTATTCCTGGCTGCCTCTCCTCTCTCTCCTCACATCTCCCAGGTTTATGGGCCATTGGAATGGGGCCCTTCTGCAGGGCACGGAGCTGCTCCTTAGCTGGGAAATGTAATTCTCTCCCTCCTGACTTCCAAGGGTCTCCTCCAGGTGGGAAGGGGTCGGCAAGGTGAGTATCTGGCTCAGATGTGCTTCCAACCCTCCTCCACTTTCCGGCTGGTTCAATTCCCATGTTGTTGGCTCTGTCCATCCCAGCTGGATTTTTCCCTGTGACCCCAACTCAACCTGAGAGTGGCACCAAAGGAATTCCCCAAAGCCTGAAGGGACTCTTGAGCTGACAGCAATTGATAAGGACGTGCTGGGAGGAAAATTCCCTGCTCAGACCCCGAGCCCTGGGTGATCCTTGTGGGGCTGGCTCTCGGGAAACACCTCTTTCCAAGGAAGACCCTTGGGAGGAATCGCTGGAGAGCTCTGGATGGAATGCCCACCAGGCATCTTTATCCCTCTATTCTTCAGACCAGAGCTACATTTCAACCTCCCTCCAAGCACACTGGAAACAGGATTTTAGGCTATTTTCTTAGAGGGCTGGAATCACCCACAGCTGCTGTTATTTCTCCTGGCAGAAAGTATATATTCAAACATTCACACATTTTTCTTTCCTGTGACACCAGCTTTTAGTCAGGGATGTAACTGGGAAGCACAATAATTGCCCCTGGATGGAACCTTTTCTCTGCCTGATTTCACTTCCCCTGTGCATATTCATGGACTTAATTGTTTTATAAACTCCTCATTTGCAAGAACTGTGTCAGATAATTTGGACCTTGACCTCGAGCCTCCTGTTAAGCAAATATTAAGTAATAATTAAATCATGTGCGACCTCCTTTGTGTTTTGAGTTGTGATTCTTTGCTGGCCGGGAGTGAGAGCTCTGGAGGCAAAAGTGCTCTGATGCGGCCGAATATTAAGTTTCAAAACCAAACAAGAGAAAAATCTCAACCTGAAGGCATCCTTTAACAGAAATTACTTCACGTTTTCCACCTCCAGCGATGTCTTTATATCACCACGAAGCTGTTCCAAACGTGGGGAATGCTGCTCCCTGTTGGAGCGACCAAATACAACACTCAGCTCTCAGCCGGAAGATTTAAACGTCTCCAAAATTAAAAACAGAGCAGAACTTGGCTGGTGTGAAATGCATCACACAAGTGACCATCAAACACTCCACACATCAATTTCATTGATGTAAAAGAGATCTTAGAGGGATAATTCATGGAAATGGCTGCTACTGCCAGGGAGGGCACTTGGATCAGGGAATACAGGTAGAAGGATGAGGGATTACTTCAGATCCAGATGCCAGCAAAGAGTGGCCACTACAGAGAATCCCTGGGTGGTAGTGAAAGGGGAGAAGAAGGCTCCTACAACTCCCTGAAAGGAGGAGGAAACAGCCTCAAGTTGTGCCAGGGGAGGTTTAAATTGGGTATGAGGGAAAATTTCTTCAGTGAAAGGGTGGTCAAACATTGGAACAGCTGCCCAGGGCAGTGCTGGAGTCGCCATGCCTGGAGGGATTTAAAAGCCTTGTGGATGTGGCACTTGGGGACATGGGTCAGAGGTGGCCTTGGCAGTGCTGGGGGATGGCTGGACTTGGAAGTTTTTTCCAATCTGAGTGATTCTATGAGGATGCTGGTGAGTGACCTGTGAGCACTGGAAAGCAGATGAGGTGACACAGAGCTGGGAAGGGGCTGGAGCACCAGGAGTGGCTGAGGGAGCTGGGAAAGGGGCTCAGCCTGGAGAAAAGGAGGCTCAGGGGGGACCTTGTGGCTCTGCACAACTCCCTGACAGGAAGGGGCAGCCGGGGGGGTTGGGCTCTGCTCAGAGGGAACAGGGACAGGATGAGAGGGAACGGCCTCAAGCTGTGCCAGGGGAGGGTCAGGTTGGACATCAGGAGGAATTTCTTCATGGAAAGGGTGGTCAGGCATTGGAAGGAGCTGCCCAGGGATGTGTTGGAGTCCCCATCTCTGGAGGTGTCCATGGAATGACTGGAGGTGGCACTCAGTGCTCTGGGCTGGTGACAAGGTGGGGACCAGTCACAGGTTGGACTCAGTGACCTTGGAGGGCTTTTCCAACCTAAATTCCATGATTCTGGGATCCTGTGTGACTCTATGAAAACAGAAAGAAGGCTCTTCTGTGGTTGATCCTGATCTCCAAGGATTTCCTCCTGGAGGAAAGTGTTAAGTGAAACTTTTGAAAGGGAAAATCTCTCTCTCTCCCATGTAGTGAAGGTCTGGGCAGTATTTATTTGTTTTCACATCAGTCGAGCCTGATGAATGTGACCTGAAAGTGCAGAGAACTGGCAATAAAGTCTGGGGAGAACAAACCCTGTGAGGATACCTGGCAGCGGGAAATGGCCTCAGAAAAGTCTAGAAGGACCAGTTCAATACCCTTGTTTAAAGGAGGAAGTGGGGCAGCCAGAGCAGCCAGTGTAATAGGACCTGAATATGGACTATTAAAAATAAATCATCAAGATAATTGTAAATTTAGAGATTTGCCAGGATCAAGCTCCATCGTATCAATGTAACTGCTGACAGACAGAAGGGGTCTTAGAGAGGAAAAGCCACAGATATAATGTTTGCTTGCTTTGCCTATGAAAAAACACAAATAAACCTTATCAAAACTGTCCTGCACAGTGTTCCCAAAGCAAACAGGGAGCTGTAACATAAATCCAAAGGCACAGAGGCAAAGCAGCGGGAAAAGCTGAGCCAGGGGAGCTGTAACCCAGCTGCCATCCAGATGGGAGGATGGATGGAGAAAGAGCAGTGGGAAATCTGTCCTGATCCTCTCCTGTGAGGAAAAGCTGAGGGAATTGGGCTTGTTCAGCCTGGAGAAGAGAGATTTGGGGTCACCTAATTGTGGCCTTCCAGTACCTGAAGGGAGTCTACAGGAGAGCTGGAGAGAGACTTGGGACAAGGGATGGAGGGACAGGACACAGGGAATGGCTTCCCAGTGCCAGAGGGCAGGGATAGATGGGATATTGGGAAGGAATTGTTCCCTGTGAGGGTGGTGAGGCCCTGGCACAGGGTGCCCAGAGAAGCTGTGGCTGCCCCTGGATCCCTGGAAGTGTCCAAGGCCAGGTTGGACAGGGCTTGGAGCAGCCTGGGATAGTGGAAGGTGTCCTTGACCAGCAGTGACCGGAGGGCAAAGAAGGTCAATGGTATCCTGGGGTGCACCAGGAAGAGCATTCCCAGCAGGTCAGGGAGTGATCCTGCCCCTCTGCTGAGCCCTGTGAGGCACATCTGGGGTGCTGTGTCCAGGTCTGGGCTCCTCAGGACAGCAGGGACACGGAGCTCCTGCAGCGGGTCCAGAGAGGGTGACAAAGTTGATGAAGGGCCTGGAGCATCTCCCTGCCCAGGGAAGGCTGAGGGAGCTGGGGCTGCTCAGCCTCAGAGGAGATGCTGAGAGGGACCCTCAGCCCTGGGTGTCCCTGTGTGCAGGGAGGGCTCAGAGCAGGGCCTGGGCTCTGCTCCGAGGCCCAGCAATGGCACCAGAGGAACGGGCAGGAACTGATCCCAGGAAGTTCCACTGGACATGAGGAAGAACCTTCCTGTGCAGAGACCGAGCCCTGAACAGATTGTCCAGAGAGGGTGGGGAGTCTCCCTCATGGGGGATATTCCAGACCTGTCTGGACACAGCCCTGTGCTCTGGGATGGCCCTGCTGGAGCAGGGAGGTGGCACCAGAGGAGCCACCGTGGTCCCTTCCAACCTGACCCATCCTGGGATTCTGGGCTCAATCCTCCCATTATCAACCTCACTCAAGGTACTGAGGACACTTGGGACACTTCCAGGTGACTCCAGCCGGGAAAGAAAAGGAAAACCACCAAATATCCACAGTTCAGAACAGCACAACAACATGAACAGACGCAAGTATTGATTCAGTAAAGGGTAGAAGACAGAATTAACACACGCCATGAACACAGAATATAAAACCCCTTCCTGGCACTTCTACAAAAGGGATATTAAAAAACAAAATATTGTGCTTGGATGCAAAATGTAGGCAAGGAGGATCCAGAGGAAGCTGCCTGAAGAACTCAGTCATATCTTGGGTGCTGTTCTTCAAATAAAACAACTGAAGAGATGCTAAAAACCCAGAAAATATGAACGACCAAGGGCTTAAGAACATAACTACAAAAATTATTCCTGTATAGAAGAGCTTTGACTCAGCAACTCATCAAACAGGGGTTGCTCCAGTCCTCAAATAGAGTTTGTGGCAGAAAGGAAAAAAAAAACCTGTTTCATTTCACAGAAAGGCTGGAAGGGGATGCTGCTCAAGATGCCTCTGTGTGTCCCCCACCCTACCCTTCCACGACAGCGAGATTTGGGGAAATCCAGGCACAGCCAGACCCGCAACTCCCTGGAATATTCACCCTGCCCGTGCCCCTTATTTCCAATCACACACAGCGAGCGCTGCTCATCCCCTTCCCCCGGCACGGGAACAGCCGATACACAACCGAGACCGTGTTTTGAGATATTTACTGGAATTTCAGCAAATTTGCAAACTTCATTTTCATTTTTTCATTTTTACTTTGGTGTCCGCTACGCTCGCCTGTTTTAAAACTTTTTTAATCAGGCGCCGCTCACGCCGCCCTTTTTATGCGCCGGAGGTCACGAAAGTCCCCCTGCAGGAAGGGAGGCCCCCAAGATGGCGATGCTGGCGGAGCGTGAGTGCCGGTCCCGGTGGGAATGCCGCGGGAATGCTGCGGGAATGGGAGCGAACCGGTGCCTCGGGAGCGGTTCTAGACCCTCCCCACAGCCCTGCCTGAGGGGTCCGGGCTGCGCCGCCCCTCCCCATGGGTGCAGGGGGGTCTCAGTAGCGCATAAAGGGGTTCGGGGAGTTCCGCTGCTGGGGAAGGAGGTTTCAGAGTTAAGGAAAGGGGAGTGCGGGGACTGGGAGAGGTGGGATGAGGAGGTTCCTTTGTCCATGAATTGGGCTCTAGGGGTCCCCTGTGTCAGGGGAAGATGGGGGGTCATGGGGTGAGGAGACCTCGGGGTGGCCGGGAAAAGGGTTTAGGGGTCCCCCGGTGTGGAAGAACTGGGGGCTGGGAGAGGCAGGAATGAGGGTCCAGAGGGTCCCAGTGTCAAGGAGAAGGGGGGGTCTTGGAGCTAGGAGACCTGGGCTGGGGCCAGAAAAGGGGCTCAGGAGGTGCCCGATGTTGAAGAACGAGGGGTTTCGGGTCTGAGAAGGGCAGGAATGGGGCTGCGGGGGATGCCAGGGTGAAGGAAAAGGGGGGCTGGGGCCTGGGAGAGCTGGGCTGAGGGTGAGAAAAGGCTTCAAGGGTCCCTGGGGTTGAAGAACGGAGGGGTGTGAGGGCTGGGAAAGGCAGGAATTGAGGAAAAGGCAGGGTTAAGGAAAAGATGGGGTCTGGAGGCTGGGAGAGGTGGGATGGCCGGGAAAGGGGTTCCAGGGGGACACTGGTGCAGGATGAGGG
Source organism: Corvus kubaryi (assembly GCF_017639235.1). Lineage (NCBI taxonomy): Eukaryota > Metazoa > Chordata > Aves > Passeriformes > Corvidae > Corvus > Corvus kubaryi. Next base: position 1,021,488 of record NW_024581116.1, on the reverse strand, counting down.
GTGCAGGGGCTTCTCTGTGGGGTCTGTCGTGTCCCGGGCGGGAGCAGTGGGAATGTCCCTTGGACACCTTTAGGGACAGCTTGTCCTTTCAGGGGCTCGGTGCCATCTCTGGCCGTGTGTTTAAGGGGAGACACCTCCAGCCCAGGGGTGCTGGGGACACCCCGGGGACGTGGCAGGGCCGTGGGCTGGTGCTGGGTTTGGTGCTTGGGTCACTCCCGGGGCAGCGCTGGAGCTGAGCCAAGCTCTGCCAATCCACAGCTTTTAGAGACCCTCCAGAGGAGGCTTTGGAGGTGGGGAAGGGTCTGGAGGGGCCAAATGAGGAGGGCCTGAGGGCACTGGGTGTGGTCAGCTGGAGCAGAGGGGACTGAGGTCAGACCTCACCAGGGGCTGCAGCTCCTCCCGAGGGGCAGCTCCGATCTCTGCTCCCTGTGAGCAGGGACAGGACCCAGGGAACGGCTGGAGCTGTGCCAGGGGAATTTGGGATGGATAGCAGGGAAAGGTTCTTCCCCCAGAGGGTGCTGGGGCACTGGAGCAGCTCCCCAGGGAATGGGCACAGCCCCAAGGCTGCCAGAGCTCCAGGAGCGTTTGGACAATGCTCTCAGGGATACACGGGGTGGGATTGTTGGGGTGTCTGTGCAGGGCCAGGAGTTGGACTGGATGATCCTGGTGGGTCCCTTCCAGCTCAGGATGTCCCCTGATTCCATGGATTTTGTTTAAATTCCCATGATATTGGAAACAAAGAGCTTCACTTTTGCCTCTGAGGTGATTGAGAACTTGGGTTCCCCATTTCTGATAGAACTTTCTGGTGTCAGGACACCCTTAGCCGAGAGCTCAGGGTCTGCTGAATTTGTTTGCTGGGCTGCAGGAAATATGGACAAGACAGGCTCATAACAAATGTGGTTTCCATTGGGAAGTGAAGATGTGAATTGAGGAAAACAAATCTGCATTTGCACATGGAGTTTTCTAGATATTTTCAGTGTGAACTTTGGTACTTTTTTTTCCAGAATTTGTTAATTGTTTTAATTGGACGTGTCAATAATAGACTCACTTGGAGTGGAAGGGACCTTAAAGCCCATCCAATTCCACCCCCTGCCATGGGCAGGGACACCTTCCACTAGCCCAGGCTGCTCCAAGCCCTGTCCAACCTGGCCTTGGACACTTCCAGGGATCCAGGGGCAGCCACAGCTTCTCTGGGCACCCTGGGCCAGGGCCTGCCCACCCTCACAGCCAACAATTCCTTCCCAATATCCCATCCATCCCTGCCCTCTGGCAGTGGGAAGCCATTCCCTGTGTCCTGTCCCTCCATGCCTTGTCCCAAGTCCCTCTGCAGCTCTCCTGGAGCCCCTTTAGGCACTGGAAGGGGCTCTGAGCTCTCCCTGGAGCCTTCCCTTCTCCAGGTGAACACCCCCAGCTCTCCCAGCCTGGCTCCAGGGCTGTGTCCTTCCTGTGCTCCCAGACCATCTCTGGGCTCATGGCAGGGGTTTGGATGGGAACTTTCAAAATTATAGTTAAAAACTTGCTCCAGGCATAGAATTCATCTTGGCAAAAGGGATTAGCAATGGATCTTTTTCAGATCATAGAGTGTTTGAGTAAAGAATTTGAGTTGTCCAGCCCTGGCGCAGCTGCCCAGGGCAGTACTGGAGTCCCCATCCCTGGGGGGGGTTTCAGAGCCATGTGGATGTGGCACTGGGGGACATGGCTCAGTGGTGGCCTTGGCAGTGCTGGGGGATGGTTGGACTGGGTGATCTTAGAGGTATTTTCCAACCCCAGTGATTCTGTGATTCCCTAAGGAAATGAGGATTTTCTCCACTGGATGGTGCTGCTCTCCCAGAGTTCCATCACTGTCTGTGGCATCATTTTCGGAGCAGCCCAGAAAGTTGGTGTTAAATTAGGAGCTGAATCTTGTAGCTGGAAGTTCGTACCTGGTTTCCTCTCCCACTTTAGAGACATCAGTGAACAAACGTTTCTGATAAATTATTGACTAATTAGTGGATTTTGTTGTTTGTTTGGAAAGGGAAGATGATTTTATGTTTTCTGGAAATGGCATGGAGCTGTTCCTGGCTTTCTTAAATACTTCTCTAAAGATGAAAGCAAGTTTGCTTGGGGTTTTTTCCTATATTTAAGTCACCCTGTTTAAAAATCAGAGTATGTTATCCTGGCAGAAATCTGAGGATTAAACCCACAGTGTTTGAAATACTCGGATTGCAAGTGCTGAGAAAGGGAAGGTCTCTTAATTTCAAGCTTAAGAAATACTTGTGTCTGGTGCCCTTGTGCTTTTGTTACCAACATCCTCCCAGGAGCAAAACATCTCAGGGGCTTCTCCACAGGGAGATGCTCAGGAAAAAACAGAGAAGTTCATTTTTGAGGTGGTTTAAAGCACATCAAACAACTCAATCTGGAAGTTAATTCACCCATTGTTGATAAATCCTGAGATACATGGGGTGGTTTTACAACTGTAGGAGTTGCATTGGATTTAATTTCTTGGGGTTTGCAAAGTCACCACCTGAGGAACTACTTACAGAGAGTGTAAGAGTATGGACATACCTAAAATGTTGGATTTATAAGGGGCATTGAACCGTTTTTGGTGGCTGAGTGAGGGAAAGTTGATGTAAATTGAGGGATTTTAGAGGTAGAAATGAAGAAATGTGAGTGAAAAGGAGGGCAGCTGCTTAAGTGGGCAGCATAAACTCTATTGGAATCATAGAACCTGAATTATTACGGTTGGAAAATCCCTCAGAGATCCCTCCATCCAGTCCAACCATCCCCCAGCACTGCCAAGGCCACCACTGAGCCATGTCCCCAAGTGCCACATCCACACGGCTTTTAAATCCCCCCAGGGATGGGGGATACCCTGGGCAGCTCTTCCAATGTCTGACCACCTTTTATCATGAAGATATTCCCTCATATCCAATCTAAACCTCCCCTGGCACAACTTGAGGCCGTTTCCTCTCATCCTGCCCTGTTCCCTGGGAGCAGAGCCCGACCCCCCCTGGCTGCCCCCTCCTGTCAGGGAGTTGTGCAGAGCCACAAGGTCCCCCCTGAGCCTCCTTTGCTCCAGGCTGAGCCCCCTGGTTCTCCATGGGACAGCAGGGAACCCCAGTTTGTTTAGAAGTTAAAAATCAGAGACCACAGTGGTGCTTTCTCACATTTTGTTGGCAGCACGGGCAGGGCTTGGAGGAGGTTCTGCTCTCAAGGCTTCCTGGTGGGAATAATCACAGAATCCCAGGATGGTTTGGGGTTGAAGAAACCCTAAAGATCATCCCATTCCACCCCCTGCCATGGGCAGGGACACCTTCCACTCTCCCAGGTTGCTCTAAGCCCCATCCAGCCTGGCCTTGGACACTTCCAGGGACGAGGCAGCCACAGCCTCTGAGGTTAATAAGTTGTTTCCTGTAGAGAAATGAACCAGCCAAAGGTTGGATTCCCCTCACAGCCCTCGGGTGTTTAACCCACTGTGAAAGCTGTTTAGGGACTGTTTGGAGCTTCAGAGTTTCAGAAGCTTGTTAAAAAAAGCCCCCACCTTGCATTCTGACAGCCTTAGTTCCTTAAAAATGAAACAAAACTGGACAAAAAATGAGTCAAACATCCCTGTAATATTCAGTCCCTCTGGCCCAAATCCCAAATCTTGTCTTTTAGGGAACGATGACTTCCTGATTACATTGAAAACACCTCGTTGGATTTGGCTTCTCCCTGCCTTTGTGTGGCCTTGGGTTAACCGGTCATTTTTGATCCACCATTTCCCATGGTGTTTAATGAAGTTTGTGATCTTCCTGTCTCCCATTCTTTGTTTGTCTTGTTTATTTAGGTTCTCTTCCTGCCTGGGTTTAGGTGCACACTTCAAGTGACTGGTTAACTGGGCTGGCTTCTCTTCCTTGATTTCAAGGAAGCTGTTCCTGGTGGGAAAGGCAACATGTGGGTCTGGGAGAATGTAATTTCTTCAGGAATCTGTATAGGACAAAGGAGCCTTGATTTTCCTTTGGATCACTTAACTCCTGCAATCATTTCTGGCAGCTTTTCAGTTTTCCCATAAAGCATTTTTGAGAAATCCAAAAGCTGAAATCCCACGGGTTTGTGTTCTGTCATTCCCTTTCTCTGTTCACTTACATTGGATTTTTGATTTGGCTTTTGTTAAGAAGGCAAATACTAAAATTTCTGGGTTCTGGTTAAAGAGAAGTCTGGAGAATGGGTTTTGTCCAGAAGTGGGAGAGCTGCATCATAATCTCCTCCTCTGTAGATTCCATGTTGAAGCCAGATGTAAAACAAAATTGGAATAAATATGGACTTTACACCCAAATGGTAATCCTTAAAGCTTTCCCTGAATCACAGCCCATCCTGAGGGACAGCAACTTCCATAGCAATTCTGCTTTGGCATCTTCCCATTAATAATTAATATTTTCACTGGGCTTTTATTGTTGTTGTGGTGGTTTTTGTTTAGTAAAATGAACCCCCAAAATATGGTGAGTCTGGCCTAAGTTCTGGAGTGGTGTTTTTGCAATGAAGAGCTTTGGTTGAACTGATCCAATACCAAGAACTCTCTGGGAATGCCAGTAGAGCCTGTTTGAATTTTCCCTTCCTGCTCCAGCCCGGAGAAGGCAGAAGTGGTCCGTGGATCCACGAAACAGCGCCTGGAGCAATGATGACTCCAAATTTGGCCAGAAGATGCTGGAAAAGATGGGCTGGTCCAAAGGAAAGGTAGGATCTAAGGGAAAATTGTCGCCGAAGGGTCTAAAACTGCCATAAATCAAACTCATTTGATTTATTCTCTTAAGTGCACAGAGAATTTGAGCAGTGACAGATTTCTACACTTAGTTACAAAGTCTTGTTTGTGCCTCTCCTGCTTTCCAGTTTCTCTCCATTCTCTGACAACCTAAATTCCCAAGTGAGAGCAGGAGTTGGAACATTAAATCAGGTTAAAGGTTTTAAGCTGCCTTTAAACCCTCAATTCTCTCCGTGTTTGGTGCTCTTTAAAGCAACTGCAGGACCTGCTTTAATCTTCCACCTGGTTTCAATTTTTTTTTCTGCTCTCTTCCTTGAACCCCCAAAATGCTGTATCCTGTGAGCTGTGTCCCTTCCCAGCTTCAGCCAGGACCTGTGGTCCCAGTGACTGGTTCCTGGCACTAACAGCAATCTCCAGGTCAGCACAGACACCTGCAAACTGCAGGTTTAATTCCACAGAGGTGCCTCAGCAAAGCTGAGATTTGGGGCTGCACATCAGAGTATTTAATGGTAAGAATCCCCACAAACCCCTACTTCCTTTAATTCTCCTTCTAGATTTCCTCTTACAGACTTTCCTTAACAGGAATAAAATTAGGATAATTCTCAATTCTCTGAATGCTTTAAAGCCTATTTTTGGATTTAAACTGTTGCCTCAGTTGTCTCACAACGTTTCCCACTCGAGCTACTGGATCTTCCTTGGCAGCAGTTGTACAAGAAGGATTTATGTCTCCATTCCACTGCAAACTTGGACAAATGGAACTTTCCCTTGATCAAATTAAGGGGCAGAAGCCCATCTGGGCAGGGAAATTAAGCTGCTTCCACCAGTCCTGTTATTGGTTGTGTTGGAATTGGGTCAGGGCAGGTTGTGTGGCCGAGTCTCCTGCTTGCTTCCATATCTTTTGGTCAGCAGAAGTTTCAAGGCAAATTTTCCACCCCACTGATCAGAAAAACTCCACTTTGGTTGTCCAAACATGCCTCATTCCTTCAAATATTAGATATCCCAGGATGTGTCTGCAGGGCTTCTCTGCACTGCAGCAGCACATAAATGTTTATTAATTCTAGCACACTTGGCTGATGATTTGTGACAGATGAGGCAAAAAGCAGGTCCCAGGAGCAAAGTTTTAAACCAAAAGCTTTGCCTTTTAATTTTTTAGCCTTGATCATACAGTTAAGAAAGATAACCCTGGACCTGATTATTGCTTCATATTAAAGAACCCTAAAGTCATTTGCTCCAATATTTTCATCCAATTATGAGCACAAATGAGGTGGAAGAAGTTGTGAATGTCCTGCTGGCTCCAGTCTGCTTCTCCCCTGCCCCTCCCTGCTCGCCCCCCGTATAAATTTGTTCTGGATTGTGTGTTCCATGTGGATCTGCCTTACTCCCATTACCCTTCCCAGTGACAGAGGGATTTTTGGGGAGAGTTCTTCTTATATAGAGTCTTGTTGGAAAGGTGGAAACACTTTGGGCTTGCTTAGGAATGTCAGGTGGCTTCCTGATTAATCACCCAACTACTTCATGTTGTTGCTGTTTTAGTGTTTGTAATGCTTTGCTGGAGGCTTAAGTAGTGAATTTAAAAGCCTTTGTTTGTTGTGTGGTAATGCCTGTGAATGAGTTCAGCTACAAGCAGGCAAATTCATAGGAAGTTGTGATTTCTTGCTGTATTTCTTTGTGAACTATCTGACAATCCAAAAGCTCTAACTGCTGCTGTAAAATCCTTACATTTTTACCCTCAAATCCTCCTTAGGGTCTCGGGGCTCAGGAGCAAGGAAATCCAGAACACATCAGGGTTAAGGTGAAAAACGACGTGCTGGGATTAGGGGCTACCATCAATCACGAGGTGAGCACTAGACCCAGGGCAGGGAATGGATCCCATTTCAGCAACAGCACAATTATTTGAATGGAACATCAGTGAAATCTGTTGTCACAGCTGGTGGTAGCACGTACCAAACAGGATTGTTCAGGACTTCCCAACACAACCCTGATAATTTCATTTCACTTTGGGGTGGCTGTAGGAGCTGTTGTTGGTTTTACCACCTGTGGAGCTTCCCAGGCTCCCTCCCACCAACAGGGACTGGATATATCCAATTAATTTACTTCTCAGAGTCTTAGTTCTTAGAGTTTAGTAAAACTTGTGTTAATTCTGAAGACTTCTGCCTTGTGTTCATGTGGGTGATATTTACAGGACAACTGGATTGCTCATCAGGATGACTTCAACCAGCTTCTGGCTGAGCTGAATAACTGCCATGGACAGGGTGAAACAGGTAGGTTCATGCTTGGCTCAATCAGATGCTGGAAGCTCAGCAGAGTTTCCATTCTGTGTCTTCAAAGAGTTCCTGAGGCCCAGTTTGGGCTACAAGTAAGGTTAACAACTCCCTCTTCTTCCCCAAAATTACTGGGAGCCAAAGGATGTGTTGCCATCCATGACCATGGATTTGCAGATCTCAGTGCATCAGTTTTGCTCTCAGGACTCAAAGAAAGGCTTTTTGTTGAGGAAGGAAAACATAAGATATTGAACTTGTTTGTTTTATCCAGATCACAATATTTGGGACACTTTTCCTGGGCTGTACCTACAGGAAGAGTTATTTCTTTATGAAGCACCCCGAATCTGTCTGAAGGCTCACAAAAATCACTCAGCACTGCAATGCTTTGCCTTCCTTTTACAAATGAACTGTCACACTTGGCTTCCATGCTCCAGTGGCTTCTTAAATACCTCCTTTTCCTGTCCTTGGAGAGCTGCTCCATAGCTTTTGCCTCAGAGTTCTGCATTTCTGCTTTGAGTGTGGTATAAAGTGATTTTTGTAGCCCTTGTGTTGAGCACACAAGTGGGGAAACTTCCCCAAAAGGGCTATTTTTAAAGTCTTCTATTTTTGAAGTTTCTTACAAGCTGACCTTGCTTTGTGAAAATGAAGTTAGGAAACTGTGGTGGGTGTGAGCTTAGAGAAAGAATTGGTTTATCAAATGATTTATCATCTCTCCTCTAGTTAAACTCATGTTTAAATGCTGACTTTGTATCTAAACAGCTTTCTGAAGTGTTGTTAAACCAAGGGCTCCTGTTTGGACACAGCCTGTCCGTGTGCTGCTGGGGCAGCATTGCCAGCTTAGTGGATTCACCAACTTCATTTCATTCATTCATTTGTGTAACCTTTGAGCACTGAAGGTTTTCTAGGAGAAAAAATGTAGAAAGAAGAGGAGGAAAATCAGTTAGCAAGGAAGTTTTCTAATCCTGGTGAGCTAGGATTAAAATTCTGAGCCTGATGCCTCAAAAGACCTTTTTTAGCTTGCTGTGCAAGTCGTCCTTGTGGAATCATGAGGCCACCCAGGACTCGGTGCTGTCACTCAGCTCCTCGAGAGCTAGGAGAGCACTTCACGGGGAAATTCCAAAAGTTCCTGTCTACCTTTAGAACTAAATCCTACCCAAGTTGCAACTTGAGCCCTGGGAAGATCAGGGAGGTGTAACTGGTGGGAAACCTGCAGACTGATGAGCAGAGAGCTGAAATTACTTGCCCAGGGCCACGGTGAGTCAGCAGAGGCAGGTTCAGGGAGCAAGGCTTGGTCTTAAGCTCTGCACTCTTGCCTGGGTCACCTCATGCAAAGTGACCCTTGAAAACTCCCATTTCTCCCTGTTTCACTCAGTTCTTTTCGTCCTTTTAGGAGCTGGGACAAGTTTTCAATCACTGAAAGCAAATTTGGGTGCACCTTGAAAATTCCAGGTCAGAGTCACATTTGGTGATTTACAGAAAGGCATCACTCCGAAACTTGGTTTTTTTGACAATTGTTGAACTGGCAGAACTCATCCAGAAAAAACTCTCCCTGCAGCTGTGCTGCAGGAGCAAATGTTACATTATTGGCCATCCTCCAGTTCCAAACTGCATTAAAAGTCAGCTGAAAAACTTCATTGTTTTTAAAGAACTGGTGCAGTTGCCAGAGCTTGATTGCAATTAGAGGTCGGAAAGGAATGGACCCGTGGGGGTTGATGCCAACACTCAAATGCCCTCAGTGTCTGTAGTTTTAGCTGTCTTTTCCTTTTTTTTTCTAGGTGAGCACCCAGTGAGGGCAGGTTTAGATTAGATTAAATGTTAGGAAGAAATTCATCTACTGGTGTTAAGGCCCTGGCATAGGTTGCCCAGAGAAGCTGTGGCTGCCCCTGGATCCCTGGAAGGCCGGGTTGGACGGGGCTTGGAGCCACCCTGGATAGTGGAAGGGTTTGGGGCTATGTGGTCTTTTCCCACCCAAACCATTCTGTAATTCCAGGCTGTTTTGCTGGGGTCCTCAGTGATGATGACTGCCCCTTTCCCATTGATAAAATGTGGGAACAACACCCTGCCTGTGCTTTGGCACTTCCACTTCGATCAGATTTGCTGCAGAAATGCCACTTTGGAGGCTTTATTGCCCTGACTGAATTTCTTTGAAAAGCACATTAACATTCCTGCAGCGCTTGCTCAGTTTGTCAGGATTTTCCAGTCCCTGGAAGACACAGGGATGTATTTGCCTGCCCACTGCAAGTACCAGCATGTTCTGGAGTGAAATCCCTCTCTGCAGGCACGAGGCGGTGCTGCTGCCCCTTTCCCTGTAGGAATAACGTGGAGGAGGAAGCTCTGTGGAAACCTTTTGCTGTGTAATGCTCCTTTTGCTACCAGGAGGTTGGAAACCAGGCTCAAAGTGCTGCATCTCTATCAAGATATTTTAGTTGTGATCCTTGCTTTCCCCACAGACCCTGTTATTGATGATTTTTTTATTAAAAACTGATTTGCTGGTCCTTTCTCTTCCCATTAGGGTTTAATGTGTGAGTGAGAGAATGGATCTCAGCCTGCTGGCCCTCAGCTCTCGCACTGCAGGCTGAGGATTTCACTTTTAGCTCGGGGATTCTGTCATCAGGTGGCACTGCCTATCAAACAGGGAAGTGCTGGAATTCCAGTGGCAGAAAAGCTTGGGCTGCAGAGCTTTCCAGGGTGGGATCATATAAAAAAAGTGACTCAACTTGGCCCTCAGGGTATGGGTTGATTTCCCTACCCATTCCACTGGGAGGAAAAAAAACATCTCAGCAGAGTAACCTTCTCTGGAGTTACAGAGTAGAGACTCCTGTGGTGCCTCTTTTCAGGACTGGTAAGGCAGTAATTAGCTGTACAACAGGTTAATTCTCTCTTTCTTGTAAATTAACAGGCTCTGTGGCTGCAAAGAGAACATTTGTACCCCTGAAATAACCTTGCACAGCACAGGAACGTGGTCTCTGTGCTGTTAAATAGTGAGGTTAATCTTTCATGTGGCTTTAACCTGCTCACAGTCTCCCAAAGCACTCCTGAGTGACTCTGGGACTGAGCCAGCCCCGGAGACCATTCCCAGAGGACAGTTTAGATGCAGTCCCTCTTCTGGAAGCCTGGAAAATGAGATAATAGGGATGTGGCAATTTGTTCTAGTTGGCCTCAGGGACAGAAATGCTTTGTCACCATTCAGTTTCCTTACACAGATGTATCAGCTTATGTCCAAATAAAGGTATTTTGTGTAGGGTTAGAAATGAAAATCCTGTGGGGTTTTTTTTCCCCCCTTTTTCTTTTTGCTCAGTCAGGTTCAGTATTTTATTTCCTACTATTTTTTACATATTTCTCGGACTCTGGTTCTGAAGACACTCCATGAAAACAGCACTATTATTATTTTCTAACCACAGAGATGGATTTGCCTTTGACCTGGAGTAGCTCTATCTGCCTTTTCAAATTACATTGGATTGGAAATGGGAAAGAAGGGATGGGGCGAAAAAAAATCAAGCAAAAACTTAAGAGTGCTTCCTTCAATAATATTTTATGATATGTTGTTGACTGAATTTTGAGAGAGAAAGTTGAAAACACTGATGTTTGAATTTGGTGGTTAAAGTGCCTCTAACAGAGCTGGAACCTGTTTGCTTGGGGTTTGTTTCTGGCTTTTTTAGAGCCCTCAGTGAAAAAGCAGAAAAAGACATTCAGCCTCGAAGAAAAATCCAAATCTTCCAAGAAACGTGTCCATTATATGAAGTTTGCCAAAGGTAAGAGGAGTTTTGTTGTTTCATAAGCCCTGGCCAAGATTAGAACAAACCCTGGTCAAGGTGATCTGTTGCCTTCTGGAGTCTAAATTACGCAAGTAAAACCTGGGTTTAGAAACACCCCCTGCAGCTACTTGCTTAAAGCTCTAATGCACTGTTCCTCTTTGTTTTGGGCAATTTTGGATGGCCTTAGGCTGATGTTGGGAATAAAACAATCCCTAAGTGAAGGAGCTGAATAAAGGAGCAGCGAATATTCTGAGGGTCGGGGCGTGGGCAGGGGTGGGAGCAGGAGGCAAAGGCGAGGTGGGAGTGACTGAGGCATCTGCGTGGCACTAAACCCTGCAATCCCCAGTAACCCCTGCTCAGAGATCATGGGGATGAGATCAGGGATCAGATTAAACCTGCATGAAGGAAGAGGAAAGAGCTCTTACATCCATCAGATACTTTCTGGGATAAATTAGGGCAGCGCTTGGTGGCCGCAAAAACTTTACCAAGAACTTGTGGAGTTCAGTAATTTCTTTCTTTCTTTCTTAGAGTGATGACATGATTTGAGTCAGTCCAGGTCGTGGCCCTTGACAGTTGTTCGGTCCTGTCCCTGTTGCTCTGTTCCCCTTTCACACGGTGTGTGTGCCTGTTTCAGGGCATGGATAGGATCAGTTTCCACTAATGGCTGATTTATTAAACTGAAAGCTCTGTGTCATGTATTCCAGCAGCAAATGCCTCTGCTAAGACAGAGCTAATTGATATCTGAATGGAGGCCAAATTTTCATATCGGGGTTTGGGATTTTTAGTGGGCTAATTCAACCTTTAAGTCCAAGCTGTTAACATGAGCTTGCCACTTTATGACATTAAACAATTAAATTGGTTCAGGGCTTGCAAGTGCAGAGGCCATGGCCTACTTGAGGTAGTAGCAAAGAGGACTTACTTTGATTCGGATTTAACCTTTTACTAAATATAGAGGAAAAAAGAAGTGTCTTTTGAACATGTAAAATACAGCTCAAGGCTTTCATATTCCCAATATCCCTGATTTGCTTGGTCACATTTCCACAAGGCAACTCCTCATTTGCTTGTACCCTCTGTGGCCTGACAAAGGGAAATTGTACTTTTTCCGAGAAAGAGGAAAAGTTGAGAAAGGCTCATGCTGTCGTGGCCCTTGTTGTTGAAGTCCAGTCCTGCTTCCTTTCAGACTAAACAAGACAAGCTCACACAAAAGCGGGAGAAGGGAACAGCGACGGCACCAAACGCGGCTTCCGCTCCTGGGGCTGGTTTGGAGCGTCACTGCTGAAGGAACAGGCACCCCTGGATCTGGGAAATACACCCACACCCCAACCTCAGATTAAAACACTGATTTCAGCTGCTTTTCTAGTAGCTGCTCCCCTGTGATGCTGCAGGAGATTTGGGCTGTCAGCTGAGTTGGTTTTCTGAGAGGGAAGGAATGGGGGATGCACCCGGGGGAGGCATGGAAAGGAAGCGTAGCCTAAAAATGGGAGCAGGAGGATTTTAGGTGTCACATTCCAAGCCTTGGCCAAGATAAAGCTGAAAACAGACCCAATCTCATCCAGCTTGCTTGCACAAAGCCATTTAGAGGCTGTGCAGTGAGGCAGCAGGAAGCTGGGGAACACTTGCTCCTCTAGGCTGATGTGTCTCTTTACCCTCTGGGGGTAGGAAAGGATCCCAAGAAAAAGAAACAGGTTGAATCGTCAGATTTGGGGATTTTTTTTGTTTTAGGTTTTTTTGGCCATTACGAGATTCATTTTGAGGTCAGCGATTTTGGAATCAGAAAATCAAGCGATTTAAGACCCCAGCAGACTCTTAACGAGTTTACCTGTCTGGGCTGATTTTGTTTCTTTAACTTTTGCTGACCTTTTCCAAAAGAATTTTCTGACAGAAGTAGCGGACAACTCAACAAATTCTGCACTGTGGAATTGGCTAAACCTTTGCCTGTATCTCTGAGTCTCACATCACACCCTCCTGCTTCCCCCTCCCTGCTCCGTGTCGATATCCAGCTCACCACACAACAATCAGATGGGAATAATGGACCTCCTGGAAATCTTTGCTTCACCCTTGCAGTGGTTTTGAGTTGGAATAATCCAGTGTGTGGCAGAGGTGGAGGTTTTGCTTTTCAGAAGCAACATCAGAAATCGAAGAAAAGCCTCCACATAGTAAAAATTGATTTTTTTTTTTTTTTTTCATTGTGTGGAGGAGCTGTAACTCCCTAATTCTGTCAGAAATGGAGAATCCTCACAAGAATCCAAAGATCCCAGTGCATACACACATTTCCTCATGTGTACCTTCATTTAGTGGCTTTAGCATAGAACCACAGCATGGTTTGGGTTGAAAAGGACCTTAAAGCCCATCTCATTCCAACCCCCTGCCATGGGCAGGGATACCCTCCCCTATCTCAGGTTGCTCCACATCTCGTTCAACCTGGACTTCCTGATTTTTATTCACCTCCAAGAGCAATTCCTCTCTGTGGGTCACACTGTTGCCAAAATGCATCCTCAGATGTGAAGGTTTGGGGGTTTTTTCCTCTCTTTACCCCTTCCAGGTAAGGATCTCTCGTCACGCACTGAGCAGGACCTGTCCTGCATTTTTGGGAGAAGACAGAAGAGTGCCAAGACCCAGGTAAACAAGAATCTTCTCCTTTCTCTTGTTTCCTTGTTTATTATCCCTTAAACAAAACATCCAAATGTCTTCTGCCAATGTGTTTTTTCTCCTTGAAGGACTGTGCTTGAACTGTGAGGAAATAAGAGTAAATTTAATCCCTGTTTTTTTGGATTATTGTGATGTAACTTCTTTGGAGTTGGGGAACTCTCCAGTATTTTAATTTTTTGTTAGGAAATGTACATCACAAAGGAGAATTTTGCTTGACCTGGTTGGACTCGATGCTCTCAGAGGTCTTTTCCAACCTAAATAATTCTGTGAAAGAACCATAAATACCCAAAATAAAATTGGACATTCCGTGCCAACAGGGCAATCTCCACAAAAATTGCCCTCGTTTTCACAAAATTGGGAAAGGCTGAGCAGCTGCAAAAGATTCAGAGGTGCCCTGAACAGTGATAAATATTTGATGAGAAGACCTCTCCCCTGACTTTGTGTAACGAGATCAAGGTTTGGACCAGCTTTTATTTTATTTATGTGTTCATTAGCATTTTGCTTTTGCAGAGCGCAGACCTGCTCTATCAGTGGACAAAATAACTGTGACATGACCAACATATCCAGAAAAATTCTTTTGGAAAAAAAACACCTGGAAAAGCACAAATGGATGTGTTGCAGGAATTGCCCTGTTGGTTCCAAGTTCTTGAAAATCTCTTGTTTTAAGGGAAAAATGGGGCTTGAGTTGAGTGGAAATTTAGTGGAAATTTCTGTAGTGTTTGACACCTTGCTCTTGGTGCTCTTGAAAATTGTTGTGGATCTTCACTGCAGGTCACTGGGAGCTGAAATAAGGATTTGGTAACTTCCAGTCTGTGAGAACTGTTGGAGCTCTCAAATCCTGTGCCAGGGAGCCTTGTTGGTTCTGATCACCTAAATGTACCATGGATCTGCTCCTTGGCTCCCTTGCTTGTCAGATCAATGGGAAGCAGGAAAAACTGGGATTTAAAGCAATTCAGCACTGGTGGGGTTGAGAGAGCAGATTTTGTCCGCTCATGAGTTGTCTCAAGTAGTTGGTCTTGTTTTCTCTGTCTGTTTCACATCTTTTGAAATTCCGAGTTGGAAAGTTGCTTCTTCTGGGTCTTTTTCCTGCAGAACATTTGCTCTTTTGTGGATAAACACTGCAGATCACATGGATTTTATGGAGGGTGTCTTAAGTTTGTGCATGTTTTTGCCAGTCCCTTGACAGATGCAGTGGTTGGCTGATGGCTGCTGTGCTGATTTCCTGAAATGGTTCAAGCTTCTGGCAGAAAAGTCACAGACTGTTCCCTCCTAAGCACCCAAATTTCCCCATGCAAATCCAGGCAGGAGAGAACAGAATTTGGAGCAGCCACAGGGAGAGGAAGCCAGAGGCAGCACAATTGCTCCCCCCAGCTCCCCCTTCTCCTTCTCTTCATGGATCAGAGATCTGTGGAGTTTGCACAGAACAAAAGTGCATTGCTCGGGCCCTCCAGCTCTGAGCAATTGCATTTCACTGCACCCATGAACTCTTAGGATCCCTTTCCATCATGTTCCAGAGCCTGGTCCTTAAGGTGGCACCAAAAGAAGTGCCCTGTGAGGCCTTGCAGGAATTCCCTGTGTTTGCATTCTGGTTTGAAATCCCCAAGCTCTGGGCATTTCCCTGAGTGCGCAGAGCTCACTGCAGGAGCAGGAAGGTGCTGCCGTTCTTCTGGAACTGAGTTGTTCCTGCGTGGAGATGATGTAGGAAGAGCCCTGGTGCCCAGCAGAGCCCTGGGTTTGCCTCCAGATTGGGGTAGGCTCCAATTTCCTTCTAATTTCAGCTCCTACAACCCTGGGTGGTTTCCCTGTTCACAGGATAAGGACTTCCACACTTCCATAGGGGCCAGAACTGCTCCTATCAATGGATCTAATTGCACGCTCCCAGCTGTGGTTGCAGTGGAGATGGTACATGGAAGTACTCCTGTTGACCCTGGAAGAGATGTGATCCCACAGGAATCTCATGGATTTAACAAGGCCAAGTGCTGGTGCTGCATCTAGGTTGGAGCAGCCCCTGGCATCAGCCCAGGCTGGGCATGAGCAGATGGAGCAGCCCTGGGAGAAGGACTTGGGGGTACTGGTGGGTGAGAGCCGGACATGACCCAGCCCAGAAACCCTCAGTGGGCAGCAGGAAATGGGTGGATTCTGCACAAGGAGAGCATGGAGCTGCTGGAGTGAGTCCAGAGGAGGCACCAGGATGATCAGAGGGATGTTGCAGCTCTCCTGTGAGGAAAGGATGAGGGAATTGAGGTTGTTCAGCCTGGAGAAGAGCAGCTTTGGGGTGACCTAACTGGGGCCTCCCAATACCTGAAAGGAGCTACAAGAAAGATGGAGAGAGACCATTTACAAGGGCCTGGAAGGACAGGACAAGGGGGAATGTCTTCAAACTGACAGAAGACAGGGTTAGATGGGATATTGGGAAGAAATTCTTTCCTGTGAGGGAGGTGAGGCCCTGGCACAGGGTGCCCAGAGAAGCTGTGGCTGCCCCTGCCTGGATCCCTGGAAGTGTCCAAGGCCAGGTTGGACAGGGCTTGGAGCAACCTGGGATAGTGGGAGGTGTCCCTGCCCATGGCAGAGGGTGGATCTGGATGATCTCTAAGATCCTTTCCAATCCATGCCATTCCATGATTTTATAGCTTGAATTCCTGTCTCAGACTCTTCCTGAGGTATCATCTCCTTCCTCTGTTCTCTGAGGTGCAGTTTGAGAAGCATTCAGCACACATTTGATGTGCACTGAAAGACCTGCCAGCCCCCAACAGAGCTCCCATTCCACTCTTGATCTTTTGACAATGCATTTCAGCTTAATTCTTTTTCCCTTATTTCTGTTTGTTTCAGTCTGGGATCAGAAAAGCTTGGGTGTAATTTTATGGGAAGATGCAGGAACTGCTTTTCATACAGTCACAGAATTGCTGAGGTTGGAGGAAACCTGGAGGTCTCCAGATCAGTCACCCTGCTCAGGGTCAGCTGTGGCAACTTCTTCAGGAGTTTGTCCAGAGTTTTGATTATCAGCCTTCCTTAAAGCCTCCAGTTTAAGCCTGTGACAAAATTTCAGTGGGTGGATAAAAGAGGAGGAAAAAAGGAGAAGAGATCACAGAATCATGGAATTGTTAAGGTTGGAAAAGACCTCTACAGTCCTCAACTCCAAGCCTGTTCACCACTAAACCATGTCCTCAGGCACTTTATCCTCATGTTTCTTGCACTTCCAGGGATGGTGACTCTTTCACTTCCCTGAGCAGCCTGTTCCAGTGCCAGACAACCCTTTCCATGAAGAAATTTTTCCTAAATCCAATCTAAACCTCCTCACTGTTGCATTAGAGCTGGCTGGTTGGCTGGTGTCACACCAAACTGCCTTTAGAGCTTAGGAAAAGGGAGGAAAAAAGCAAAACACAGGGAATTCTGTCTGTGCTTATGGTCCAAGGAGAGTCAGTGGGAGGACTCAAGGCTCAGTGATGGTCTCTGGACCAGCAAGATAATCCTGGCTTTTCTGAAGTGCTTGTCAGAAATCTGTCACCCCTGAGCTGCTGCAGTGATAAACAGGGTCTCAACAAATCAGATGTGTCACTGTTCCACTTAGTCCTGTCCACTCTTTTCCAATGTGGTCATTAGCAGTCATTTTATGATCTTGACCAGTGCAGCAGCCTTTGGCAGGAGATGCTCTGTGTGAGCTTAGTCTGAGCTGTCTTAACTGTGGGGCTGATCTCAGACTCACTTTTCAGCTGTCTCAGTGGCCAAGGACTGATCTGGTAATGGATCCTTCCTCTTGTTTCGCACCAGCTCTGCAGCAGTAAGTGGGGAATGTTGAAGCTTGGATTATCTACCTTATCAAAGGAAGAGGGAGTTGGCCAGAGGATTGTGAAGATTGTGAAAGAGGGGAATTGCAAAGGATGTGGAAGGAAATGCTGTTTGCCCCTGAGGGTTGAAAGGAGTTTCTCTAGAAGTAATAAAACTACAATACAGTTGTTTTGATGGTTCTGGGATATGTGTTACTAGTCAGAGGCACTTGCAACCTTTAATTCTCCTGAATGTTCAACATAACCATCCTTTTTTAAAATTATTTTTGATAAATCATCTGTCCAACTCAAACCTCCTTAATAAACTACACAGGGACCTTTGTTTAAAACGAACAACAACAACAAAAAAATACAAGTCAAAAAAATGAGGTGGGGAAGAAAACAATGGCTGGGCTTCAGAGTGGACCTAAATTGAAAACGTCTGCAGTTTTTCCCAGGGAGAGCAAGTGATCGAAAATATTGAATTGTAATTATGAGGTTCTCTGGAGACCTGCAGTGAGGACCTGTTTTGCAGGGTAAGATCTGCCAGACTTGTTTTTTGCCCCCACTTTCCCTGTGATTTTCTCACTTGCTTAGGAACACTGGGAGCTGGGGAGACAGAAAAACAAATTCCATTAGTTCCTATCTGGTTGAACTTCCTGGAACCCCCACTATTTTTTTTGCTTCTCAGAATTTCCTTCCTCCATCCAGCTGTGTTTCCTGATGAAGCCTTATCACTGGAGAAAATGCTCCTGAGTGAGGCTGAGGATTTGGGAATGAGTTGCAGACGGTCCCAACTTGGTTGCTGAACAACATGATTCTGGCACTGATTTCACTCTGGGGGCTGGGGGAGCAGCTCTGATTTGCTCAAACCCTGTTGGAGATGCATAAAAACCTGAGTGTTTTGCATCCATCTCACATCCATGGCTCAGGCCATTCCATGAGTAATCTGCTTCCTCCAAATTTGTGTAACTTGGATGTAAAACCTGCGTAAGTTCCCTTAAGCCACCCAATCCAAGTTGCTCAAAAGTCTCAGGCTTGCAGTGATTTCTTCCTTGTTAGGCATTAGAAATGGAACTGTCCACCCCTGGTGCTTTTTCACTTTTTTTTTTGTGTGTGTTTTTTAATCAGGAAATTGTCTTCTGACACATTTTGCAGAACTTCCTCAACTGACTTATATTTCCCAGCACTTATCAGAAAAGCATGTTGGCTAATCTTAAGGGACATAGCTGAAAATCCATTAAAGTCTGGCTCTGCCATGGGCTCCCTGAAGTTGTGGGTAAGCTGATATCATTCCCTGCACCTCGACTTTGTCTCTCCAAAATGCCAATCTTGATATTGGTGTTTGTGGGGTTCCACAAGTGTGACTTTTAGGCAAGTTTCAAGTTTAATCTTAGGGGGTTTTTTTTAACCTGTGACCAAATTTGTTGCAAGGTTAGCACATAAATTAATTTGCTGCTCCCTTTTGTGGCAATGCCAGGGGATTAAAAAAAAAGCAGAAGAGAAAAATGAGTTACAAATTAACACAGATTTTTCACCGTTCTGCTTTGGAGACCACAGTTAGCATGAGGTATTTGGGACTGAGAAGCAGAACAGAGGGAAAAAAAAAAAGACATCAAAAACCTGGAGAGAGTCCAAAAGGATTTAGTAAAATGGGAGACAGGGTTAGAGGGCATGTCCTAGAAGGAGAGAGTGGAGGAACTGGATACGTTCATCTCAGAAAAGAGGCAGAAAAAAAGATGACCTCTCTGCCTATAAATATCTGGGGGTCGCGGGGAGGGAGGAGCAGAGGAAGGGAAGGGACAGTAATCAGAGTAGGCAAAAGCCAGGAATGGGACTGGGGGGTGAGAACTTCAATTAGAAAGAGGAAGACACAGACTTACTCTTCAGCAGGCTTCCTCACAGTGATGTCAGCGGGGCACTGGAGGAGTCTCCTGAGGGAAATCCCAGCTCCTCAGTGAGTGACGCCGAGAAAAAAGATGAATTTAACACTTTTAGACTCGTTGGAATGGGCAGAGAGGGATCAGTTTAAGTCAAACATCTCTAAAAAGGCATTCTGTGAGCGACTCCAGTACTGAAGTTGGGTTCCTGTGGTTGTGTTGTGCTTGGATTCTGTGTGGCTAAAGGAGGTGAGCTTGGGCTGGAATCCATGTCCATGGATCTGTTGGGCTTCCTTGTCCAGTCATGAAATATTTTAGAGTCTTAACATCCTTGAAATCTCTGCTGCTTTGATCAGCATGTTTTACTTGCTTCTGAATTTTAGTCTCAAGTGGTAGGACAGGGGGGAATGGTCTTGAGATGAGGCAGGGGAGGTTCAGATGAGATATGAGGAAAAAATTGTTCCCTGGGAGGGTGGGGAGGCCCTGGCACAGGGTGCCCAGGGATCCCTTGGAAATGTCCCAGGCCAGGTTGGACGGGGCTTGGAGCAACCTGGGCTAATGGAAGGTGTCCCTGGCTGTGGAAAAGAGTGCAATGGGATGGACTTTAAGGTCCCTTCCAACCCAAACCATTCTGTGATTCTATGATTATTTTCAAGGGCTTTTTCTAGCCTCTGTAGTACTGCAGGAACTTCTTCGGCCTCTCCAATCCTTCGGCTCTGCACCCCACCATGGGCTCTCACATCCAGAAGGGCCAAAAAGAAGAGAAAAAAACAACCCAAAGCCAAGACTCTGCTAGGAGTGAGCAGAGTGCAGCAGTGCCTTTGGCTGTGTCTGAGGAGCAGTCAGGACAGGCTGGTGACACAAAGTCACAAGGAGGACAATAGGGTGGTACAGCTGAAGGGCTAAATCACAGAACCACAGAATGGTTTGGGCTGGAAGGGACCTTAAAGCTCACCCAGTTCCAGCCCCCTGCCCAAGTAGTACAGGTAGGGCAGATCTGGCAGCACACACCCGTGGAAAGTGGGTCTAAAGCTCTGTTGCTTTGAGCTGGTAACTTATCCTACATAGCAAGTCAGAAAATGAATTAGGCTCGAGGTGTTAATTTGGGCCGTATTTTTAGTATTGCTGCATGCAGATGAGACTTTCAGGAACACCAGGAAGAATTCCTTTACCCAGCATTCTGTCCTAGCTGTGCTTTTGATAAAAAGGTGGAAGAGCTAAGTATTGATGTTTTGTTGCCTATTCTATAAGCACCTTGTTAATCAACTGGAGGATAAATTATTGCTGTTCAGATATAAGGAGAGAGGGAGAGGAGGAGATATCTCCCAGTCTGGAAGAAAAGGTGCTTTTTCTTCCTCTCTTCATTGGAGAAGAGTCTTGCCTCCACATTTGTTCCTTGGGGGGGTTGTTAAGGAACAGAAACAAAACTGGGGGGAGCGCTTTTTGATTTATCTTCTCTCCTTCCCTTTTGGTCACTTCCAGAGGCTTAAAGAGCCGAGTTGGCTTTAATGTGTTACCATTAGAGACCAGGCATTAGCTGGAATAACCCATCCTGCCTCACAGTGAAAAATATCTCTTGATTGGCTTAATTAATCAGTCAAAGGGGAATGACATGGCCCTCGGCTTGAGGGACTCTGCTGCACAGGTAAACAGGTCATTGATAAATGGTTTACCCACAAATTCATATATCAAGAAAACTTGGTCATTTTTTAACTACACTTGGTGTGAAAGCTGTGCTGCGTTTTTTGGAGGTGGATTTTTGCTGTCTTCGCTTTTTTTTTTGTATTCTGGGAGCTTTTAGGCTGTGGAAGTTTGCAAGAGGAAAAGGCCAGTCAGAACTTCGTCATGACTGGAGTTCTTCTGTTTCCAGAATTGGAAGAAAGAAAACCCTCAAGAATTTTTTGTGCCCTCTCAAAAAAGAGGAAATCATTGACATGGTTTTGTGTTGAGATTGAGTGGGTCTGAAATCAGGATGGCTCAATTGCTTCTGTCATTTAAGTATCCTGAGGCTGCTCAGTTGATCATATCCAGTCCTCAGGCACTGCATGCACAAAAAATAGATCGATAAATGGGTCTGATGAAATAATTGGGGAAAATCTATGGAGTAAGAGGCAGGTCTGTGTTGGTAAAAGGCTTTAACTGACCTGATTTCCTATTGGCTTTTGGTATCTCTCTGCTGGACCTTGTCATCTGTATATTTTATAACACCTTGTCCTGCAAAGGTGGTTCTCCAGTGGGATTCTTCACTGAGATTTAAAGAAAAAAAGAGGGGAAAAAGAAAGAAAATGAGAAGGGGAGGGAGGAAATCCAGCTCTAAATTGCATAAAAATGTGATCTAGAAACACTTATCCATGGGGTAAATTGGGTTAAAGCACTGGAATCGTGTAAAGAGCTACAGAACAATGTTTGGCACAGCTGCTTAACTGGGTGCTCAAAACAAATCCTAATTGTGCTTTTTTCTTGCAATTGTCTTTTTTTTTTTTTTTTTTTTTTCTTATTTAACTGTGTATAATGTGAGAAAGTTACACACCAGTAGCTAAGAATATGGGTTTGGCTACTAGGGAATAAACCTCACCTTATTTTTGTCCTGTGTAATCCCTTCCTCCAGGCAGCCCTTGCCGTGGGCCTGAGCTTTACAGACCAGCCTTGTTTTGTTTTTCCTTTTAAAAATATTTGTCTGATCAAAGAGCTGTCCTTAAAAAAAAAAAATAAAAAAAATTCCAGCGCAGCAGATCAAAACAAGGAAAAGTACTTTTTTTGATCCTATCATAACAGGATTTGTATATGGAAGTGTGAACTAAGCAGGTGGCTTCCTGTTGATTTTTAAGCCAGGTGGGCAAGTTCTTGGTGATGAGTTGGTCTCCTTCCCTGCCCTGCTTTCCCTGGGGCAGGAATGTGCTTATTCCTGTGCCTGGAGGAGTGGGATTTGGGCTGACAGCTTGTAGGGATAATGCTGCTGTGGGAATGAGAGGGAAAAACAGCAGCTTGTTCTCTCTCAGAAATCAGGGGTTAGGATACATTTTATTATCTCTAAGGGGGCAGCTGGATCTACTCAAGCAGCCTGTGAGGACTGGGTGTTCACAGCAATCTGATTTTTGCTGACTTAGTATCATTAAAGGGTGTCTAACCTTCCTCCAAGGGTGTCTTCTGATTTTTGGCTCATCAAACTGGTTATGAAACTGCTGCTTGGTTCAGATGGGTTAAACAAACCAGAAGCAGGAGCAAAAGAAATGATTCAGCCTGAGAAAGTGCTTAAAATCTAAAGAAACAAGCTTTTCCACTTCCAATCCTGTATTTCAGCTTCTCTGCTGGGTTGTTCTTTCTTCAGCTGTGACTGTTCACTTTTTTAACTCTCCAGTCAGGAGAAATACCTGGTGCTGGAGAATGACTTGGTGGTAAAGTTCCCCCCAGAGTCCAAGCTGGTCCCTCCTCTCTCTAAGCTCCCTCCAGCTGCCTGACGTGTGCAAACGTGGCCATTTGAACTTAGTTTGGGCTTATTTGGGCTTTCCCAAGGTTAAGACAAGGTTAAGAAATCCAGTGTCTGTTTTTCACTGCCTCTGCAGCCTCACTCTGCAAACCACCATCGATCCCAGCGCGTTTCCTTTGAACAATTGTGGTGTTGCCATAGGGAGAGGGGCGAATGTGACAAAATTGCTGATTAAGGTCATTAATTTGGCCATCTGTTAATAACTGTGTGCATCCCTCAGGTGAGGAAAGAGGAAGAGGATGATGAGGAAGACAAATCGTGCAGGGGCAGAGTTGGTGCCTTCTGTGCTCAGGTGACTTTAGCATCAGCTTTAAAATGATGTGTCCCTTGTCAGGATCCTGGTGATGAGGACTTGCTGTTCTCCATCTCCTCTGTGGGAAGGGCCTCAGATTTGGTGTTAAGGATGAGTATTGTCCAATTTTGATTTCTTGAGAGGAGAGAGCAAGGACTTGTGGACCTGTTGGAATGTTAGCATCACAAGGATGCTCCCAGGACCAGAGCCCCTCTGCTCTGGAGCCAGGCTGGGAGAGCTGGGGGTGTTCACCTGGAGAAGAGAAGGATCCAGGGAGACCTCAGAGCCCCTTCCAGTGCCTAAAGGGGCTCCAGGAGAGCTGGAGAGGGACTTGGGCCAAGGGCTGGAGGGACAGGACACAGGGAATGGCTTCCCAGTGCCAGAGGGCAGGGTTAGATGGGATACTGGGAGGGAATTCCTGGCTGTGA
Organism: Corvus kubaryi; assembly: GCF_017639235.1. Taxonomy (NCBI): domain Eukaryota; kingdom Metazoa; phylum Chordata; class Aves; order Passeriformes; family Corvidae; genus Corvus; species Corvus kubaryi. The sequence goes on along the minus strand of NW_024581116.1, from coordinate 998,255 downwards.
GGGTGGGGAGGCCCTGGCCCAGGGTGCCCAGAGAAGCTGTGGCTGCCCCTGGATCCCTGGAAGTGTCCAAGGCCAGGCTGGATGGGGCTTGGAGCAATCTGGGATAGTGTCCCTGCCCATGGCAGGGGGTGGGACTGGATGGGCTTCAAGGTCCTTTCCCACCCAACCCATTCCATGATAACAACTGGAATCGGCCACAGAAAAGGCAACCAAGGGGAGTTCAAGAGTTTTGCTGATTTGGGCAGAGTTTGGATACTCTACTGAGCAGATTCCGAAATTTCTGTGCAGGCAGCAGGGTCTGAACTCTTCCCTGCACTGGATTAAGGGATGTGAATCCATCTGGGTGCAGTTTGTCCCTTCTCCCCTTGGGCACAGTTGTTGTGCCCTCAGGTGTTTGGATTCACAGACTTGCGGTGCAACAAACCCAGGGGGTGTCGGTGAGGGCAGGCTGGAGGTTGGTGTGCCTTTGGAGCAGGAGATGCTGCTGCCTGTGGTAATTCGTCAGAAATCTTTTGTTGTATCCTGGGATGAACCTTCAGAAGGTTCTGCCTGGATGATGCTGGTGGAAAACGCTGGAGTCCCTCCAGATCCAGAATCCCCGGGGTGGTTTGGTGGCCACCTTGCAACTACATCAGCTGGAGTTAAAAACCAACATATGTTGGATAAACTTCCAGCTCCCACAAAAAGTCAGGATCAAGGATGATTTCACCATGGGTAGTAGAGTGGAGAGAGGGTGGAGAGTGGAGAGAGGGAATGCTGTCCACAGCATTCGAGATTTAATTCTTTCTTACTCCCGTTTTACCAGGGTTTATTTTAAACCTGCTCTGTTTCACCAGGAGCTGAGTTTTTCCAAGTGCTGGGACGTGTTTTTGACAGCAGAATCCAGCCCAGCTCAGGGTAACGCTGATCCTGTGTCACCTGTGTGGTGCAGGTTGTTTTTTAACAAATGAAGGGAAGATCAAAAATATTGTCTGCCCTAAAATCGTGTTTTCCAGAATATTGAAGAATTTAAATGTCACTCAGTGCTTCAATACTTGAAAGAAAATTATTTATTCTCAATACTTTTTTGCAAAGAAATTTCTGAGCTTGGGAGTAGAAGAAAGTTTCTGTAGTACAAGGTAGTCAAAGGCTAATGCTAATTAGGAAATGTTTTCTAGTTCACAGAAAATACATTTTTTGGCAATTTTAAGAAAAATAAGTAGTATTTTAATTTCAAGTTGTCAGCTTGTGTGTTTCGCACTGAATATTTGCAGTTAGAAAAATAGTAATTGCTACAAAACATCTTGCTGTGGTAAAGTGCAAGCTTGAAAGTGCTTTTTTATTCTTCATTAAACCACTATCTCTCATAATGGAGTGAAAAAATCTTAGATGAGGAAAAAAATCAAGCAATTTTATTTATTATTTCAGGTAACCCTTTATTTATATATTTATTCTTTGATGTCTCATAATATGAATGTGGGGTTTATATTTAGTGGAGAAAAAGAGGAACAGTTCAAGTAAATAAGCAGAAGGTTTTTGTTGTGTCTCTCCAAATCTCAGCTACTGCTTTAACTCTTAAAAGTATTGAAAAAGCACAAAACACTGCAAGTGCCTGGAAAAGTTCTTAGGTTTAGTACAATATTTGTAAAGTCCTCCAGCTATCAGTGCATGTGGAATTTCTCTCCAACTACTAGTGGATTAACCCACTTAGAAATTTGATATGAACTATGTCTAAGACAACGTCCCAAATTCTGTCTGGATGCATTTTTGGGGGCTGCTGACTCTCTGTGTCCCTGCTGTCACATCCAAGCAAAAGCTGTTTCCTCCAACAATTCCCAAATTATTTTAGAGCTTTCAATGTTTATTGAGTTCCCTGGTTCAGTTCATCCCGGTGTCAGCTCTTTAATCAGTTTGTAAACACCACATTTAGCCTGGTGGGTTATTAAGTTTTCTAAATATCTCCCTTTTCTAAGGTCTTAATTTGTGCAGTGGTGGCACCAGTTCAAAACTCCAGTTGTTCCATGAAGACCACCATAATATATGAATGATATAAATTATCTAAACCTCCTGGTGCTGCTCAGCTCCAATCTGGGGCAGTGATATAACAAAACATGTGACTGTCGAGTTATCCAGTTCTCAAATTGCTTCCCCCTAAAAATGTTTCTCCTCCTGAACTAAAGAATGGATGTTCTGTGGGGAGCGATTCAGCCTTGGCCAAAGTGGCCTAAATTCAGCCTTTTAATATCTGTGGCTGTGCTGATGCTGGGAGCTTAAGCATTCATTTACATTTCGTCTTAAGAGCAATGAGAATGCTGGGCCAAGCTTTGAGGTGATGAGAGAAAATTGGGTAATCCTACACGTCAGCAAGCGGCTGGAAGAGGAAGTTTTTTGTTGGAACTTGCACACTGAGAAGGCACAATGTCCCTATTTTAACTTCTGCCTTGCTAAGCCTCCTATTAATCACTGCTTTTGAACTCCTCTCTCCCAGCCCCTCTGGATTTGGAGGATGGGATTTGTCTGTAGTGGATCCCAGGAATGTGGCTCAGGTGAGGCAGAGCCAGGCTTTAGTCAGGGCTCTCTGGTTCCCTTTCACCACCTGCTGTGCAGCCTTGGGTCACGTCTGCATCCCAATTTCCCAGCCACTAAACCTGGGGATGATTCACATATCCCATGCAAGCGGTATCAGCTTAATTTGTGTTGTGTGGGGTTCTTCACGAAGTGCATTGAAATATTGAGATGATAATTGAGAATTTTGAAGTGCAAAGTGTCTCATCCAGGTTTCTCCCAATGGTTATTTCTGGAAAAGCTGTTGGAAGCGTTCTGTATGTGCTTCCCTGTTTACCTTTTGAACTTTACAGCCACGGTGCCCATATTGTGGTTTTAAGACATTGCAACTTAATTAAACTTTCAGAGAGTCCTGGAGCGTGACTGTCTCCAGCTTTCCTGAAATCCCTGCAAAAGCAGGGCTGTGTACATAAAATCTGGGTGGGAGGGGGATGCTGTGCTCCAGAGCATCACCTGAGAGCACAACCCAGGGTGGGGGTGTGTAACCCCGCAGATTTGTGGCGCTTGGGAAGCTGAGGTCAGGCAAGAAGTGCAGGAGTATCTCACCTGCAGGAGTGTTTGTCGAAGTGGTCTGAGAAAATTAACAGTGAAGTGCAGCAGCAGCCCTTCTTTTGGCAGGCAGGACTTCATGTCTCCCTTGTGCTGCTGATTCCCTGCCCTCCTCCCATTCCAGCAGACCCCCTCTGCCCAGGCCTCCCCACCCACAGCACCACGGGGCCGGGGGTTTTTTCCCCAACTGCAGGGTCAGGTTTTTTTCCCTGTTTTAATAAGCCTGGTGTTTGTCAGTTACCAAATGGCAAAGGAATGCTGTGTGTAGCAACTGCGATGGATCTGATCCAAAGGCAGGGATCGTGGCCCGTTCCTTTTTTCCGGCGTTGTCGTAGGGAAATGGGTGTCTCCAAGAGACGCCCAGCGGCAGAGCCTTCGCTGCGCAGCACCAGCGGGCTGGGGGTTCTGATTTGAGCACTTGCTCCTGGAAAACAGAGCTTTGTCACTCCTGGCAACTGGCTGTATGAAAACACTGATAACAATAAAGGGCTCCCTGCCCAGTCCAGGCTTGCTCTGGCTTTCTGGGAATCTTCCAGGGTAGAGGAGATGCTGCCCCTCTGCTTTAACCCCCAGGGGTGTAGGGCATTTCTTCTCCCAAATTCTGTATCCCCACATACCTAAAGCCTTGCAGGGCTGTGGCAGGTCCTGGTCCAATCACGGAATTTTGAGATTTGAAACTCCTTTCTTTCCTGTATCAGCAGAACACAGTGCTCTTCAGCTTCCCAGAGTGGCTGAAGGGATGGGAACTCTCAGAGGAAGCTTGGGAAGTAGGAAAAATTCTCTCAAGTTCATGTCAGGCAACAAGAGATAAGAATTTTGCCATGACATCTGTAAAGGACTTTTCAGACTTAACTTTCCAAGAAGCTTTTATGGTTAAAAGTTTTGGACTGAAGGCTGCAAAACTCTTCTGACCTAATGAGTAACCAATTTTTCTGGAACCTGGATTGTCAGGCTGGTGGGAGAATTCTCTGTTTTCCTGGGTCTGAAGTCCTTGAAATAAAAGATGACATTGCTCCCAAGGGGGAGTTGCTGGGTTTGACACCACGTAAGGGCCCTGACACAAAATCACCTTCAGGGTGTCACACAGGAGGCACCCACCTGGCTTCTTGTTTTGTCCTTCAGGATCTCGTGTTGCTGTGGAGATCTGTTGATCCTGATGGATTCAAGGCCATATTCTCCAATTGTTCTAGAGTTAAGCTAAATGCCGTAAAGGAGAGGGAGATTAATCCCTGCTGAGAGGTTAAATATAGTGATGTAACATCTAAGAAGCAGGAGAAGAGAAAAGCCCCAGTGGAGGGGCCATTTAACCTGCTTAAGGTGTGACCTCTGCATTTGAGGGTCACCTCTCTACATTGGATATTACGATTTGAGGCTCCAGATTTAAAGCTTCCACCAAATATTAAATCTTTGTTTTGAGCTTTAGGTACAAAGCTCTTGGTTTATAATCATATATTGCAAATATATAAAAGCTTTGTGTTATTTTCCTTTCCATACAGACACTTAGGCAAGGCAATATGCTTTTGACAGTTTCTATCTTATATTTTTCATAGAACAGAATCACAGAATGGTTTGGGCTGGAAGGGACCTTAAAAATCATCTTGTTCCACCCCCCTGCCAGGGACCTATTTTTGGTGCTACTGAAAGGATTTAATACACAGAACTTGCTTAGGACCTCAAGGAACAGTGGAAGGGACCACATGCACAGAAATTATTCTGTAAATTAATGCCACTTCCTAACTTATTTAGAGAAATTATCTTTCTGTCACTTCTGATTGCTTTCCTTTACCAAGTTCTGCAAATAAAAATACCTTTCTGTAGGAGACCCAAGCAGAAATCCTTAAGGCAGGAGCTTTATGTGTCCAGGAATTTATAGGCACCTTTTCCCCAGTGTGCAGCTCTGAATCGGTACCTGGCTGTTATTTAAGAGGGCATATTATTCACTGTTCTCCAATATTTGGGAAAGCAGGACATGCTGCTCATTTGAAAATCATACCAGCTCCTTTATCACTGCCAGTCACAGTCAGCAACACTGCATTCCCAGCTTGACACGAAGGAGGAGGTTTGCCCTGAATAAATAGAGGAGATAAATGGTCTTTCTGTTCCTCAGAGGAATTTGGGCCACTTCTCAAAAGTTGGTGCCAGGAGTACAGTAGCAGAGTGGCATGGTTAAAGTTAATTGCCCTCAGATTTTAGTTAAAAGTCTAACTAGCTTGTCAGCTTTGAATTTATATTTTCACAGTTCACTAGGGAGTGAGAATAGGGAGGCTTTGATGTAGCTGCCTGGTTTTTGCTTTGTATGAAATGCTCCCAAGTTTATTTACTAAACTTTTATTGGGAGGGGGGTAGGATTGACAGCTTAGAGGCAGCCAGGAGAATCACGGATATCCCCTCACCACGGGGCAGAGGGGCAGCAGGACATTGGTTGGGGCTGCATGGCTGGAATGATAAAGGAGATTTTCATGGAGCACTGTGCTGAGCTCTCGAAGAAACAGCTCATCAGAGATTTGTTAATTAGCTGTCAGCAGAGACTTGCTGAAACACTGGAGCTTCGATGCACAAAGCACTGCCTAATTAACTCTTTAATAGCCCTGGAATACACTTGCTAGTTCCCTCCACCAGGGAAACTGAGGAATGCTGGATTAATTCCCTGGGGTTGTCCTGAACAGCGTTTGAAAGAATAGAGATGTGAGACTGATTCAGGCCTTGTATCAGGAGACTGTGGCTTCTAAACCAAGAAAAACCTCGTTAAATTAATTGTTTAGAAAGATGGTCTTTCTGGCTTTAGCTGGAACCAAAGTATCTTTCCCTTTTTTTTTTAAATTTTAATTTACGATGTCTCTTACTGTATACTGTACTCCTACCCTATAGCCAGCTGGGAGGGACCCGAGCTGTTCAGTCATCTTTCAAGTCCAGAAGCATAAAGGCACATCAGAAAGCATTTAGAAGATTTGCTACATCTTATTCTAATATTACTATCTTATTCAATATTACCTAATAATGTCACTCAGAGAGTGGGGAGGCCCTGGCACAGGGTGCCCAGAGAAGCTGGGGCTGCCCCTGGATCCCTGGCAGTGTCCAAGGCCTGGTAGGATGGGGCTTGGAGCAACCTGGTCTGGTGGAAGATGTCCCTGCCCATGGTATGGGGTTGGAACTGGGTAATTTTCAAAGTCCCTTCCAACCCAAACCATGCTGGGATTCTGTTATTGGTTAACTTTCTATTCACAACATTACTGTGTTGATACCTTCCAGGCAGCTGTTTTCTGGATCAAATCCCAGAAACTGGAGTGCTCCCCCTAATTCTCACTAGAAACATTCTTGAACACTTTTAAAGCATTTTAATACAATTTCAATCCTTTCTCATTAAACTGAGAAGGAATAACTTATTCTCCTGTTTCACCTGGTGATGTGAAAAGAAACCATTGAGCTGCCTGAAGGTGCAAGTGGTTTTCTTGGATCTGCAACCAGGGTGGATGAATTCCATTGCCAGGATCTTACTGCCATACAGACCTTGTCTCAGTGGGCTGCTGGTTTTTGGAATCTGTTCTTGAGCACTGCAGGTGGTTCTGCAGAGCGAGCTGGCTGCGTTCAGACACGGAGATAAACCTGTGCCGCCTTTGTGCCTGAGCTTACACAAGCTCAGATCACCTGCTGGCCACCAGGAATGTGGTCTAATCTTGTTCTGGCTGACCCCAGTGAAAATGGGAACTTGCATTGCCAAAACTATTGGAGCATCCAGTGGCTCCAAGGAGTCCAACAGGCTGCAGACAGGTTTGAACCGTCTGAGTGGGAAGGGACTTTCTGTTTTGCCAGCCCTGCAATATTGATTTCAGCACCTTGTGGCTGGGGCAGAGGTAATGGCAGTGCCTGGAGGAATAGCTGTGGCTCTGTCTGAAGGAAAAGTTGGGATTTGTCCACTCTGAAACCATAAGAGTAAAAATGTTACTGCCTTCAGAAAATTCTTAAAGGAGCATTAGACAGAAAGAATCCCTTTGTAAGGCAAACAATGAAATGGTTATCTGTAAAAAGCCATTATTGCTTTAACATAAAATCATGGAATCACAGGGAAGTTTGGGTTGGAAGAGACCTTAAAGCTCATCTTGTTCCACCCCCTGCCGCGGGCAGGGACACCTTCCACTAGGCCAGGTTGCTCCAAGCCCTGTCCAACCTGGCCTTGGACACTTCCAGGGATCCAGGGGCAGCCACAGCTTCTCTGGGCACCCTGGGCCAGGGCCTGCCCACCCTCCCAGGGAAGGATTTCTTCCCAATATTTAATCTAAACTGAATACCTAATCTAAACCATGACATGTAAAGGGTGGCTTTCTAAGTTTCAATGCAGGCTGAAATAATGCGTTGATATTTAACATTTTAGCTTCTCTGTATTTGAACTTCTCTTCCCCTTTGTTTATTTGTTTGACACAGTCAAGCATTCCAATGTAAATTTCCTCCAATTAATTTTTAGTCAAGTGTCTGAGTTTTGGTTGAACTCAAAATTCTGAATTGTTTCACACTTTCTGGCTGGTGCCATAAGCTCTGTATTTGAAAATTACTTGTTTGAGGGAGAGGATGTTGCTCTTGGGTTTTTAAGGCAAATTTTTGAAAAACTTGTCTCTTGAAAAAGTTTATGCCTTTGGGCTGTCTTGAAAAAACTTGAATAAATACAATCCTGGAGTCCTGGGATGGTTTAGGTTTGAAGGAACCTTAGAGCTCATCCAGTTCCACCCCCTGCCATGGGCAGGGACACCTTCCACTACCCCAGCTTGCTCCAAGCCCCGTCCAACCTGGCCTTGAATACCAATTAATAAAATCCATCAAAATTTTGGGGGATTTTCCCTTCGTAAGACACGTGAGGATGTCCTACAAGGAATGTTTAAGCTGCCATGAGAATTTCAGTGCTTGTACTTCCATCAGGCTGGAACTGCCATGTTCTCCCAGAGAGATTTTGGGCTGGCTATGCTGGAGTTGGTTGACCCATATCTCCTGGAGGCCTTTATGCAATGCCCTTCTTGTATAGTCAGGAGTTTAAGGTTTATTTCATCCTTTTTCTGCTCTCTATAGTGTCACTTCTCCACATATTATACTGAACCTCATTCAAATACCAGTTTGTGTAAGAAAAATGAACAAACAAACAAAAAAAAAACCCTAAAAATGCTGAATCTGAGCTTGATCGTGTAACTCGACTCGCTCCAACCCTACAGTGAGATTATTTAGACAATCATGATTGTTAATTACATAATTATGTACTGTTCATTTCTCTGGAAATGGCACTCACATAATGAACAGCTATTCAGTATGTTTGGGGTTTTTTTTCACTTGGGGTGTGCCCTTGGTCTTTATTTACTACATGCAGTTCACATGCTGCTCAGAAGACAGGATTGGGAATATTCTTGCTGGGAATTTGGGAATGTTCTTTCTGTGTTGTTTACTGTAGTTGTATCTACATCCTTTCTTTTCAGTCTTCCCTCTCTGGTCTGGGGATGGTATCAGGTACTTGTAGAGGACAGTTTGTTAGATCCTGAAGAACAAATCAAAATCTGGAATCTGGGTGCATCTGCCCCACAAGGCAGTATAGATATTTACTGATTTTAGGTTTGCAGGTTGAGATGGCTGAGACCTCAGCTCTTTCTGTTTTCACATTGCTTCAAATGGTTGAGTTTGAGCCCAAATTCACATATCTGGAGCTAAAAGATTTTGTGTTTTCACTACCAGTCTTTGGTGGGATAACTGAAGTACTAAAGAAAAGAGTTTCTGATGTCAGCCCTGCTGTTTTGCTGTTCATTTGTCATACATGGGAATGCTTTTCTCATCCTTCCATATATTCCATATCCAAATATAAGCATTATTTCAGGTGATATTATTCATGACAGCACAGAGGGAAGTTATTGTTTTATCAGAGAGGCAAATTATGCCTCAGGGAAATCTGCTGGTCCCATCACCTTCCATTTAGATTTGGAATTTTTTTCCCTATTGGATTCCATTTTTTTGATGTATTGACACTTCTGCCTTTTTTGGGAGGGGTTACAGTTTCTTAGATAAGTAGAGTCAGTGGCTCTACTTATCTAAGGGAAGAGAGATAAATACCTGGCTGGGAACTCAGCCTCTGGAGTTGCTCTATTAATCCGTGCCATCCATCAGGGGTGCTGCTGATGGATGTCACCTTGTGAACAATGCAGGTGGGAAAATGGAGCATGAGAGCTTTCCAGACAGGGTTTCCTGTAAAAGTACCAGGTGATACTTTCAGAGGCCTTTGGCTACCTGAGGACAAGTGGTGTCCTTGTGTATGATGCACGCAGGCCTGGTGCTTGTCTGTGTGCCTGGAAGTGCTTGTGAGCACAAATTCACAGCTTGTGCCTGGCTGGCATGGTTTATTGATCAGATCCAATTGATAGCACTCGTTGGGAATTCCCTGTGAACATTTCAAAGTGCTCCATGCACAGGTTTTGTTTGCTGGGGTGTGATTCCTGGTGCGTTCCGTGCTGCTGTGTGGCCTGAAGGCTTCTGGAGTCTGCAAAGTGCCTCGTTTGGGATGGATAAAGGTGCACAGGTACAAGAGGGATTCTGCCCCTCTGCCCCACTCAGGTGAGACCCCCCTGTGGAGCTGCTGGAGCTAATCCAGAGGAGGCACCAAGATGTTCAGAGGGGTGGAGCAGCTCTGCTATGAGGAAGGGCTGAGGGAATTGGGGTTGTTCAGCCTGGAGAAGAGAAGGCTTCAGGGTCACCTAATTGCCCCTTCCAGTACCTGGAGGGAGGCTGCAGGAAAGATGGAGAGAGACTTTTGACAAGGGCCTGGAAGGATGGGACACAGGGAATGGCTTCCCAGTGCCAGAGGGCAGGGATGGATGGGATATTGGGAAGGAATTGTTCCCTGTGAGGGTGGGGAGGCCCTTGGGTCCCTGGAAGTGTCCAAGGCCAGGCTGGACAGGGCTTGGAGCAGTCTGGGATAGTGGGAGGTGTCCCTGCCTGTGGCAGGGGAGGGAACTGAATGGTTTTTAATGACCCTTCCAACCCAATCCACTCTGGGATTTGAAAGGCAGGACTGGTTGGGAAGGCAGCACTTTGCTTGATGCACTTGGGTTACAGAGAGAGAAGTGTCTGTGTGCGTTTGCTCAGTGGTCTCTTCACACTCCAGTTTCCATGGCTACAACCCAAACCTTTTTCCAGTTTCCCACCTTCTTCACAAGTCGAGTGTTCCAACAGTTTCTGATGTTTCCATTTAATCTAAAACACGTCACAGTGGCAATGTAGCAATCATACAGAGTTTAGACCTCACTGAAATACTTCAAAATATCCATGTTTGTGGATGCACAAACCATTTACTTATTAGTGTGGAGTATTTTATGAGTAGCAGCAGGAGGAGTATCTATGGGTCAGGTGAGTTTCTTGTGCCAGGGTGTAAAAGCATCAATTATTTGTCATATTATGGGATACTTCTCTACTGTGCCACATTCCTGTGCCATACCTTCTCCTTTTTTCCCACTCTCCAGCCCGAGCTCTGCTTTTGGGGTGGATCAGGGTAGAAAAGGACAGCTTTGTGTTTCTTGGAGAGCTGTTAAATTTACTCCTGGAGAGGCAGGAGCTGCCCAGGTTTTCTCCTCTTCAGATACATGTTATCACACATTAACTTATCTTGATTAATTCTGCACCAGATACGGGAGCAGTTCCCTGGAGTTCTGGTGAAAATGAGAGGGACCTGCTATCTCCCCATCATCCTCCCTCGGCGTCAGAGTGTCTGTCTCTGGCATGACTGGGAGCCAAGGGAAATTGCTTGACATCACTTCAATTTCTGAATCTCTCGGCAGCAGGAGCTTGGCACTGGGAAGGTGAATTCCAAAACCAGTTTTAGCCATTGGATGTTACAGATCATGTTCACACATTACACATTCTTTTGCTGCTTGTCCTAAATCCTCCAGGAAGGCTTCCCCAGGTGAAGTCACAGCAGCTTGAAAAGTTCAGGATTTTCTTTTTTTTTCCCTTTTTCCTTCCCTTTTTTTTTTTTTTTTTTTTTTTTTTGGCCAGAGATGGGCAGATGCCACCTTCCCATCTAAACACTCCTTGTTTCTGAGCATCAAATGGTGATTCTGGTCACTGTAAGATCCAGATGTTTTTCCCAGTCTGAGGTAAATCCTCTTCTGCATAATACAAGCAAATTAATCAACTTTGGATAGAAAGTCACATTTCCAAGCCATGATTTCAGTATCATATCCAGGTAATAGGTCTGCATGTCTTCAAGACAGAATTTTTTAAACTATGTCACTTTTGGCTCATTTTAGTTGATGGAAACCCCATTTAAAAAAAAAAAAATCATAAAATTCAAATAGCCTAGTTTCTGCTGGGGAAACTTTCTTCTGAATTGAGTGTGAAATGCTTTTTTTTTTTTATTCAGAAAATCTATTTCAGATGTGTTTCAGACTTTTGCTTTGATCAACAAACAAGTTGCCAATCAGCCTATTGAAATTTGCTTTTCCAAAGGAGACCAAAAAAAAAAAAAAAGAAATGCTTTAGGAAGTTCATTGCGAGTTTTGTTTCTTAGACACCACCTCAAAGCCGCTTTGCCAAACAGATTCCCCCTGAAATGGCTGGTGTCCGTCTTTTTGTCTTTTTTTTTTTTTTCTTTTTGGCTTTTCATTTTTGTTGTTCTTTGACATGATTATCTCAGCAGTGTCAGAAAGGACCTGACTTACCCAAAGCAGCAGCAGTTAACGAAATCCAGCCTCTGATCCGGGTTTTCCTCCTGAGACTCGGCTGAGTTTATTTTGCCATTCTTAAGAGGTGGTTGCTTTTCCAGTCAGCTCTGTCTTTGATATCCCAGCTAAGTAAAGCTGCTAAATTTGTCCTGGCTGTGTTTTCTTTCTGAGCATTTTCTGGACAAGTGTTTCAACTCTTCCTTTCCTGTCCTGTCTGATATCCAGGGATAAACACACCCCGACACACACACACACATATGCTGGTTTATCCAGAATGCTGGGCTCAATGCTGCTTGCATGTGATTAGAGTCTTAAAATACTTCTTTCATTCCAGTCTGAAGGAATATTTGACATTTTTGATGCCATCACCATAATTCCTGCCTTGCCCAAGGAGCATTTCATCATCATTTCCTTGTTTTTGTATTATTGCAGGAGGTTTGAGGGAGGAAATTTTTCTTTATTGTGGTAGAACTTAAAGAGAAATGGCAGAATGAACTTGGAGAAATGCTGAGATCTCATGATTTGCCTTTTGAATTCTTTACTCAATAGCAGTAGGAGTAACATCATAAGTTTTGGTATTCAATGTATGCAGAGAAGTGGTTTTTTCATCTAATGAAAATCCTAAGTCAGGTTTAAGGGTAAAAATGTAGCAGCAATACAATTATTTTAAAAACAAAATTTTAGAAGCTTCTTTTAAGGAGGAGGAGGAGCAGGAACTTCTACGAGTGAAGTTCTACTTTGCCTCAAAAGCCATGGATTATTTCTGCGTTTGCCTGTTGTTTATTTTGGGTCTCCAGATGTTCTTCTGTATATATACATAGTAATGTCTTTCAATCACCTGGAAAGTTAATAAATTTTAGAATCTTTTGTGCTTTTAAAGGTGAAATTGGACTGCTCTTTTAAACTCCACCCCAAACACCTTGTCCTAGAAGAAATTGGTAGCAGGAGTAAGTCTAGAATTTGGGAATCTTGAAGTGCTCAAGGACTTTCTGTGCCCTGGCACATCCATAAAGTTCTCCTCCCATTTTATGGCACCCTGTGACATCTGTGATGTGGATTTAACAGCTGCTGCAATTACATGAGGGATATTATTGTTTCAATTTACAAACTGACCGTGCAGCCATAATTTTAATAATGATATTGAGGGCTGAGGAGGAGCATAGGAGCAGTTCTTGAGGTTTCCAAAACAGCCATTTGGCAATTATATGTGGGTATTTGCTAGATGATTTTTGGTTTTCTCTACATTGGTAGGTCCAAGTGGGGCTTTGTGGAGAGCTGGACACTTGGCTTCCATCTGGAAGGTTTATTCATCCACCTCTATGTTCAAGTCTTACTTGAAGGTGCCTCCTAAAATGACGTTGAGTCCCTCTCGCTTGTGGCTGACAATGTTTTAACAAGAAGCAACTCCAGCTTTATAGAGGGTGGAGACTGAAGCACCCATAAATTAAATCCTATGTGGGCAGGAGATGGAAAGATCGAGATAACCCAAAATCCTTGGAGGCTCTGTCTAGCCTGTCCTCTGCACACTAAGAAAATGAGGTGGAAGGACTGAAGGAACATAAACAGAAGGAGGGAGCAGCAGAGAGAGAAAGAAAAACAAAATCAAAATATGAAATGAAAATATTAATTTATAGAATGAGGCTTGGAGCAACCTGGGATAGTGGAAGGTGTCCCTGCATATGACAGGGGGTGGAACAGGTTGATCTTTAAGGTCTCTTCCAACCCAAAGCATTTTGTGATTCCACGATCATTTCCACATGCAGGGAGTGTCCTTTTGCCAGCTAATTGGTTTTATTTGCAGGGGGAAGAATTCTCATGTAGTAAAGATTATTTAAGTAGTGAGATATCTTTTAAACCCCAAGTCATCCTGGGTATGTCAGAGTAGATCAGTTTGCACTGAGGATACAGAAGATTTTAAGTAATTTTCAGTACTTCTAAAAATCCTACCACAATTTTTTTTTTCCCAAAACTTCAACCTTTTGAATTACAATTATGAGAAATACTTGTCTCTCTCTTTTTTTTCATTTTCCTCCTCCTTTTGCTTAAGTTTAATTTTTACTGCCAGTCTTGGTGGTGTCTGTTCTGGAGAGTAGCAGGAAAAGCTGATAAGGGCATAGGACAGAAATCTTTGTGCTTATCTCCCTGCAACACATGGAGCTGAGAGTGCATCCTTTTCCTGTCCTAGGACGGGAGACGTAAACTGACCATCTCCTGACAGCAGGGACTTCAAACAGAGCCTCCAGCGTCCAGAGGGTAGGAATCTTCTCTCAACTTCAGAGGCCAGCTAGGTGAAAGTGGGTCACTGGCTGTTTAGAAAGCTGGGTTTGTGCCAGAAAGAATAAAAAAAAAAACCCACCACATTTCTGATAACTGCTGGGTCAATAGGCATCTCTGTAGATATTGTAGTGCTTTGTGGTGGGGTTTTTTTTCCCCAAAGGGCAGAAATTCAGCCTGACTCGTAATTGTTTGTTTAGACTTTTACCAGAAGGTGAATTAAATTTAGGGGGAAAAAAAATGTGTTTTCCAAGAGAGTTTTATAAAAATCAGAATTTTGCTGCCAGATTTGGAACAAAGGTCAGCCTAAAATTGTCCTCACAGAAGGAGTTATTTGGACAGTGTTGCTACAGATGAACATCAGAGGTTTTCTTTTATGTATTGTCTTTATGTGACCTAAAAGTGAGGGGTCTAAGGCAAAGGGAATGGGAATTGGAGCAAAGAGAACCTTCCACCAGGAATGCCTGAGCCTTGGTGTGCCTGGAGCTGTGCCAAGGTCTGGGCTGTAACTCGGGGTTGGGAACCAATTCTTGGAAAACTGTCAACACAGTTAGGAATTGGTTAGAGCAGCTCATTTGTTACACTTAATCATAGTTAGGATTCATTCCTAATTTTCACCATTAAGAGGAGGCACAAAAAGTCCCAGCTCTTCTGGCTCCGTGTGAAAATCCACCTCAGTGGCCAAAGCCCACGAAGAGAAATCCAGGAAGAAAACCAGGAGTCCCCACATCAAATATTGATGCTGAACAGTTTGGGACAAACTGCTTCAGTGCTTCCCAGGCCTTGGTGTCCCTGGTGTAGGACAGCCCAGGAACTCCATGGCAATGCCAAGTTTAACACAAAAGATCACAATGGGAAAGAGGCTTTGGAAGTGTTTTTCTTCTAATTAAGTGCCTGCCTGGCAGCCTGACCCTTTCCAGAGTGGCTTTGCTCTGGAGTCTCTCTTCAGGGAAGCGCAGTGCCAGATCTTCATTTTCCCAGAAATCCTGGGACTCTGCAGGTTTCCCAGCTCTGACAGCAGCTCAGTGTGCTGCCACATCAGCTGAAGGTGCAGCCTCATCCTCTGAACATTTATTTATTGCTCTGACATTGGCAGGCCTTGCTGAGGCAAGTCTCCTCATCTGCTTCGTATGTTCACTTGGAGACCTCACCAAGGCTGAAGAAACAGCGATGATCTCATCCTTTCCCTTTGTTTCAGGATGCACAACAGTTCCTCCAGAATGATTGATTTGTTTTATTTTTTTTAACAGTCACTCCTAGTAAATGTGAGGGCTGGAGGAATTAGGAGCATTAAATCTCAAAGGTTTTCAGCTCTAGGCTGGGATTTGAGGTTTACTACAGTCCTTAATCTCGGCTCGTGGTCACATAACTTTGATAAAGGCTGGCTTTGAGTGGAAAACCAGCAAACTTTTATCTCTTCTGTCTTTCCAATCTGATATTCCTGTCTCAGCAAACCTCAAATAACTTCCCAAATGCAGTTCAGGCAGTGCAGAGCAGCTCTAGGACCCTTGTCCCTTCTAGGACCCAGCAGGATGAATGGGTTCCCTGGAGTTGTATGATTAATCCCATTACAATCCCTAGTTCTCTTCCAGTCCCTGTGAATTGGATGCAAATTGTACCCTGTGGAGTTGGCTAATCTGTCATCGATAGCAGGCTTCCAGCTGCCTATCCAGGCCTTTTGGTGTTTCCAAAATCATCTTGAAACCTTTACATTGTTGTTCTTCCGTGACTTTCACCTCTCTCCAGGATTCATGGTATTGTCAGCTCTGCTTTAAAGACAAAGCACAACTGCGGGGAAATGTTGTAAAAGCTTTTCCTAAAGTGCTGTGAATCTGAGACTGGGTTAAATTTGCTGAGATTAAGGGTTTTCTGCAGTCTTCAAACTAGTAATGGACTAAAGGCCTAAATTTTAGATTCAAAATCCAAATATAGGGATGCTGAGTTTTCTGAGAAGCAGAGGAGCTGGAGCTGGGAGTTCAGCTCCCAGCTTACACCCACATCCCCTTTTGTCCAAGGCAGGAAAACTGGGAACTGCTCTGAGCACAGGGTGTGAAGATCCCAGTCTGGGAGGGAACATTCTTGTACAAAGCTCACCCTTCCCCTGGACTTGGCCAAATGAGCTCAGCTTCCTCCCTCTGAATCACTTCTACCTTCTGCACTAGCACAGAGTTGCCTGCTTAGGTGGTGAACTGGGGTAGAAGATGCAGAGGCAAAAATTTAGGTGGTAATTAGAGTTATGGATGGTTTGGGTTGGAAGGGACCTTAAAGATGATCTAATTCCAACCCCCTGCCATGGGCAGGGACACCTTCCGCTATCCCAGGTTGCTCCAAGCCACATCCAGTAACTCTGGTATAAGAAACTTGCCATTTGCTGTCGAGCCTGAAGAAAAATTCAAGTAGCTGTTGATCCTGCAAAAATTTCTGTCCTCTCAGAAGGACCCTGACCTGGAATTTATCCCCAATCTTCCACATCACTTGGCCACTGCCCGAAAGGCCACATTAACCCAGTAATTCCTGTTGGATATCGCAGAGGCTGTCACTCATCTCTGAAGCTGCCCAGCAGCACGGTAGGAGCTGTTGTTACATGAGTCCCATCAGCTTTTCCGTGCCCCGGGACATTTGGGAAGCGAATCCCACCGCTTGCCAGGGATTTCAGGGCTGTCGGTAAATTCCTTAGTTCCCTGAGAAGCACTGCCGTGGAAGGTGGCCTTTTATTCCTGTTTGTGCTGGCTTGTCTGCCTGAGTGTCAATAGCAGCATCAGACTGGGCAAAATGAAACCTGTCAGTAGCTGCCTCCTGAGTTAACGTTGGCAGCAGCTCCTCGGAACTGTTGCAGGGAAGTAGCTCCGGTGGCCAAATTCTTTCAAAATTCAGCTATTACCTTTTTGAATGGTTAACTCCTTCAGGAGAGCTCTCAGTCTGTTTCCAAGCTGCTCTCCAGGTTTCTTTATGTAGGAGGTAGTTTAGGAGAGGACCTAAGAGCTCATCAAATCCATCACCTTTTCTCCGAGAGGGATCAGCTCTGCTCACGTTGAGTCTTGACAAATGTATTCAAAAATCCCACTATAGCTGGGTGCTCTTTTACATCAACCCCACAGGCTCTGCACAGGCTGTTGTGTGCCTGACTAAACATGGAAAGGCTTCTCCAGCTCTTTAAAAAATGCATCTCTGTTGCTTCTGTTTACAATCATTATTTCTTTACCACAGGGAGCAGAACATGGAGGTGAGACCATCGTTCTCTCCCAACCTTTGACATTCACGTTGCTCTAGGAATCATAAACCCCAAATCATGCATTCCTGCCTGGATCCCTGGTTAAGGCTTTAATAGCTACTGGCACTCCAGGCAGAGATGAGGCTGGCAGTTTTTCAGGTTCTCTCAATCATCAAGGCTAAATTACCATTTTTCTCCTCACCGTGAGTATAACCTGACCAGCCCTCAGTGTGAATCATGGCAGGCTCAGACTCTGAATCTGTAGTCTGGCATCTTAACCATTACTGTGACCCTGAACCAGCAGATTGTTGCTGTTCCTGACCTTTCATTTGAGCATATTTTAGGGAGTTAAAGCAGAAAAGACATTTAATATTGTTTAGAAAGTGTGTGTGGGAAGGGGGGAGAAGATGGGTAGGGCAAGTTGAAGGATGAAGGTGCTGGAGCACCAGGAGAGGCTGAGGGAGCTGGGAAAGGGGCTCAGCCTGGAGCAAAGGAGGCTCAGGGGGAACCTTGTGGCTCTGCACAAGTCCCTGACAGGAGGGGGCAGCCAGAGGGGTTGGGCTCTGCTCCCAGGGAACAGGGACAGGAGGAGAGGAAATGGATCCTCCATAGAAGTAAATTCCCTCCCAAACTCTGCTTGGAAGCGAATGAGCTGTTTCCCTCCCCTTTCAAATTTCTGGAGACAGTGTCAGGAACCCTTCCCATTCCAGCCATATGGGCAAGACTGAACCAGGTCTGCCTCCTTCCACCCTTCCAGCCATTTTTTATTTCCCTGATGTGGCCTTTCAGAGGATGTCTTAACAGGTACCTTCACTTCCATGTTGGGAGAGCAGTGATGCCTGGCTGTGCTGGGTGGGCTTTACAACAGTTAAACTGTTATTAATGGAAAACCAGCTTGAATACACACACACAAAACGTGTAACAAGTATTTCTAGAGCAGGATCCCATGGAGAACTCCCTCTGAGCCCAAGCAGAGAGATAAATCCAAATTTGTGCTTTTTAACTCCTACAGACGTGCAGCAAACAGAGGGGAAGACTATTAGGGAATGAAGAATGTGGTCTCTCTCCAGAGAGTTGAATCTGTCCTGGTGACTCCAGGCAGAGCAGGAGATACAAATGGTTCTGTTTCGCTGCTTTGTTTTAATGTTGATTTGTTTGTAGTCTGCCCAAGGTACTAATTGGTGTTTTACAAGCAGAAATACAAAGGTGTCTGCCCTGAAGAACTCGCTAACAAAAAAGCACTGCAGCACCGTGTTAATGACAGTCAAATTTTCCGCCTAATGAACCAATCACTTTGATAAAATCTCTGCCTCCTGGTGAATTCCCTGCTTTGATTTCCCCCTCGACTCCCATCTCCCGTTACACCTCGCTTTGTATTCTTTTTCTTTTTCCCCTCTGCTTTAAATTTTGGGGGCGGTTCGAGCTCTAATCAACATTTTACGGTGCAGCTCCTGGAGAGAAAGTGAATCACCTCTTTCATTAAGAGCAAATAACGCTGGGCTGATGTTGCAACTGTAGATATTTCAGCTGAGAAAGGTGAAGCCCCTGGCCTGGCACGAGATTTTAAGAGGGATGGTGGCCTGTCATTAGCTTTTAATCCCTTCAATATGCTGTGGTCGCTAACAGGTTGTAACACGGATGTCGGTGCCTGCATTTGCAGCACTCATACCCAGGACAATAATTGAACAATTCCTCCTCTTCAGTGCCGTGTTGGCTTCTTAGCACCTATGTCTTAGCATGGATTCTTTCTTTTTTTCTTCAGGAGCTGTTGATTGCTGCAAAAGTAGTCATGTTAATGGTTGCCATCGGCACCTTACTCTCACCGCTTCCATTTGGATGTTGTTGCCCCTTTTCCGGAGGTGATTTCCTCTCTGGAAGAGGCTCTGTGGCTGCTTCTTGTCTGCTTCAGCACAAAATATTATTCTAAATGGTCTTCAGTGGTCATTTATACTCTTGTTACTGCTTTCCTGTTTCTCATTGAGCCTCACTTCCACCTTAAATCAACACCTCATTTTAGCACAAGTCGTGTTCTCATGAAGGAAGTGAGGAATGTCTGAGAAATCAGATTAAGGGTAGTTTGAATTAATGGTAAATAGTTCTGGCACATTTGATTTTGGGGAGCTTTGGACCAATCAGCATTAGAGGGGTTTCTTTTTAACCTCTACCTGTATGATGTGCTGCTTTCTAAATTGTCCAGCTGCTTTTGGATGTGGTATTTTAGACACGCAGAGTGTCAATAACATCCAGTAACAGGCTGGATGAACTCCTGAAATAGGTCGTGACTTCCTAATTTTTATACTATTTGATGCTAGGTTCTATTTTACCCAAGGGCATTTCTTTTTATTTATCAACACTGAATTATTTTGGTTTTATTTCATCTGCCTAAAGGACTGCTTCATTTTTAGCCTGGTTTCCAGGTCAGCTAAAGCATAGATGATTATTTTTTTGTTTTGAACACTCACCATCCTTGGAAGTGTTCGGAAGACGTGGATGTGGCCCTTGAGGATGTGGTTTATGAGTGAACACGGTGGTGGTGCTGGGTTGACTTTCCCAGCCTTAATGATTCCATGATTTTTTTGGTCTATTCCATCCTTTCTCACTGATTTTAGGCCCAGTCCACAGGCAGACAGCAGCCTCACAAATACGAAGTTCCTACTCTTTGTGAAAATAAATGGTTGCATGAAAAGAAAAGGCAAATTGTTTTCCCAGCTGGGCTCAACTGTATCATCAGACATCAGAGAATCCACATGGAAAAGAGACATTACAAACTCCATAACCACAGGAACAACTTCTTTCAGAACCTGTCAGAAGCTTTATCAGGTCCAGGGTCATCCAGCCACAGGATCCAAAGCCACAGAAAATTGAGTTGCTTTGCTTAGGGTTACCACAACCATCTTTTTCTAAATGAAAAACAGAGCTCCCACCTCAAAGAAGCCGTGACCTTCACCTGTGCTTGGAATGACTTCTTGGAGAACTCCGTGGCTCCACCCTCCTGCTTTTCTCAGGGCATTAAGTGTGGGGTAAGGAAGGGAATAAACCTGAGCTGGCATTGCTGAGTCACCGCAGGGATTTGAGATGGGATGACTTTGTGGTAGAGGGACCACCCAGCTCTGGAGGCAGCAGGAGGGATCAGCAGAGGAAAAACCCAAGGAAAGAACAGGGCAGTGGAGGATTAACTGGAAGGAGGCAAAGTAAAACTAGAAAGCAGATTTAAGGTGGATTTTAGAGTGCAATTGTGGGTAAGCAACATCTCTTGAAGCTTCTGTTTAGTTCCTGCTCAATGCGGGGCCACTCAGGTCTGCTGGATGAGGGGACACTCCCCATCCCTGGAAGTGTTCAAGGCCAGGTTGGATGGGGTTTGGAGCAACCTGAGATAGTGGAAGGTGTCCCTGCCCATGGTCTTTAAGGTCCCTTCCAACCCAAACCGTTCTGTGATTCTTTATTCCCCTTTTCTCTACACCCTTTTAATGCTCAGTCTCAAGCAAGAATTTCTCTGCTGTTTGGCATCTGTTTTTTTCTCTGCTTCAGGACACTTAGGAATTCTTGGTGAGCTCTTCTGAGGCTTCCATTATGGATTTGAGACCCCCACCAGCAGCACTTCCCTCTCAACAGCTTCTCAGGATGTGGCTGAGGAATGGGAGAGGGACTGGGTACAGCAGCTCTGTGTTGGGCTGATACATCCCTGACAGGAGGGTGCAGCCAGATGAGGATCGGGCTCTTCTCCCGGGTGGCAAGTGACAGGACCAGAGGAAATAGCCTTGAGTTCCACCAGGGATATTAGGAAAAATTTCCTCATGGAAAGGGTTGTCCAGCCCTGGCACAGCTGCCCAGGGCAGTGCTGGAGTCCCCATCCCTGGAGGGATTTAAAAGCTGTGTGAATGTGGCACTTGGGGACAAGGCTCAGTGGTGGCCTTGGCAGTGCTGGGGGATGGTTGGACTCAGCGATCTCAGGGGGCTTTTCCAATCTCAGTGATTCCACGATTCTGTTTTCCTTCCCTTACCTGCAGACCTCAGAGCATTAGGAGCAGATGAGATGTTGGGAGCAAATTGGTCTTCCCTTTAATCTGACATTTCCTCTTGAGTCTTCATTTTGCTGCTTATTCCTGGAGCAGTTTGCTGCTGAGCTGTGATAAGCATCCCATTCCCACTCCTTTTCCAGAGCTCCTGTGCCAGGAGACGTTCCGGCTTGGAACACGCGCGCTGCCTGCGGGATCGCCTACCTGGCAATTATTTGTATTGTTTTGTACCCACTCAGAGCTTTAACCTGCAAGTCCCCTGGGGCATAGGTTCTGAGTTTTGTGTGGTTCACTGGGCAACCACAGAGCTCTTCACTCCCTTCAGGGCATTACACAAAGTGTTAATAGTAAAATCCTAGCAAATCTATCTGGAATTGCAGGCACGGGGATTTTCTCATTGTCGTTTTTTTGCATTGCTGCTGAATCTTTATGCAGTTCCATGGAGCTCATACTTGGTGTAATGAAAGACAAGTGTGTTTTCAAAACTCACCCAGGTCAAAACCAGGGATGCAGTCATCACCAAAACAATAAAAAAAGGGAAAGCACCTCTGTTCTGGAGCCAGGCTGGAAGAGCTGGCAGTGTTCACCTGGAGAAGAGAAGGCTCCAGGGAGATCTCAGAGCCCCTTCCAGTGCCTAAAGGGGCTCCAGGAGAGCTGGAGAGGGACTTGGGACAAGGGCTGGAGGGATAGGACACAGGGAATGGCTTCCCAGTGCCAGAGGGCAGGGATAGATGGGATATTGGGAGGAAATTGTTCCCTGTGAGGGTGGGGAGGCCCTGGCCCAGGGTGCCCAGAGAAGCTGTGGCTGCCCCTGGATCCCTGGAAGTGTCCAAGGCCAGGCTGGACAGGGCTTGGAGCAACCTGGGCTAGTGGGAGGTGTCCCTGCCCATGGCAGGGGGATGGAACTGGATGATCTTAGGTTCCCTTCCAACCCAAGCCATCCTGGGATTCCATGAGAAGCAGAGCAGAAGCACAAAGGTCGGCCACAGAAAGCAGCCCAAAGGAAAACAAGTCCAAGGATGGGTTTAAAGGTGGAAAATGAGGCTCTTTACTCCCAGGAGAGGAATTCAATGTCAACCCGAGAGCAGGCTGGACAGATACAGATGTGAAACAAAAATAAACCAAATGTTTTCACCTTTAATGCTTGGGAAATCAGGGCTGGATTGTCCATGAGCAGAAAAGCTGAGGTAAGACCCTGTCTGTGAGGCTACTAAGTGTCTCAGCATTACAGGATCAGAGAATCACAGAAGGCTTTGGGTTGGAAGGGTCCTTGAAGATCATTGAGTTCCAGCCATGCCGTGGCTTTTTATCAGTTTTGAAGGACAAGACCTCTCTTCTTCTCCTGGACTATTAAAATTTCCTTTGCCATTGGAGCAGGCCCGGAAAATGCCAGTCCTGTACATGCTGATCTGAGCTGTTCTCTCCTCAAATGACCTAAGGTTAAACCAGGTGAGCTGTTCTGCAGGTTGGCAGAGCCAAAGTTGTGCCAGGGATGGCAGATTTCACAAAGTGACCATGGGGAGCCTTTGTCCCAGGTCACAGCAGACGTGCTCTGTCTTGCCCAGGCTGCAGGGCTGGGTGAGACATTCTGGCACTCGTAGGCTCCAGGGATTATCCATAAATTAGTGCCAACTGCTCCATTACAGGTTTTCCAGCTGCTCTGTGGCCGAAATGGGCTCTTCACTGTCCTGTTCTCAGTAGGGACCACCTCAGTTTGGTGTTCCAAGACAGGATCTACAATCAGTATTTCAGAGCACAGTCACCACTGCTGACCTACTCAAGGCTGCGAAATGTGGAGATTTAATCACACACTTTCTCCCCCTTCTTTCCTCAACATTATTCCTTCTCTGTACATTCCAAATGCCATCTTTCTCCGTCCCAATGACCACTCCAAACTGATCATTTATCCTTTTCTTTCCTTTCTTCATCCTGCTTTATGCTTCCTAGGCTCCCCAGGTCCCCACGAAGTCAGAATTCTGCTTCAGCCTTATTAGAAACCTCTGTCTAATTGTTTTGGCACCTTATTTTTCAGTATTGAAGGTATACCCAGCACTCATAACACTTCCTAAGAAGTGTGCAAGAGCCTGGAAGTGCTCTCTTCCAGTAGGAAGCCTCAGGAATTGAAAATGTTTTATTTGCTGCTGAAATAAGAGGGAGTTTTTAGGCTTTCCCTGATAACTGTTATCATTTCCTACTGGCTGTTGTGGGGTGTGTGGATAAAAACCCAGGAATAGAGGTTCTGTCCTTGTCTCCTCCAGCAGTTTTTTCATCCTAAATGATGTCATTACATTGGTGTTGCATCTTGCTCATGGTTACACTCATCCTGTCTTTCCTTCCTTCAGCACTCCCGTTGCCAAAGTTAATTTAGAACCAAATTATGAGCCTTTCACCTCCAACTCTGAGATTTATTGTAGTGTTCTCTGTGTAAATACTCACAACGGGTCGTGTTAATGAGAGGGGAAAAGCAGCAAAGCCTGGAAATCCAAATAAAGTCAGAACATTTTATGTCTTCTTTAAAACACAGCGTTCACCTTTGCTTCTGTGCTGCCTTGGAGGAGAATCTGTGCCTCCAGGAACTTGGAAGCTGCAAGTGAGCACGGAACAATGCAAGTCCCTGCAGAAATGGGGCTGTGATAACTTGGCTTTTTTGGCCTACATTTCTCAGTGGTTATTATTTGTTAATTATGTTGTAGAGTGCTCACAAGTGGGCTAATTGCTTCCCCAGAGAGCTTGCAAGGAAATGATGGACAGAACAAGGGCAGGATGTTACACATCTCGGATAGCAAGAGGGTAAGGTAGGACACGGGCAAGACGGGTAGGGAAACACTTGGAGCAGCATTTTGAAGCTGAGAGGAGAACAGTTGGGTTGATTTTTGGATAGAAGGAAGAGTCCCAGTTGGAGTTGATCTGAGGAGCTGATTGTCAGAAGAGTTGTTTAAGGAAGCACTGAAACTAAAGACAGAAATGAAGAAGAAGTGCAAGAATTTACCAAAAAAAGGCTGCAGGGAGGCTGTACCTGGCTGGGTTGTAGACACTGGGCTGTGCTGTGTGAATCCTTGAAAACAAGGGTAACACCCTTATGAACTCTAGGCACACTGCATGAATGGTATTCCTTAAAAAATAAACCCCTTTCCTCAGAAAAACTCTTTTCTTCAGACCTTTATAGATGGGAGAGAAGAAAAAAAAACCTGTGCACACACATCCATATTTCAAATTTAATTCTTGCTGTTTGTTTCTGCATCTGTCTTTTAGCCTGCACAGGAGGGCCCTGCTGGTATTTATGGTATTTCTGGTCTGTGCTGCCCCAAATCGTGAAGTTCTGATTCATTTCCCTGTGGTGTGAATCCCCCTTCGCACCTGCTTAGAGGAAAGGAGCCAAGCCTGAGGAAGGCACACTAAAAAGTGGCAACAAAGTGACACAAGGTATTTCTCAGGGGCTCCTGGGCCACTGCTGGTGCTGAAAAACAGGAAATGTCTGTCCCCTCGCCCAGAGGCCTGAGCTGGTTTGGGTCTGTGGATCAGCTCTCCCACGAATCGCCCTCACGGAGCAAAGGAATGGAAGAGGCTCAAGTGTGGATTTTCCTTTTGAGAAGCATTTGCTGAGGGGAAGGGGAAAGGAGCAAACCTTTGGTTTAATTTAACTTCTTCAAATGCTCCTGGAAGCACTTCATTTGTACACAGATCTGCTTTTCTATATTTATTATTAGAAAAGAGCCAGGAGAGGAGTTTGACATTGGCAGGTGTTATTTTCAGGTTTCAAAGCACATGTGGTTTCCTCTGCCAGAAGCCAAAGCTGTGATGCTGGGACTGTGCTTGCTCTTGGAATTGCTACCAGAACTCCTTTCTCTCCTCTGGGTGCTTCCAATGGTTTTTATTCCATCCTTTCTTTGAGCATCCCAAATCTTCAGGCCCCTTTATAATACCTTTGCCTGTATTCACAATCTGGCTGGCCACGCCCCCTTGTTACTTCTTGTGGAGTTCTTCTGTATCTGTGGAGCACAGGAAGAAATCCTGAACTCGGGAATCAATGAGGGTTTGGTCTTCGGAATCCTGAAGAGCAGCTCCCATTCCACACACATTACAAAGGGATAACAAGAAGTGCCCAGGGAATGACAGGACATGTGGAGAAGGCTTGGATTGCTTCTGAGCATGGCAGTGCCACGGGACCAATACCCACAGTACTGGGGACAGGGATGACTGTCCTGGACTTTCTTAAAGCCTTTTTAGACGTTTAGAGTCTGAATTCAGGATTTAGAAACTCAGTTTGCACTGATTTGCATCCTGGGCTGATCCCCAGCATGGGCAGCAGGGGAGGGGGGGGGATTCTGCCCCTCTACCCTGCTCAGGTGAGACCCCCCACCTGCAGAGCTGCCCCAGTCCTGGGGTCCAACAGCAGAAGGACGTGGAGCTGCTGGAGCAAATCCAGAGGAGGCCAGAGATGCTTCAAGGGCTGGAGCCCCTCTGCTCTGGAGCCAGGCTGGGAGAGCTGGGGGTGTTCACCTGGAGAAGAGAAGGATCCAAGGAGACCTCAGAGCCCCTTCCAGTGCCTAAAGGGGCTCCAGGAGGGCTGGAGAGGGACTTGGGGACAAGGGCTGGAGCGACAGGACACAGGGAATGGCTTCCCAGTGCCAGAGGGCAGGGATAGATGGGATATTGGGAAGGAATTCTCCCCTGTGAGGATGGTGAGGCCCTGGCCCAGGGTGCCCAGAGAAGCTGTGGCTGCCCCCTGGATCCCTGGCAGTGTCCAAGGCCAGGCTGGATGGGACTTGGAGCAACCAGGGCTAGTGGAAGGTGTCCCTGCCCGTGGCAGGGGTTCGATGATCTTTAATGTCCCTTCCAACCCAACCATTCCATGTTTTTTCTCCTGCACGCTCCTTTAAAATACAATATCTGAGACTCCTGGTGATTTGATTCCTCACAGATCTATCACAGAAGTGCTGCTGGGTCAGTTGTGTTCAGTGTCCCAGCCCCAAGTGCAGGTGAGTGGAATTCCAGGGTTATTTCCATCCTTGTTCATCTGGGATACCTCTGTGAAGGATCTCAAGGCACCTTACAAACATTTTATGAAACTCCTGGTTCTGCTGTGAGTTTCATGCAGTTGATCAGGCATGTTCTGTGCTTTGATAACCTGTGCCAGAGCTGGGGGAAATAACTTCTCCAGGATTTTCCACCAGCTGGGAAGAGAACTTGGGAAACGTGACCTTCCCAGTCCTGAGCTCGCTTTGCTGGACTGTACTTCCTCTGTTATTCAAGGTGAGAACAGAACAGTTAGAATTGATTTAGGTGCTTTTTGGGAAGATGAAGTCACTGTGTTTGGATCTCTGCATCGTGCCAATAGAGAGATCCTAGGGGAAATCTCTTCCTTTAGTTTTGTTTATATCCAGTCTGAGGCACAGATGTAATTTGCAGGGAAATGCGAAGGAAGAGTTGTGCTGGCCTCAGCAGTGGAACTGGAGTGGAATGAGATGTCACAGGGATATCTAAGTGTCTCTCAAGAAATGAAAAGGATTTTCTCTGCCATGTGCTGAGTTTTTTAACTCATTCCTTATGTGCCTTCAGCACCTCTTGGGAATTATCCCACAGTGTGTATTCCTCCTTAGCCTCAGCTCCTGGATTTTACTCACTGCCTTTGTTGTGCAAAAACTGAAATAAATGTGGGGTTTTTTTCCTGAAAAGTGTAAGAACAGTAGGAGGAAGTGTGTGTGTGTGTGCCCTGTGGGACGTGGTGCCAGGATTCCCAAGCTGCCCTTGGAAATACAGGTGCTGTGGCCTGACCAGGATCTGCTCGGGACAGCTGGAATGAATCCCCAGGACTATCGTTGCAATCAAGTCCCTGGCCAAAATTTAATCCTCTGCAC
The DNA here is from genome assembly GCF_017639235.1 of Corvus kubaryi. Taxonomy (NCBI): domain Eukaryota; kingdom Metazoa; phylum Chordata; class Aves; order Passeriformes; family Corvidae; genus Corvus; species Corvus kubaryi. The sequence continues at coordinate 971,122 of NW_024581116.1, read as the reverse complement.
TTTTGCAACCCTGTTGTTTCCTGTTCCTGCTGGTGTTTGCAGGCTGGAGGCAAAACCTGGCTGAGTGTCACAGCTTTATTGTGCAGCTCCTGTTTCACGGATGGGAACGGGCTGGGCTCCAGCTCATCCTACACTCCTGAAAATGGATTGTTTGTATCACAAACAAATGGCATTTTGCATACCAAGAGTATTCAGCAAGAGAGATGGGGGCTTTCTGTTGTGTGAATTATAAGAATGAGTGAAAATTGCTAAAACTGGCCACTTGCTGAGGTACTGGATGAGCTTTTGACGAAAATATAAAATAGAAGGACGAGACAGGTTGGGAGAATTTGGAGGTGGTTTTAATAGAAACGCATCACTACGGAATTTAAAACTGAAATAAAAAATGGAATCAGCAAATACAATTTAAATGAAAATCAAGCACCTGTAGATTGCTGCAGTGGGGTGAAATGGGTGCTGTTAGGTGGCAACAAAAGCTCCTCACTAGGATGTGGCTCCACATCCAAGGCCAGGCTGGATGGAGCTTGGAGCAGCCTGGGATAGTGGAAGGTGTCCCTGCCCTTGGCAGGGGGTGGAAAGGGATGGTCTTTAAGGTCCCTTCCCACCCAAACCATTCCATGATTCAGAATAGGGGTGTCCTGAAGGATGGTAAAACCTCTATCTTTGGAGGTTTCCATGACTCCACTAAAAAAAGTGGTGGTCTAGCACTGATGGTAGTTCTGCTCCAGAGGTCAATGATTCTATTAATAACCCCCAGATTATTCTAGCCAGAGATTTACTCTAATAAAACTCCTTGGCCTTTTGATTGCAAGAGAAACAATCTGCTCTTTCTTTTGTAGTTGCAAGTGTAGCAAAAATGGATCTCCATAATTCCATGGAAGAACACTGTGTTTTTTTAAACATTTTTCCTTGTCCCCTTCCCATTAATTACTTCCTAACCTCTCTTCTTGTCCTTGCTGGGTTAGAGGCAGCTGGTGGCTCCTGTGGAGTGTATAAGTTAATATCAACTGCACGACAGCAGCTGATGTTTCAATATATTCTGGCACAGATAGAGTCAAACAGGGAAGTGCTTCTCTGTAGTAATTGGAACTTGTCCTTTTAACAAGTGTCATGTCACCCAGGTATTGGACATTCAGGATTTTCATTCCATTTCCCATCAGTGGATTCATTGCTCTGCTGGCACTCAGGATAAACAGTAGTAAAATTAAACCTTCTTGTGGATATGTGATTTGTCCTGGTGACTACACCAGCATGGCCAACAAAAACCAGAAGTTGCAGGTGACCTGAATTTTTACCACTTTTGTACAAATTGAGTATTCCTGATTCTCATCTCTTTTATTAAACCCTCATTTGTTTTAACAGCCTGCCCATGGAAGTGGTAGAATCATCATCCCAGGAGGGATTTAAAAGCTGTGTGGATGTGGCACTTGGGGACATGGGTGGTTTTAGCAGTGCTGGGGAATTCTTAGACTCAATGGTCTGAGAGGTTTCCAACCTTAACAATTCTGTGATCACCAGGAGGTCAAATTGTATCCCTGTTGAGGTTTCTGAAGCATTACAGGACTAAAAGATGGTTCTGGAGTCCAGATCCCACATTTTCCATTCCAAGCAATGATTAACTCCCCCTAACACTTCCCTGGTAGTTGTCTGAGTTGCTTTCAGTGGCTGAGACTCCAGTGGTTGTTGAGGCTTCACAAAGATACTGATTTCTCCTGGCAAAGTTTCCTGTGGATAATTTCCTTCTGCTGCCTGTCCTTTTCCTCATGAGCACTGGGAAATTGTCCCGTTTTCCCTTTGCATCAGCCCTCTCTGTTCTCATCAGCTCTTCACAAGATGCTGTCTGCACTAAACCAATTTTAATCAGGTAAATTAGAAGCATTAGAGCCTCCTGGGTACCTGTTCCGATGCCAGAATTGACTGCAGAACTGATGGTATGTGGCCTTATTTATGCATGTATTTATTTTAATCCTGCTTAAACTCATCAGGCTACAGGTCTTTGTTCACCCTCTTGCCTGTTTGATCCCAATCCAAACATTAATGCTCATATTTAACTTGAAGTTGTCAACTCCTTAAAGCAAGACTCTGTCATCGTTGATGTCTGCAGAGCTCCAGAGTGACTCTTCAGGAATTATCTGCAGCCATTCCTGGGATGGAAAGATACAGGGATGCCCTCAGCTCTTGCCTGTCAAGGTTTGTGCACTGTACAGGGGTCCTACCAACCCTTTGGTGAGGATCTGAAGCAGCAGAAACAGAACAGGATTATTTTAATCTTGTTACAGTTTCTCAACAAGAAAGTTGGTAAGAAAGGCAGAACAGGGGTGGCTGCATTTTAAAGCTAAGAGTGATCCTGTGTTTTCCATGGAATTCAGGCTCCATGTGCTTCATCCAGCCCACTTTCTGTAATGTAAGTGAGAACCTACTGAAATAGTTTAGCTTTATTCTGCCTTTATGATCATCCCTTCTGGACTTTGCCTTTTGTGTCGTTTTTGTGAATCAGATTTCATAAAATTGTTGTGGATTACTACCAACAAAGCAAAGGCACGTGAAATTACTGGGCTTAAGTAATAGTAGTTCATATGTAGCAGACTGAGATGGTCTAAGAGATTTTTGTATTCCCCTCTTTTAAGACCTTAAGTGCTAGAAAAGAAATACTTGCATTCTGAAGAGGAGGGAAACTTCTCTGAATTAATCCAGGCTGCTTCTGGTGCTCCTGTGCCAGCACCTTTTACTTTGCTGGTTGGTTCTACCTCACTTCTCCTTCCAGATTGCAGGTGTAGTTCCTCTCTTTGAATATTAATTGTAATAATCCCAGAATGGTTTGGGTCGGAAGGGACCTTAAAGCTCATCTCACTCCCACCTCTGCCATGGGCAGGGACACCTTCCAGTAGACCAGGTTGGGTTTCAAACTCATTTCATTTCATGAGGTGTCAAAATCCTTCCCACTTCGGGCTTCTGCTCTTGCCAAACTGTTTTCACTGATGTGAATTTCTTTGATAATTGACCATAATTCCCTGTTTTTTCCTTTCCCTAAATAACTGAAAGGTGCTCTGAGAGTGGGATGCCCTAGAGATCCAATCCTGATCCTGCAGGATTCAAGGGAACCAGGATTTCCCTCTGTAAGTTTAGTGTAGTCCCTTAATGATTTAATCAGCAAGCGAAGAAAGGCAGAGAAAAACACAGTGGTACATGGAGTGCTTTATGTCCTTCACATTATTTTCCATACATTTCACTAATTACATAAACAGATGATATTTACAGGGGACTGTAATTGACCTTCATCTCTTCCTGTGCACTTCCCAACCTCTCCTTGAATTTTCCTATTGTTTCCTCTTACTCATTTCACATTTAACACCATGTTTCAAGCAGTCCTTTTCTTTTGCTTGGGACCATCCTACCAATTCCCTATTCCCAATTCCTTTCAACTTCATCTCCTCAGCTCGATTTTGTGGACAATTTTGGAACTCATGACATGGACAAACATCTCCTCCAAAGCCCAATCTTCAGGTTTCCCTCCAGTTACAGCACAATTGCTCTTTCCCTTTTACCAGCAGTTCTCTGGAGCAGGAATATTTCTTTCTGTCTTTTATCTGGTGGAAAATTGTCTTTCAGAAGCTACAGCAGCACAATCCACTTCTAGGGATATCTGCCTTATTTTTCTTTGAAATTTTTCTCTGTGTTGGGTCAAGCAGGGGAGGAATTGCACAAACTGTGAGGGGTTAGAGAAAACCCCTGGTTAGAGTTCAGCAGTGTTCCCTTGGCTACTGGGAGAGGTACACCACGGAAGCAGGAATACCTTGGCATTTAACAGCCCTTCCAGGTGATTTATGGTTTTACATAAGCTTTTCCTAAACCCAGAGGTTTACTAGGGTTGGCACCTCTTTGCTTGTCTCCATGCCCTGTTAGTTCTGTGCTCAGTGGCCCGTGGTTATTAAAATTCTTATCAATAAAGGAGTTTCTGAGCAAGGTTCTTATTTTCTAAACTCGTACATACCTTTGGAACTCCTCTGCTTAACCAAAGGAACATTTGTTTTTATGCCTAATGTACTTCATGAAAAGAAACGTGTAGAGTTCAAGTAACATTTGCCTTCAATTACAGTAATTAAGTTGTCAGGACTTGAAGTCACCAAAGCAATGAGAAAATCCTTTCCTGGTTGGCCAGGGAGTAACGGGTGTTCTGGGCCCAAGTGTGTTTTACACATCGGGGTGGGGAGGGAAATGGTTCTGGCCAAAAACCTGGGAGTCTGTTTGTCCTTTTGCAATACAGGGTGTCAAAATCCTGCTCTGGGGGGAAGGAAAACGACCCTGTTTGCCTGGGCTTCAGCAGGGCAGCTATTTCTGCTCTGCACCAAGGCTGGATAGATGGGCTGAGAGCAGCGCTGTGAGGGTTACCGAGGCCAGGTGCCACATCCTGCACTTGGTCACACCAACCCCTGCAGCTCCAGGCTGGGGAAGAGCCACTGGAAAGCTGGAAAAGGACCTGGGGATGCTGGTGACAACGGCTGGACATGAGCCAGGTGTGCCCAGGTGGGCAAGGGGCCAGTGGCACCTGGCTGGTGTCAGGAATAGTGTGGCCAGCAGGACCAGGGCAGTGATTGTCCCTCTGTGCTGGCTCTGCTGGGACACCTCCCGTCCTGGGGGCAGCTCTGGGGCCCTCCCAACAAGAGAGACCTGGAGTGGCTGGAGCGTGTCCAGGGAAGGGAACGGAGCTGGGGAAGGGGCTGGAGCACCAGGAGCGGCTGAGGGAGCTGGGAAAGGGGCTCAGCCTGGAGCAAAGGAGGCTCAGGGGGGACCTTGTGGCTCTGCACAACTCCCTGACAGGAGGGGGCAGCCGGGGGGGGATCGGGCTTTGCTCGCAGGGAACAGGGACAGGAGGAGAGGGAACGGCCTCAAGCTGTGCCAGGGGAGGGTCAGGTTGGACATCAGGAGGGATTTCCCCATGGAAAGGGTTGCCAAACATTGGAAGGAGCTGTCCAGGGAGGTTTGGAGTCCCCATCCCTGGTTGTATCCAAGGAAGGCCTGGACGTGGCACTCAGTGCTCTGGGCTGGTGACAAGGTGGGGATCAGTCACAGGTTGGACTTGATAGTGTTGGAGCTCTTTTCCAATCTGAATGATCCTGTGATGCCGTGGGATTCTGTGCTTGTTGGGTTAGGTCTTATTAAAAACAGGTTTAATATAAAAGTAGCTCAACCCATTTATCCTGGGAATTCTGTCCTGTCAAACTTCTGCTGCAGCTCCGCTTTCAAACGTAACCTGTGTGAAGACGTGTGTGGATACATCCTGTTTTTCCCTGTGTTCCACATCCCTTTGCCAGAAGTCGAATAGTTTCAGTTACTTCATAACCCTGCAGGAACACTACAACATATCCCTACAAGAAAAGTCCCTAATTTTGATAAGTGCCCACACAAACATCACTGGAATCTCAAGTGCAGCCTTACTTTCGTTCCACTGGAATAGCTCTCTTGAAAGCAGATGGATGAGGAAATCACCACTCGTAATGCATCACTAATGACACCAATTTTTGCATTCCTGCTCATGGGAGTAAAGGTTATGGATGCATAAGGAGCCAGACCTGGAAAACCTTACTCACAGACCCTAATAAACCCCACTTCAGCCAGCAAGTTTAACGATGCCCTCAAGAGAGCCAGATCCCTTATCTGCAGCATCATGCAATAACTATAAAGTGTTGAGATAAGTGGGATTTTATCTCCCAGCTCTCTGCTGGCCTTCCCCGAGTATCAGGTCATGGCAGTGAAAGTGGCTGTGAAATGTGGCTGCTCTGATTTGGGCAGGTTTTACAGTCCCTTCATTCAGGATGTGTGGGCAGAGTGGATGTTCTTATCCATCCGTGCATTTATGAATGGAAAACCTGGGAATTATCTCTGACTGTAATCCCTGTGGACCCCCTTTCCTTCAAGAAGGGGCTGTAGGGCAGATGTTGGTGAGGATTCTATGCCTTCCCAGCTTCTCCCATCCAGAGGGGGTGCCTGGTTCCCTGTGGTGTGTACAAGGCTTTAAAGAAACAGTTCATGACCTGAGGGAGCTGGGAAAGGGGCTCAGCCTGGAGAAAAGGAGGCTCAGGGGGGACCTTGTGGCTCTGCACAACTCCCTGACAGGAGGGGACAGCCGGGGGGGTCGGGCTCTGCTCCAGGGGAACAGGGACAGGATGAGAGGGAACGGCCTCAAGCTGTGCCAGGGGAGGGTCAGGCTGGACACCAGGAGGAATTTCTTCATGGAAAGGGTGGTCAGACATTGGAAGGGGCTGCCCAGGGCAGTGGTGGAGTCCCCATCCCTGGAGGTGTCCCAGGAATGACTGGAGGTGACACTCAGTGCTCTGGGCTGGTGACAAGGTGGGGACCGGTCACAGGTTGGACTCGATGGTCTTGGAGCTCTTTTCCAACCTCAATGATTCCATGATTCTGTGAAAATTTGGGACATTTCCAAGAGTCATTTGTGACTTTTGCCAAGCAAAAGGCTATACCACAAAGGCTTTGTTTTGAGTGCTTTGGTATGTATGTGAACAAGCCTTAATTTCAGCTGCCTTTCTGGTTTGTTTATTTTGTAAATCTCAGATAATTTAACAAATTATACATTTCCATCTTGTGGCATTTGTTGCTTTGTCAGAGTCCATTCTCTTCGTGCCATCCATAACATCCAGCTCCAGAGCTATACTTTGCTTTTAGTTTGATATTTCCTTTCCAAAAAGGAGATTATTCACCTCCAGCTGGAGATGAGCAGCTCTTTATTTCATGTCCGCAGAAACCTTGTAAGATGTAACCTGTGATGTTGTTTGTGCCATCTGATAACGTGTGATCAAATGGAGCCTGTTTAAATAACAACATCTGGGACACCCTGACAGCAGAGCAGCTCCGAAACAAACATTTCCAAGGATCAGATAAGATGGAAGAGGTGCCTCAGTGCTGGATTGCTCCCTGGATCACAAGTTCTTTGCTGGAGAGTTATTCCAGGCGTGGGATTTCCTTTGTGCCACGGGCTAATAGATTGCAGTGGATCGTTTTTCATGCTGGTTTATGTCTTGCAGAGACATGTGCTTTGTAAAGTCAGTGTAATGCACTGAGTATGACAGTGGGAGACATGACTTATGTAGGAGCAGGTAAACTGAGGAACTCAAAACAACTGAAAGTTGTCTTGGTTTGTGTTCTCTTGCTGCCTCCCAACCTTCTACCTCTTTCTAAACCCTACAGCATTTTTTACATTAAGGGCTGCCTCACTTCCACCCAAATCTGTACTTGCACAGTTAATTTTCAAAGCACCACGTTACTTTTCAGTATTTTCCTTACTAGTGTGCAGAAAAACCCCAGCGTTATGTTTAATGCCATGATTCCTGACTCTCACTCCTGCTCCTCTCTGTTCACTTGCAGGAGGATACTGGTGATCCTGACTCCCAGGAAGAGAAGGAGGGGAACAACTGGCTCTCCAGCCCTGGAGATGGTTCCAATACAGTGAAGAGTGGTCTCACTGTCCAGGAATATTTCGCCAAGCGCATGGCAAAGCTGAAGGGATCCCAGAGGAGAACAGAAACAAAGGTGGATCATTCCAGCCCGACAGCTGATGAAGCTGTGGAGCCTTCAGGAGAGCTGGAAACCAAAGTCAAAAAGAAAAAGAAGAAGCAGAAGAGAGATGATGAGGCAGAGAGGACAGAGGACTGTGAGAAACCAGGGAAAAAGCCTAAGACAGGGAGCTTGAATGGAAAAGAACTGGATGATCCACTAAATGAATGTCACAAAAGGAAAAAAAAGAGAAAACACAAAGTGGAGAATGAAGGAGAAAGCATCAGTTGTGATGAAAATACAGGCAGTGGAGAAATTTCTGTGGGAATGTTGGAAGAGGAGGAACTCAGCACAGAGGAGCAGGAGGAAAAGCAGAAGAAACTCCGTAAGAAGAAGCACAAAAAGCAGAAAGAGGAGACAGAGGAGTGTGGAGATGGAGCCCCCAGAAAGAAAAAGAAGCACTGCAAGAACCTTTAACCCCCTTCAGGCTCAGGCTGGGGGTCTGGGGTGAGTCTGCACTAGAGGAGGCTCTGTCCAAGCACAGCAGCAGACAACACATTGTACTTCAGGCTTGGACACTGCGCCAGCTCCAGCTGGGACCACAGACTGGATCTAAACACAGGCTGAATCTAAGCTCAGACTGGATCTAAACCCAGCTCTCCCAAAGGAAAACTTGGTGATGTGCCAACAGGAGCTTCAGTACCACATTCAAAAGGGATGCCCGTGAGGGATTAACACATCGAGACTGTGAAAGGCAGGGAACGACTTTCTGCTGCTTCACACTGACTGTGTTTTTCTCAATCCAGGAGAAAAAATAACAACAATAAAAAATCACCCAAGTACTGCCTTTTTATTAAAGTTGTTTTCACTTGTGAGACCCCAGCTCTGCTTCTGGAAGCAGGAGGGGGTTTGCAAAGCTGTCTGTGTTTCTTCAGTGATTTTTGCAAAGTGGTGTCTAATTTTTACATTCACCTCTTTTTACTTATGAAATGAATGTTGTTTCTTCCCAAAATGCTTACTCTGATTAAAGGTTTGCTCCTGAGTGTCAGCACTAAAGGATGAAATAAAAAGACCTCCCTGTGCCTCCAAACCATTGTCAAGCTTTTATAACTTTGCACCAAAGCTAAAGGAAGTGTGTATTAACCATATAATTTATTAACCATATCCCTATCTTTGATTCCCAGGCAATATTCAGGATCTCTTCAGTGGTCTCTGGAATTCAGAAAGATGCCTTGGATAGAGCAAGGTTTTTGCCTGAAATTGGGAGACCAATAGATTTTAAAAGCACAGTTAGATGCATTTGGTATTGCCATTCACACATCGAAAACTTGCAGTTTGGATTTATAACCAAACCAGAGCTTGTTTCTCATTGTAAGACTGGAAACAAGGAATGCTGGAACTGGGCACTGCCACGAGCACTTTTGTGGGAGATCTGAAACATTCAGCATGAATTTTGGGATGTTAATATCACTCAGAGCTGTCAGAAGAGATGGGTGATCTTGGAAGTGGTGGGATGGGAAGAAGGATTCACCTTCCTGGTGTCCTGTTCTGATATTTCTTTGGCCACAGCAAACTGGCAGCAGAACCCTGAAAACCAGCCAGTTATCCTGGCAGAACCCAGAATCCAAATCCATTAGCTGCTCATTTCATTCAGGCCTGGCTGGGTTTCATCAGTGTAAATCTAAAACATCCCGTTGGCTGCTCTGCTGAATAAAACGGGTACATTTTTATATTGTCTCAGCTCAGTGGAGTTGCTTAACATGGTTTGAGGAACATTGTCAAGATGCAGATGTTAATAGGGAAAAAAACTTCCTTAAGCAGCCTTTATTGTGCAGTGGAGGAAGCTCCATCTGCAGCACCCAGACCACATGGATGGTTTGGTTGCAGCTCAACTCCTCCGTTTTTAAGATCTCTTGGTTTTCAAAGCACCTTTTTGGTTTTTTTCTGCCCTCAGGACATGCTCGTTCACTGCAGCAAAATGAAGTTGCACTTCTTATATGGGAGAACAAGATGCCTTTCACACACCAGGGGTTTTTAACCCTTGTTGCATCTCCTTTTCAGGCTGTACAGTTATTATCCAACATAATCCTGCTTGCCCCTGGCTTCCTTAAATGAAATGCCACTGAATACCATCAGTTGTTATCAGACTGGGAGGAAACTCCATGCTTGAGGTGAAAAAACCGTCTTCTCAATGGAGGAAGACAGCAAAATAATGTTTTGTGTTACATTGAAGCATCCCTCCTGATCTCTTGCTCACCACAAGTTGGAATTTTTGTTATTAGAATCCAAAAGCCTGATTGTTTCCAATTATTATTTTTTAACTCTTAAGCAACTAAACTTTACAGTCTAAAATCTCTGGAATTTCAGTTTAAAAAGGTGCTAGTCAAGGAATAAGGTTTCCTTCTGCAAATACTGCTGGGCTTGTTTGTTTGTTCCCTCTGTGAGTTTCCATGTGTTTCTGTGTGCTGGTTCTTGTGGGTGCTTGGCCACGTTCCCGTGTCAGTTACAGGAAGAATAAAACCAGGAATAAACCTTTGAATTCGTGCTGTTGCTCCTGTTAAGTTCAGGATACCCAAGACTTAAATCCGGCTCAGATGGAAGTATCAGCTACCAATGGAAGATTCTCTATTTCTGCGAGAAATACATGGCACTTTATCCTGGGAGATGTGGGATTTTAATGTGCCCCGAGCTCTCCATGTGGTTGTAGGAGGGGAAAATCATAATAAATAAATAATCATAAATCATGAATTGCTTGTGTTTGACAGAAGCAATTGATTTAACTGCTCTGCTCTGTGTTTGTGGTCAGCATTACTCAATGAAAAGCTCTTCTTACCAGATACTGTCCAGTGAAATGGATGGTTGGAACAAGAGGAACATGTTTCAGAGTAATAAATTACATACATATAATTTTTTTTGTTTGTTTCTAGTGGGTTTTGAGTTCAGTTTTAACCCAACTCTGGTTTGGCAAGAAGGCCTTTTTTAGAAAGCACAAGAAAAAGAATTACATCAGTGCCCAGATGGTGGAATTAGCAGAATGTGAGCACAAAGGAACGACTTGGTTTCATTTCCGCGAAAATCAGACTTTTAAACTCCAAGGCCTTTTGTTATGAATTCATCCATTGTGCTCACAGAATGAGGTGGCTCCCAGTGAAATTACCTGGACACCAAGGAAAATGAGACTCCCCGCTCTGCTGTGGCTCCCAAACGGAGAACGAGGCACGCGCAGCACGGATATTAAAATGTTTTCAGTTTTGGTAACCCCGGGTCAGCACTGACAGAAGGAAATTTTCCTTTTTGCATTGGGAACATTCCAACACTGGTTTCTCCTGAGCTGTTCCATTCTTTGCAGGGATAGGGCTGTTCTTCGCTTTGAGGCTTGGAATTCGCTGCGGGATCCACGGCCAAGGACGTGGTTGGCAAGTGCAATGTCAGAGCAGCAATCCCGGAGGTTGAATTGTGTTGTAAACACCTGCAGGCACCAAACTACCCTGGGCAGTAGAGACCATGGAGAAATAGTCCTGGTACCATTGTTGGACCCGAATCTGCAGGAACTTTATGGGCTTTTGGAGTTTTGTCTAACTGTGGAGCTTTCTTGAAGCCAGGGATGGGAGATGGCACTGGAGCACCCCAAGTGACAGCCCAGACATGTGGAGCAGGCAGCATTCCTTGAATTTCCTCCCAAGTTGTTCCAGCTCTGGTGCTTCACACACAGCCAGCATAAAGGGGAGGTAGAATTGTAGAATCATGGGATCATTAAGGCTGGAAAAGCCCTCTAAGACGATCGAGTCCAACAACTCCCTCAGCACAGCCAAGGCCACCACTGCCCCATGTCCCCAAGTGCCTTTTAGTTACAGCCAGGGTTTGTTTAAAACATAAATGCAAGGCACCATTGAAGATTTCAGAACCACCTGTGCTTGTGTTAAAGTGAATTTGAGTCCGTTGAGATGCAGCTGCTTTGTGACATTTGTGAATTGAAGGGGCTGGAGCATGTCCTGGGAAGGGAACAGAGCTGGGGAAGGGGCTGGAACCCCAGGAGCGGCTGAGGGAGCTGGGAAAGGGGCTCAGCCTGGAGCAAAGGAGGCTCAGGGGGGGACCTTGTGGCTCTGCACAACTCCCTGACAGGAGGGGACAGCCGGGGGGTCGGGCTCTGCTTGCAGGGAACAGGGACAGGATGAACCTCAAGCTGTGCCAGAGGAGGGTCAGGTTGGACATCAGGAGAAATTTCTTCATGGAAAGGGTTGTCAGGAACGGGAAGGGGCTGCCCAGGGCAGTGGTGGAATCCCCATCCCTGCAGGGATTTCAAAGCTGTGTGGATGTGGCACTTGGGGACACGGGTCAGAGGTGGCCTCGGCAGTGCTGGGGCATGGTTGGACTCGATGATGTCCGAGGGATTTTCCACCCTAAACTATTCTGTGGCTCTGTGAAATGTTTGGGGCAGCTCAGCATCGTGTCCATGGCTGCACTTCTCCTTTCAGCTGCCCTGGTGCTCTCTGCCTTCAGCTCCTCAGCTCTCAGCAAGGACAATTAGCTGCACTCATCAGCGTAATTAACCAATTTTCTCCTGTTTAAACACACGAGACCGAAGTTGTTGCAGCATCCACCTTCAAAAGGCACAATTGACGTCACGAAACCTCCGAACCTGCCAACACTGAGGGGAGGAAGGAAGCTCCAAGAAGAGAGGGAAACCACACAAAGTCTATTGGAAACACTGCCCGGCATCACGCCTAGCTGGAAAAAAGATCTGGGAATAGTGTGTCCTATTGGATACAGCGTGAGGATTGTGGGCATCCAAAGCCATCCTTTGCCTAATTCCTCCTCATTCCTGGGCAGGAACCCCCAGGAAGGATCCGAGCTCAGAGAACTTGGGACAAGTTCTTGGGCTTTTGTCTCTGTACCTGTTCCATCCAGGGATAAAGCAATTTTTTCTTGGACCAGCAAACTTTTAGTGATGTGGGACTTGGAAATGCAGTACAAATACACAATTTTGTGGTGGCAGAAGTGGGAATATTGTTGTAAAAGAAATTGAAGCTCCATTTCTCAGCAAGTCAAAATCTGCTTCTGAATCACTCGAAGATTCTTTTCTTATCTTAATCCATCTTTATAAATGTAAAGCTGTAAGAGAGAAACTCTTTGTGATTCCCTTTAACCTTAAGGCACTAAAATATATCTTTTTGTAACCTTAAAACTGCATTTTAAAAGTAGCAAAAGCAGAAATATTCAGCACTATGCTGAAGAATTTAGAATTTTGGGGCTGGTGGGGGGGAGGTGTCTGCATTTTTTCATATAATGGGAAAGCTCTGGGGTTTTTTCCCTAGAAAATAAATGGCCTAGGTAGCAATCCCTGGGGAAAACCTGGTGGAATCAGGGAGGATGGGCAGTGGGCAGAGTTGGGAACTGCAGCACTGAGGGAATCTTCTGCTGGGAACCCCTAGCTGTCTCTGCAAAAACTTCCCTTGGGAGCCAAGAGTTTCATCAATAATTAAGGAACATGTGAATATTGAGCTAATTTAGGTTTTGCACTTTCTCACACATTTTAATGTCCTTGAAGGTTGGTGGGGTGTGGGTGTGGGGGGCGAAAATAAACCCTCCCTTCACAGGAGTAAAATTCCAGATGTCAGATCCACCAAAAAAAAAAAAAAAAAAAAAAAAAAAAAGAAGAGGGATATTTTTAAAGAGATGGTCCTTCCATGTAGGGTTCAGCCACTCATTTTCTGCCTGGCCCATGGGAGTTGTTGCCACTGTTCCCCATCCGTGAAAATGGGGGAGAACAAAGCTTTCTTCCCCCCTTTGTCTGCTCCGTCTATTTTCGCTCGCGGCTTTTCGCCGTAATTTCCCTGTTCCCAAAGCCCTGGGAGAGCTCTGCTGCTTCCTGTGCCCCAGATACAGGTGAAGCCTCGCAGCAGAGCGGGGAAGGTGAGCACACACACACATACAAAAAAAAAAAAGGTAGTCCCGAGGTTTTTCCAGACTAATTACCCCGATCCGGTGGCAATTAAGAGGTGGCATTTTCACATGGCCCCAGCCTCCTTTATGTAACGTGGGAGCTTCCGACAGGACAGGTTTGACCAGCATTTTAGGCAGGGTGCAGAATGAAACCCTCCTTACTAATGGTATCAGAATGCCAGGTGCTGCAGGAGAGGGGGAGAAGGGGAAAGAAAACGGTTATTAATAACAGTGTTTGCACTTAAAATTCTGTGTGGGGGCCCTGGGAAGGGAGGAAATCCAAACGAGGAATATTCTGCTGGATTTCTTTGTGCTGTAACCACACAGGAGCCCCAAACTGTCTCTCTGAAAAGGCACGAGTTGACCCCTGTGATACCTTTGGGAGGTCAAATGTCACTCCCAGGATGTGGAGGGAATAATGAGGATCAGGAACACCCAGAGAGGTGCCCCAAGAGCTTCTTGGCTTTGGCAGCAGAGGCAGGAGGTGGGTGCAGGTCCTGTCCTTGCTCAGAGTTTTATCCTCTCCCGAACCTTTCCACCCATCCTGCAGAATGTGGAAACACAGGGCAAGGTGGAGGCAGTCTTGAAAAAGGGAGCCAGTGGAATTCATCCATCTCATTCATTTCCCCAGGAAGGGAAACTCTGCTGTTACTACTAAAAGTTCCTGGCCTCTGGGGCCTCGATAGAGGTGTTTTTATATTGATGATATCCAGGTCCTCATCATCCTGAGGGTTAAAAAACAACACTGAGCCATGCACTGTAATCACCCTACCCGAAGAACCACCCTATTCAGAATAAAACCTTGCAACCCCGGGTAGCCTCTTTTTCAGGGCACTTCCACCCCTCCTAAAGGGAACTAAACGAAATTAAGGATGTTCCAGGTTTTCTTCCCAACTTCTCGCTGCCAACCTCTGCAGCAGCTCCAGTCTGTAAAGTGCACCCGGGAGACCTGTGCAGGGCAGGGTGGAGGGTTTGGCATCCTCCCTCCCTGCCCCATCCCGGCACTTCCATCCCGGCACTTCAAGGCGTGAGACGGGACTTTGGGAGAGATCTGGAGCTGCTGGGACAGAACAAGCTGTCCCCAGGAGCGTGCCCGGCTCCAAACCCCAGATAAAAGGCAGCTCCTCTGTGTGTGTGTGGAAAGGGTGTATAAATCTGTCCCGAGACCAGGAAATCTCCTGCGCCTTTTAGATTTAAGAGAAGTTGCCTTCCTGTTGTATTCCCAGATAACGCAGCTCTGATGGAGCCCACTTGTAAATAGCTTAATAGATTTAATCAGTTCCTTTGGAAAATGTTGTTGCTTCCGCAGGGTTTTAGTTCGGTCCCGGTAAAAAGCTCGGGGAGGGCAGTTGCTGCTTCTGCTGCGAGCGAAGTTGGCAGATTCCAGCTCTCCTGACCCCAAAATCGCTGCAATCCACGCGAAACCAGAGCCATCCCGCTCCTGTGCGGAGGGAAGGGAGGGACCAGGAAGCCCAGGCGGATCCTGCCCGGCTCACATTTACATGAGCTCTCTCCATCACTCCTAATCTGACAAGAGTCAATAGGAACACCCAGGCACGTGGGAAACCTGCCCAAGCTCCCCGGCCTGGGATCCGCGCCGGGGTTTTCCCCCCTGGCTTGGGGTCAGATGGGGCAGTCCTGGCCAGCCCCAGGAAACGCCCGCCCATCCCGCACCCCGTCCCGCTGCTTTTCTGGCAGCGCGGAGAGGAAACCCACGGTCAGTCAAAGCGGAGCCGCTGCAGCCCTGCAGCCCCATGTCAGCGGGTCAGAGTCATAAAGGAATCCAGCCACCAGATACATTCCTCAGGGCAGGCTGCGGGGATGAGCTGGGAAAGGGCAGCCAGCTGGGGATTTTCGGTGCCATCACCTTCCTGGAGATCCTTTGTCCTAGTGAGGGGAATGCTGCTTGGATGACTTTCCCACCCTTGTGAACACCCAGCTGGGGTTAGTGGGGAACACATTGTATGACTTTGGGACTTCCATTCCATCCAGGCTTTGTGGGATGGGGCAGCACTCCATAAAATGCAGCAGCAAGGAACAGATCCTTTGTCTCCCAGTGTCCAGGAATGGGCAGCAGGGACGGACTGGGGATGTTTCAACCTCTTTGAGCTGTGCCCAGCCCCATCCCTGCCTTGTTTTCCCCTAAAAGCTTCCTCAGGAGTCCCACCAGGCTGGACAAGCACCCGCCAGCAGTTTCATTGCGTCCCAGTTTCCATCCCATACAAGGGGACCTGGAAATTTGGGGTGAAAACTCACATGGGGTGGGCAAAGCACAGCCTGGTCTGGTGGGTAAAGCAGGAGGAGTGGGGGAAAGATGTCCCTGCCTGTGGGATCCATGCCCTGATTTCCCCTGGCAAAGAGGGTTCCTGCAGCTGGCCAAATTCTGGGGAGGGGCCTTGTGCGCCCCAGTGGGATCTTCCTTTCGGTGCCATTTTCCTTTTCTTTCCATGTTTTCAGTGCGTTTATCTCCTCTCTCTGTGTTACCTCGAGCCTTTAAAGTTTGAAGTCTCTGAGATGCAGGAGGGCAGCGGGGCTGTTTGGGGGAGGGACATTTCCAGCTCTCTCCTCGCTTCCTTTCAGCGGGCAAAATAAGGAAAAATAATAATAAAAGAGGGGGAGGGGGGCGGTGGGAAGGCGAAGGGGGGCCGGGGGGGTGCTGCTTCCCCGGGGGGTGCCGGGCAGAGGGTGGGGAGAAGTTTTCTCGCGGCACCATCCCGGCCGGGGCCGAGGAGTTTGCAAACAAGGAGGAGCAGCGAGTCCCTTCGGTGTCATTGGAGGAGGCTTTTTCCAAGGAGCTCATAAATACGGGAGAGGCCGGGCAGGAGGCTGGGACTGCGCGGGGACCCCGAGGGCAGCGCGGCGGGGCGGGGGGGGCGGGGGGGGCCATGGCTGCGCTGCTCAGCACATTCCCCTGGCCGGAGCGGCTGGAGGGGGACGCGGGCGAGGGGCTGTCCCCAGGGCCACCCCCCCCGAGCCTCGCAGGGCGAGAAGGGCTCCGAGAGCCGCATCCGCCGGCCCATGAACGCGTTCATGGTGTGGGCGAAGGACGAGAGGAAGCGGCTGGCGGTGCAGAACCCCGACCTGCACAACGCGGAGCTCAGCAAGATGCTCGGTGAGGAGCGCGGCGGGCGCGGGCTTGGGGGGCGAGGAGCGGCGGGAGGTCGGGGACTCACCCGAGCATCCCCTGGGGTGCAAACCCTGCCCGGATCCGGTGCCCCGGGGTGAGCACCCGAGCACCCACCCAGCCAGCCAGGTGTAAATCCTGTCGGGATTCAGTGCCCTGGGGCACCCACCGGAGATCCCTGCGGGTGCAAACCCTGTCCGGGTTCGGTACCCCTGAGTCCACCGGGACATTTCCGGGGGTGCAAATCCTGCCCGGATCCAGTGCCCCGGGGGAGGCACCCACGCACCCACCCGGGCATCCCATGGGATGCACACCCTGCTCGGATCCAGCGCTCCGGGTTTGGTCCGCAGGCACCCACCTGCGGTCCCTGGACTGAAAACCCCGTCCGGATTCAGTGCATTGGCGTGGGGATCCACGCACAACCCCGGGGTGCAAATCCCGTTCGGATCCAGTGTCCCGGGCTGGGCACCATGCACCCACGCGGGGTGCAAATCCCATCCAGATCCTTCCCCCGGACTGGGAACCCCAGCACCACCGGCCATCCCTGGGGATGCCAACCCTGCCCAGATGGGGACCCGGTCTGGCACGCAGCAGGAGGACACCCCTACACCTACCTGGCCGTTTTGGGGATGCAAAGCCAGCCCGGATGCAGCACCCTAGGGCTGCAAAGCCTGATGGAGTCCCACACCCCGGGAGCAGCACCCCGGGAGCAGTACCCGTGCACCCACCCCGTCACCCACGGGGTGCTCACCCCAGAACTGTCCCACACTCCAGGTGTGCAGTCACCCTTCAGGGTGTCCTGATGGTGTCCTGCATCCCAGGGGACAGGCACCCTGCCACTTCTCTGCTGCAAACCCTGAGGGTGCTGCCTCGCTGTGCAGGGAGGGACCCCAAATTTCCCTGGCCTGTCCTTGCTGTCCCACTTTGTCCCAGTATTGCGTGGCTGGGGTGTGTGTGTGTATTTCTGCTGTTGCTTTTGGGGGATCACAACCCATTTCGCGCACACATTTGTTTCCCATTCCCCATCCACTATTTCTCCCTTTCTCCCAATCCCCATTTTGATGTGAAACCAAGAGGGCAAACCGAAATTATTGGCCCAGACAGGCTGAGAAAGAGCTGCCCGAATTGCAACACAGCTTTGCTGCCCAACCTCTTATCCAAAGTTTGTGTTTCCCTGGACAGTTCTGCGGTGTTTTCTTTGGTGGTTTGGGTTTTCTCCTTGCTGCTTTGCCATGCAGCATCTCAGCTTATTAGTGTTATTTCTGCTGTCTCAGGCCATGGGAAGGCATCAAAGGCTTTGATCTGTATCCTCATTTCTCCCTCTTACCCTGAGGAGCAGCCTGGGACAGCTTCACTGTGGGATAACCCCCCCCTCCCCCTGCCCAGTGCTGCTTCTCTGTCCTGTGTCTTGGGAACATTTTATCTCAAACAGGGAGAGCGAGGTCACAGAATTACAGAATCATGGAATGGTTTGGGTTGGAAGGGACCTTAAAGACCATCTAATCCATGCAGGGACACCTTTCACCATCCAGACCAGCTGTCACAGTGCCCAGGTCTCCTTGTGCCTTGGTGCAAGTCCTGGCAGGGCACAGGCTGGGACACCTTAAAGGACACCACGTCCTGACTCCCTGCTCAGCCAGGCACGGCCTTGGCTGTCCCTGCTCCACAGCCCAGCTCTCTGTCCCAGCCCAAGGAGCTGGGAGTGTTCATCTGCCTGGATTTATTTACTAACCCCGAGCCCGCCTTGTGTGGGGACTGGGGATGAAGGGAGTCAGAGACCCCACAGTGGCCTCAATTCCCCCCTTCTTCTCGCACCCACTGCCACCTCGTCCTCCTGCAGGGTTTTTGGGATGTGTCCTCCGCGTGTGCCAGCTGGGATATCGGGAGCCTTTGGGAGACTGCGGGTGCTAAGGGAGCGTGTCCTCCGTTTCAGGGAAGTCCTGGAAGGCGCTGAGCCTGTCGCAGAAGCGTCCCTACGTGGAGGAGGCCGAGCGGCTGCGGGTGAAGCACATGCAAGATTATCCCAACTACAAGTACCGGCCCCGGCGGAAGAAGCAGGTCAAGCGCATCGGGAAGCGGGTGGACCCCGGCTTTCTGCTGGGCAGCCTGACACGGGACCAGAACTCTGTGCCGGAAAAGCGGACCTGCAGCCGGGCTGGGGGGGACAAAGAGGGCCCGGGTGAGTACCCCCCCCGCCCGGGGCTGCCGGCTGTGCGGGGGTACCGGGAGGCTCCGGGCAGCGGCGGCAGCAGCACCAGCGTGGACACCTACCCCTACGGGCTGCCCACGCCGCCGGAGATGTCCCCGCTGGACGCCATAGACCCCGAGCAGAGCTTCTTCTCCTCACCCTGCCCCGAGGAGCATCACCGCTCCCACCTCGCCGGTGCCACCTTCTCCCCGGAGTACGCGGGCGGCTCCCTCCCGTGCGGCCATCACCCGCTCAGCCCCATGCCACAGCCGGCCACCTGCATGATCCCCCCGGCCTCCAGCTGCCCTCCCCTTCCTCCTCCTCCTCCTCCTCCCAGCTACTACACACCCGCCTTCCCCTCCCTGCCCCCTCCCAGCCTCCATGCCCACCTGGGCCAGCTCTCCCCGCCGCCCGACCACCACGGCTTCGACACCTTGGACCAGCTGAGCCAAGCGGAGCTGCTGGGGGAGATGGACCGCAATGAGTTTGACCAGTATCTCAACAACCCTGGCCACGGCGACCACCACGGCGGGGCCTTGGCCAATGGGCACGTCCCGGCGTCCGGCAGCTCCCACAGCTCCGAGAACAGCCTCATCTCCGTCCTGGCCGATGCCACGGCCACCTACTACAATAACTACAGCGTCTCTTAGGAGCCCAGCCGGGGCCGTCTGGACCGGCCGAGGAAGGACCCGACACTGTTCTGAGGCGTTGCTCCCTGGGGACATCGCCCGCGGCCCCTCAGGGTGACCGAGTCCGAACCGCAGGGCCCTGGAGTCTCCTCGGTGTTGTAGGTAAAGGATTTGGGTCGTTGGCTCACCACCGTGCAAAGCCTGGAGTGCTCTGCTCCGACCGGGGCCAGGGGGCACTTCCCGATGCCAAAGCCCTTTGGCCAAGTCCCTCTTCCAAAGCGGGGATGCTCCTGGGAGTGCAGGAAGGCTGCCCCTCATACTGGGGCATTCCCAGCCCTGCTTTGGAGTCAGGAGTGCGGCAGCACCCTGCAAATGTCGGGTCTGAAAGGCAGGGGTGGCAGAAGGGAAGATTTTGTTGAAGGTCTGTGAGCTGGTTTTGGGTTCTGGTGGCGGCGTTGCTGCAGCCACCCTGACCTGCCCGACTGTTCCAACGGGGATTAACCCCCCCCCCCATCTCCTGCCCTGGAGCATGGACTGGGGGCTTCATCCCTCAAGAAACCCCGGAAGGGATGGGACACCAGCCAGGAGAGGGGCAGCCAGCCCTGAGGGTGCTGAACCTGTTCTGGAGAGGGGCAAGATCAGGGCTGGGAAAGGCAGGATCCGGCCGGCATCCACCCCTGGGAGCAGGTCCTGGGATGAACATTTTGGCCAAGAGGTGATGATGTAGCAGACACTTTTTTTATCAAACATCCTTTGAAGGGGAAGGCTCTGTGTTTGGAGCCACAGTGCCCAATGCCTCTCCTAACTCTGGCGTTTTATTGCTTGTAATAAAGCTGTACATTGATTTATTCCTTCCATTATTCCCCCGCCCCCCTCGGATTTTGTATTGCTCGAGTTCTCTTCCTTTCCATAAAGATGAAGCTTTATTTTAAATCAGTTATATGACATGATTAATCTTAGTGTTTACTGTATGGCACTTGGTAATGATTAGTTAGTAACGTGGTTATGATTTCCTGGTTTTAGTCCCCAAAATGTATTAATAATAATTGCAAAGAATACTTAAAAAAAAAAACAACCCAAAAGTTCACTGATTTTTAAGCTAGACATTCCATCTCTTTTGTGTGGCTCTATGCATTTTGAATGAGTGTAGATACGAGTTTGCATAAAATATTTAATTTAAATAAATATGTTTTTATACAATGATCATTCGATGATTTAAATTGCTGTCGCTATTGACAACAGTTTTCAAAACAGAAACATTTCCCGTTCAAGTGCTATTTTTTTATATTTTTGTTGTCGTTGTCGTTGTTGGTATTTTCAGCCAAATTTTTCTACTTCCATTTTTTTATAAATAAAACAAAGATCTGTGGTTATCTTTGCAAATTGTGGATTGCTTTCTAACAAACCAACTCGGGGCATGACGAGTGCCTACCCTCACTTTCCATAGAGTGTCTCGGGGTTCAGGTCACTGCTGGCCTTGATTCTGCTTTTGCCATCTCCCAGATACGATCTTTTTAATCCTGTTTCCATATCACAGTGAAGTCAAGAGCTTTGCCTGTGCTGTCTTGGTGAGCGTAGATGATGTTGCCAATTTATGGAGCGAGTGCCAGTGCCTGGAGCATGGGTTTTAGTCACATTTAAGGCTCCCTTTTCTTTCCCAGTTTGGGCTGATTCACCTTTAAAGGTGCTCCACGGAGTGAGGATCTTAAAAAGGGTCCTTGTTTCAGGTGCAGATCAAGGCAATGAGGCCTCAGAAATGTGTGGGGGCCAAATTTGGGGAGCCACGTGAAAGTGATGTTGAGTGATGGTCTTCAGGCCTGGCCAGCAAAGAGAAAAGCTTAATCCATGTTGTTGTCCGTGGAAAAACATCACAGCCTTCTCTTGCCAGACATTAAATCAGGCTGTGTCCCTGCTGTCCTTGAGGTTAAGCCGTGCACAGAGAATCCCAGAGTTGTTAGGGCTGGAAGGGAGCTCTGGAGATCCAAGGCAGGGTAAACGCTGCCCAAAGCAGTGTCCTCCCAGGCTGGGCCCTTCCAGCTTGGCCTCAAAAAGTGGAGGAGCACTTTTCCTAGTGCCCTTTGTGATGCCACCTCTGTGTGGTGGCTGGGAGGGGTCTCCAGAGGTCACCCAACCCAATCCAATCCAACCCAATCCTGTCCCTCCGGATGCCCTGTCTCCCATAAGTGATGTCTCTGATCCACGGAGCCCATGGTCCCAGAAGGTGAAGGCTGTGTGAGTATTTGGGGAGGCATCAACAAGCCCCTGTCCTGTTCTCCTTCATGCCCCACTTTTATCCCCTGGATTCAGCTCTCCCATCCTGCCTCTTCCTTCTTCCATCTCTCAGGCATCCAAACTCACCCTTGGCCTTTCGTTTGTAGGGGGAAAGGAACGGACACCTTTGGGTGTCCTGCCAGCCCCAGGTACTGTAGTGGCTCCCTGACGGGGGTGGCTCAGCCCAAATGTGACTCTTCCAAGAGGATTTTGGAGCTGGAGGGAGGGAGGTGCCAGGATCCTGTTTGGCCTCTCTGCCCAGCATCATTGACTCATATGGGACCATGCCAGGAGCAGGAGTGGGGCTGGAAAAGTCCTGCTTTTCCCTTCTCCATCTCTCCCTGCAATCCCTGGGGTGGCCCAGGCCCGAGAGGCAGCTGAGAACAGTGAAACTGCCTTGGGGAGGAGGCTCAGTGGTCCCACCCCCTCCAAAAATCAGCTCTGGGTATTGCCACCAGCCTGGTTTGGGCTGTCACATTCTTACCCTATAGGACCCTTTCTCCAGGACACTGGCTGCTCCTACTGGTCCTTCTCCTTATTCCCATGCCCCAAGCAGCAACGGGATCAACTGCACCACCCCATGAGCCTTTTCCCTCCTTGCTTTCATCCCGTGCAGGGTTAGTGGAAGCAAACCCCCCTTCAAGAGCTCCCAGCACCTCCCAGAGTCTGATTTCCCCAGGAAAAGGGGTTTCTCCATGCACCCCATCCCCAAGGAGCCCGTCGGGCTGGGATAAATGGAGAGCCCCGCCAGCCAAGCCTGTCCCCACTTGCTCAACCCGGAGCCACGTGGGGAGAGGTGGGAGCTTGTCCCTGTGCTCTCTGCACGCCAGGAACAGCTACAGGCCCCAACTGGGAGCCAGGGCCCCCCGAGGGCGTTGGGAGCCTCAGCCAAGGCGAGGTGCGGCTCCCTGGGAGCCACGGCCGGATCCGGGCACACGCCCAGAGCCGGGAGCAGCCGGCTTCCACCTCCAGGACACTGCAGCCGAGATGAGATTCAGGAGCAAAACCATCCGCCCCTTCTCTGGTGGGATGGAAAATGAGATGCTATGGGTCAACCCCCGCCTCACAGCAATTTTTTTGGGATGCAGGGCATTGCTGCAGGGAGCAGGTGGAAAATAAGACTGGCAGCGGTGGGAAGGAGTGGTTTTGCTTGGAAGGTGGACATCCATGTGGAAGAATGCTGGCCACGGTGGTTATGGATGTTGGGGGGGTCTCCACCCCAAGCAGGACTCGTTCTGCGTCAGTCCTGGGCACGTTTCTCCTCCCTCCCCATCCCAAATCCAGGAGCCCATGGCTGTCTCCGTGCAGGCTGAGGAGTCTTGTGGCTGTGGCTTGTGGCCTGCTGTCCCCAGCCTGGGAACCAGCAGGAAAATCAAATCAGGGCTGCAGGAAGGGATAAAACGGCCTCACACCACATTTGGGCTCCTGCTTGGGGGTGCCAGCTTGGGCCAGGACAGGGGTATCTCCTTGCCAGGAGGTGACCAGGGTGTGAGCCCTCTGCCCCCAGTGTCCGGTGGCCCTGGCCAGTCCTTGGCCCCCATGGCTGTGCAGGTCACGCTGCCAGGCATCGGGAGCAGGGATGAGGTCACCTTCCCGGATAGCTGGGATTTGGGCTGGCCGGGAGCTGCCGTGTGTGTCATGCCCTGGGCAATTTCCTTTGCATCCCTTAAGCAGGTGGTGAGTTCTCTCTGTCCTCACTCTGCTTGTCCCAGTGCCACTGGGCAGGGGTGGGTGCTGGTGACAAACAGCCACGCGGATGTTCCATGCCTCAGTTTCCCTGTCTGTAAAACAGATAATTCTTCCTTCCCTCACGCCCTTTTTCTGACCAGCTCTGAGACATGATCTGTCTCTTCCCGAGAGTTTGAACAGGACCAAGTGCTTGTGCTGCCTTTGGCACGAGGGGTCCCTGCCCCGTGCGAGGGATCTGGATCCTGCTACGAAATCAGCAGGGAGACAGCACTTTTCCCTGATTTTTTAAAGCAGAACCAGGTGAGGGAAGTAGAGGCAGAGACAGGAGTGAGGTGACTGGACTGAGCTCACCCTGCAAATCAGTGACAGAGCCTAGAGAGACCCTCAGCATGGCCAACTCCCCCAAATTCTAAACCCCCTTTTGCCCCCTTTTTGCTCACCTTCCCCCTCCATCCCTTTTTTCCCCCCCACCCCACCCTGAGTCCCAACCCTGCTACACCCCACAGCAGGGAGGGCAGGATCAGGCCCTCCCTCCCGTCTCTCCAGAAGAGGGAATGAGACAAGCTGCTGAGTGGTTTCCTGCCCGGCACTGCCAGTGGGAGCTGCTTGGGGTGCCGGGAGCAGGGGAGGATGTATCCGGAGCTGAGTGTTTCCTGGCAGATAAGGCCAACCCCTCCTGCCGGATGTTATGAGTCCAGGTCCTACCTCCACGTTTCAAGAGAAGGGGCCGAGGAAAGGCTTGGATGTTTATGGCAAGGAAAAATAACTTCTCCCTCTGTGTACAATCCTCTGGCTCCCCCAGGGCTACGTGCGGGAGGGTAAATGCTGGGAATAGGAAAACAGGGGCGAGGAGGGTGATGGGGGACGAGGAGGGCTGTGGGCAGGCTGGGGTCTCTCCCTGCCTGCTGGGGCTGCATGGGAATGTGCCAAGGCAAAGGCAGGATGGATCTGGGGAGAAGAGCCTGCTGGTGGATAGTGCAGGCTCAGCACTGTGGGATCAGGCTCAGCACCAATCCAGGGCCAAACCCAGCAGTCACCTCTGGTGCCCACCTGGAGCAGATCCAGCCCCGGGTTAGCATTTCTCCTCATCCTTCAGATGAGCCCCTTCAAGGCCAGAGCCAAGGCCAACCACGGCAGCCCCCACAGCTGGAGATCCAGGGTTATCCTGCCCACCTCTGTCATCCAGGGAATCAGGTGCTGGCAGAGGGAGGATGGTGGCAGAGTTGGGTCTGGTGGCCCGGCTGGCTGAGGAGGAGGGGGAGGTTGTGCAGTGGGTATGGAGGGAATGAGGAAAACAGGGATTTTCTCCATATTTTTTGCAACAAATAAGTAGAATCCAGTGCTGGCCAGTCTCCTTTTGGAATGTAGCTGTGCTCTCCTAACACTCTTCTGGGAACATCCCCAAGGCTCAAGCCAGAACCTGTGCACTGCCTGAGGGCTGGTACATGTCCAGGGCCACCTCTGGATGATGGAAGGAACATGGAGAGACCTGCACTAGACTTAGACTGGTAAAGAAATTAGGACAGAGAAGACCCCCAGCCCTCAAGTGTTGCCATTCCCACTGAAATTACCCCAGATCCCAGCACAGCTGTGCCCAGGCCACAAGTCCTGCCCCTGCCCCAGGACAGGGGCAGTGAGGACATTCCTGGAGAAGGTTTGGATGTGGTCACCTGGTTTGGATGTGTCCAAACATTGAACAGCTTTTGATGGAGAGTTTTGTCTTCAGCATCAATAAGAAGAAATCTGAAAACAGACAAAATCTGGCGATCTCCTGTCCAGGGTGGTTAACGAGAGCTGAGCTGCCTCTCACTCCCATTTCAATCCAAAAGAGGCTGCTGGAGGTCCCATTCCTCACCCAGAGGGAGGACTGGAGGACGACCTGAGCAGAAATGAGAGAGGGAAAAGCCCTGTTCTTCCTCCTCTGCCAAGCTCAAGGAGCCCATGAGGGTTCCCTCTGACAGCTGAAGAGCATCCAGGGAGCGCTGCTGCATTCAGGGAGAATTTTTGGGACAAGAAGCTTTGTGCTGGAGCCCTGACCTGTGCTCTCCTCCAGTGTCTCCCAGCCCTCTTCCCTCAGCACCCGGAATTCCCCCGTGTCCCATCCAGCCAGGACACCGCACCCGGCCTCGGCCAGCCCAAGATGTTGTTCTTTCCCTTTGATTTCCAGGAGCTCCCACTTGGCCCCCAGAGCTCCACGGCAAACAAAACATCAGAAGCCCAGGCTTGGCGGTGCAGGAAGGAAACCGGCTCATGCGGGGCTGAGTCACGATCCCGCTGCTCCCTCCCGGCATCCCAGGGAGCGGGATCAGGTATCAAGGGATGCCAAGCCCCACCGACCCCTGACCAGCTGGGGCACCAAAAATCCTTGTCCACCACCACCACCCCGTGTTATTTGTTTTGATAAACAAAACACGGCTTGTGGGCTTTTTTCGTGAAGTTGGAGTGGGAAAGGCTGGATTTGCTTCCCTGGTGAGGGAAGAGTCTCCACGCTGCCCGTTTGGGCCTCAGCCAAAATTCAGGGAGGATGCCAAAAACCTGAGGTTTAAAAGAGGCTCCTCAGCACCCCTGACCTGGGACCAGCTGTTGGATTTCCTCCTTTGAGGGCAAACTTGTTGTCTTGAGCATCACATGGTTGTGATTGTCACCACTCAGATATGTTCCCAACTCTCCCCCTCATATTTACTGGAGATAAAAAATATACACACATACACATTTGTTTTATATATATATATATATATATATAAGATGAGTACTCCCAACTCTATCCCTCTCATTTACTGGAGATACCAAATATACATATAAAAATAAAAATAAAAATAAAAATAAAGAATAAAAATAAAATATAAATATAAATATAAATATACACATACAGGAAATATGACATACACATATATGTATGTATAAGGGATCCTTATATATAGATAAGAAAAATGGGTTCAAACTTTTTAGCAAGGCCTGCCATGATAAGATAAAGTGTAATTGTTTTAAACTAAAAGAGGGTAGATTTAGATTAAATAGAAGGAAAAAACCTGATTTAGTGGAAGGTGTCCCTGCCCATGGCAGGGGGTGCAATGAGATGAGTTTTAAGGTCTCTTCCAACCCAAACCAATCTCAGATTCCGTGATTTTATGATTTTATACGTGTGTGTGTGTGTGTGTGTGTGCACACACAGAGGACATGGGACATATGGCTTGGAGAAAGCGGCATCCCTTGGTCTCCTATTCCACAGCTCTCAGCACAGTCTGGTGGAATTCTCAGCAGAGTGCATGTCCCATGTGTCCTTTTAGGGTGGATATTGGGATAAGGTTCTTCCCCCAGAGGGTGCTGGGGCACTGGAGCAGCTCCCCAGGGAATGGCCATAGCCCCAAGGCTGCCAGAGCTCCAGGAGCGTTTGGACAACGCTCTCAGGGATGCACAGGGTGGGATTGTTGGGGTGTCTGTGCAGGACTCATGATCCTTTTGTGTCCCTTCCAAATCAGGATATTCCATGGTTCTGTGATTCTCACAGAAATGCTGAGGTTCTAAGGGACCTCTGGACATCCCATATGGGATCTGTGGCAGATCGTTTCCGAGATGGAGGCCTTGCTTTGAGGCAGAAGGAGGTGGGACACTCCTGAGGTTGACTGTCCCTCTCCAAACCAGCATGGCATTCCAAAAGGCCTTTCCCTGGTGGTCTGGAGGCCCTTCACTTGGAACAGAACCCACATCTCCACTAGCAATGAACAGGTTGGGTACCTCTGCACCATGGTCCCATAGAGGATCCATGGAGGTCCCAGCTCTCCCAGGATCTCCCATGACAGAGCTCCCTCTAAGCCAGGCTCCTGCCTGCTCCAGGGAAAGAAGAGAAGGAAACCCTCAACTCATATCCCCCACCCCACCCTGCCTGCCTTCCATCCCCCAACCTCCTGAAAAGTCCCAAAAGCCACTCTGAGGGAATTTCTCCAAGGTATGGGACTCCCATGTAAAGGACCTGCTGCACTACATGATCCATCAGAGCTTCCTGGTTGCTCTTCCCTGCTGCCTTCCCGGGTTCAAAAGGTGATTTAGGATGACATGCTCTGCTCTACATGAACTTGCCAGCTATTGCCAGCTCTTGCCAGCAGCGTGACGAGACGCCCCTTCATTGTACATTAATTCCAGCAGGCATACAGCCCAGCAATCAAAGTGCCTCATTAAACTTTAATTAAATTTCCCAAGTGATTTGCTCCCGGGCAGAGAACCTGCAATGCAAGCCCAAGCAGGTCTCTGTGTGTGTGTGTATGTGTGTGTGTGTGTCTGGGCTTTTGGGGTGTCTTTTTTTTCCCAAAGTGGTACCAACACTTCATGGCTGGGGTATGAAACAAAGCCAGAGGTGGAAATGCAGTCCAGACTGTAGGAAGAAGAGCCAAACTGAACAGATTTTCTGCTCCTGCCACTCCTGCTGAGTGCTGCTCTCCTGGAAGAAGATTCTCCAGAGCCTCCTCTTCTCCAGGCTGAACAATTTTAATTCTCTCTGCTGTTCTCCTGGAAGACCAGGGAGATTTTGCACTACAGTCCCTTTGTAGGAATGGACAGGAGATAGAGAGGTCAGGAATTAGAAGTCGTCCTCAGATCGGTTTCCACAATCAGAACTCAGCAAAAAACCAGAGGGACAAAGGAATTCCAAACTTGGAATGGATGGCAAACAAAACTAGATCCATCAATGACAAGTCTTAGAATCAGAGGGGTTAGGGTTGGAAGGGACCTTAGGGATCACCCCATTCCAACACCCTGCCATGGGCAGGGACACCTTCCACTGCACCAGGTTGCTCCAAGCCCCATCCAACCCGGCCTTGGACGCTTCCAGGGATGGAGCAGCCACAGCTTCTCACATGAACCTGTGCCCATCCTCTGCCTTGATGACCATTTGGCCTGGTCCAGTCCTTACAGTCAAGCTCACTCTCTCCAGAGCAAGGCAGCTGCATCTGAACAACCACCAGGAACGGTCCTTGGGCTGCGCTGGCTCCTGACCCATGGCTGGGATCATTTGGGCTCACTCCAGCGGACTCAAACCCAAGCCAGGAGTGCAAATGAGCGACGTCCAGTCCATATCGAGACATATCCAGGTTGTCTCTGTTATTTCCTGCAAGCTGCAAGTCAGATTCAAATTCCCTGAAGACTCCAGAAGGAGCCAAAACCAAGGCCTTGTTTGGAGGACTGCACAAAACCAACCCAGCACGGACTCCACAGGTCCCTGCACCAGGTTCCTGCACAAGGTGATATTTCCCTGTGTTTTTGCTTGGACTGGAGTGGATGGATAGCAAACAAAGCGAATACTGGAGCACTTATTCACATCGAAAGAGGCACGAGCACAAAAACCAGTCACCCCCTTGAAACTTCGAGTGAGGTGGGGATTTCCATGTATTGCCTGTGCTTCCAGATCTGCAGATAAGGGTACAGCTGGTCAAACATTTTCCATTGATGATTTCCTTGCAGAAAACATCCTTCTAAGGAAAAAAAATCCAGTAACTTAAAGAAAACTCGGAGTTTAGCTTTGTTTCCCTTAAGCACACGTAAAATGAAAGTGCATTTTATGCAACTTTTCAAGTCTTTCTTGTTGAAAAGAAAAATAAAAGTGATGAGTGACCAGTCAGAGTGAGATTGTTTGATTTCTTATATAACAAGATGTATATTTTTTTAATGTTTTTCACAACAATATCCAAACTCCCCCAAAACATCCATAGAAACTAGAAAATTCTTTCAGGTTTTTTTTCATGTTCTGTACTTACTCCTTTCCAGTAGCTGTACTTAACAGTTTCTTGGTCAGGTTAAGCTTCTTCCTCATCACCAGATTCTACCAGTTTGAAGACCTATTTAGGTCAGAGTAGGTGATCTTTGAAGATCCCTTTCAACCCAGTGATTTTGTGATTCTGTAAATTGAATCCTTTCTTTTTCAATATTAGCTATATTCAGGTGAATAACTGTGAGTAAAAATAACAGATTTTTCAATAAAATTGATAGATTATTATTCTCAATTAAACAAAGGTAAAATCAAAGTAGAGAAGACAATTTTCCCTCTAAAAAAAGAGAAAGTTTTTTTCAGAAAGGCACATTTTGTTTTTGTTGAGGAGAGAATGATAAGAACCTAAACTGGGAGAACAATTGGGATTGTCCAGTTGTTTCTTGCTGATTTTGCCTGTCCCTTCAGTCAAATTGGATAAAGACATCTATAGAATTCAGGAATATTCCTAAAAAATATGTTTGGAGGCTGAAGGGATATGTTTCCTAACTCTGCGGTCTGCATTATGTTAATGGAAGAGAATAATTAGGAATGGAACCAGAGCTCTGCATTTACATGATTTTGCTTCTGCCACTGAATCATTCCACCCCCTTTGCCAGGTCCCTTAACCCCAGTGAGCTCTGTCTAACCTGTCAGCAGTACTGGGATGATAATTCCTCTCTTAAGGGACCTGGGAACATCCGTTATTCCCTACAAGATCCTAAAGTGAACACACGCTGTTGTTGCTTTCCTCCAAGGTGACACGAACAAGCTGGAGAGAGCTCAGTGTCTTTAGGGAGAGAGGTCTGCAGGAATAGGCTGAGCCTTGGGAGATGAGGCTGTTAGCATGGAAACATTTGTCTGGGAAGGAAGATCCATGGCAAAACCTGGCAAAAGCCCAGCCCAGCCCACTGGGGAAGTGTGGATAAACTGATGTGGTGATTAAGCCCAGCATTCCCTCAATGCCTTTTTGGTGGGGAATATCTGAGACAGCTTAATTACAGGAGGATGGAGGAGCCTGAAGCCCACTGATTTCACTTGGAGGCTCATTCCTGGACTTGCTTCAGGCTGGATGTCCAAAAATGAGTCATGTCCCAGGAATGGGGTTAGGGGGTGAGACCAGCAATTGACTGGGTACGCCTCATCCTGCCTAGGCATGAAAAATCTTTCAGGGATCCTGTGGGATGAAGAGGAACAGGTTATTGTTGTGCAAAGTGCCTGGCTACCACTCTCCAACCTTTTGCAATTATAGGTCCATGAGTAAAAGTGGAGTTCATGAGTAAAAACTGCACATGCTTTGTGCAATTATACAGGAAAAAACTTGCAGGGTTGAAGTCCCCAAATCCTGCAGCTTTGAACGCATCTCCCAGCAGACAAGGAGCAGTATTATTTCTGGGGAACTGAAGGCCAGAGATCCACCCCCTGCTTCTGATTTGTGCGCAGCATTGGTGGATTTCCTTGTCGTGAAAATGGCAGGATAAACCTCAGCATCTGTCTGAGGATCACGATCATAGAGGTCTTTTCCAGCCTTAAGGATTCTATGGATTCTGTGAGCACAGAATAAAATGTAGGGTGCTCTTCATCCCCTCTAAATTAAGGAACTCAGAATTTTAGCTCTATTAGCTGTCTAAATATTCTAGGGGAAGGTGTCCCTGCCCATGGTCTTCATGGTTTCTTTCAACCCAAACCCTTTTATGATTCTATGATTTTACTATTACTATTCCCTGCCTAAATAATCACAATATTAAAGATTTTTGGATGGTATACCTACGTTGCCCACTGGGAATCGCTCTAGGCAGTGCAAACTCCCAAAATCTGCCCAGGAATCCCCTGGGTGGGTGCTGGATTGTAAACAAAAAAACAACATTCCAATGCTTTTGCTCTCTTTCAGAGGGGACAACAGTGCTCCAGCACTGGTGCCTTGGGACTTCCCGGTTTGCTGGAAGAAGAATAACCAAAAAATCCAGAACCCAGCTAATTTGCCTCTAGTCCAAGAGGAGGGCTGAGAACCTCCAGACATGGTCAGGGCATTTTTACAGCTATGTTAAAATAAGGCAACCTTCATTCTTACTCTGTTCTTCAGTTTCATTCTCCAGAAGGTGTCAAGGGAAGCAAGAGTTTGGATTTGCCCAGCTCCAGGGTGTTTCCTGCAGTTAAGTGAATCCCAACAATACATGAAGAGCCTGGCAGCCTGTGCCAGGGCTTGACAACCCTCTCAGGGAACACACTTTTCCTAATATCCAATCTCAACCTCCTGCCTTCCCAATATCCCATCTATCCCTGCCCTCTGGCACTGGGAAGCCATTCCCTGTGTCCTGTCCCTCCAGCCCTTGGCCCAAGTCCCTCTCCAGCTCTCCTGGAGCCCCTTTAGGCGCTGGAAGGGGCTCCGAGGTCTCCCTGGATCCTTCTCTTCTCCAGGTGAACACCCCCAGCTATCCCAGCCTGGCTCCAGAGCAGAGGGGCTCCAGCCCTTGGAACATCTCTGTGGCCTCCTCTGCATTCACTCCAACAGGTCCACATCTTTCCTGTGCTGAGGATCCCGGAGCTGGACACAGTTTAATGAGCTTCATCCCAGAGACTGATCATCCCGCCTTTTCTTTGCAGAAAGACAATCCAGATCAGGGAATGAACCAGAAATGTTCTATTTCTACCACTCGGTCATTTGCTTTTTCATTCAATTTCATCTAAACGTTGGCTGCTGGAAGCTTGGGGATTCTTG
Organism: Corvus kubaryi; assembly: GCF_017639235.1. Lineage (NCBI taxonomy): Eukaryota > Metazoa > Chordata > Aves > Passeriformes > Corvidae > Corvus > Corvus kubaryi. The sequence continues at coordinate 939,313 of NW_024581116.1, read as the reverse complement.
TGCTCCAGCTGACTTTGCTCCTCCAGCCTCCCACTGGAGATTTCCCTCAGTGGAGCAAAGCAGGAAGAGCCTTTGTGCTCTCTAAATATGAAATAATTTAGGGTGGCTTAGAATTCCCATGCAATCAAAGCCATGCACTGTGGTTACAGCTATTAACCTCAGGATTTCTGTTAAAAACCCTTCTAACCAGGGACAATTTCTAGGCTTGCAGAGGGAATATCTGAGAAAATGAGCCCTCCAACTCCTAATTTTCAATGCTCCTCACCCCTCCAGACCCTTTCTCACTCCCAGGACCCCACGTCCCTCATTGCCCCCTTCACTGGTCCCTGTGCTTGTGGGGAATATGTGAGAGCAAGAGCTGCCTCAGGATTTATTTTCAGGTATTAATACTTTTCCTACAGGAGAGGAAGTGCAGTAACAGAGTGAGAGCCCAGAAGGCAGTTTCTGAAATATTCCCCCAAAAAATTGCACATCCAGAAATTAATCAGGAACTCACAAAGTCCTCAAGGCTGTGCTTTCCATCCTGGTTTATTAAACTGAAATGATCTTTTTTTTAATTGCCATCTCCCCACCTCGTCTCAAAAAGAAAGGAGTCATGGAAGTACATCCTGGCTCCTCTGCAGGACTTTGGACTGTCGTTAGCATCTCATGCATTATTCAGTGGGCTGATTATGAATGAATCAGCACAGATCCCTCCCCTTGGAAAGCTGAGAAAAGCTGCAGCTCTGTCAGAATGCCCCATGGCCCTTCCTGACCCAGCTGGCTGCAACGGGAGATGTAATTTCTTAGTGACGTTTAATTAAAATTTAATTAATTTGTGAAGAAGCAGTGGATGTCCTGAATAGATTTTTATTTCAAAGGGAATGCTTGAAAATTGGTGCCCTGATCCTGTGAAGTGCTGGGAAAGTACTGAATGGACACTTTTCTGTAAGGATTGGGAGATCAGTGAGGCAAAAAGCACATGGAGGAGGGTCGGGTGTGGGATGTTTGATCCATGACTGAATTTGTATTATTTGCAAAATAAATAAGGGATTAATTATTGTTAAGCATCCTCTGATTAGGAGCATCAGCAAGAAGCAAAGATCCCCTTCAAGTTATAAAGCCTGGGATAAATTCCACCTAAACCCAGCAATCCAGGAGCAATTACCACAGTGAATTCCAGCTGGTTTTCCCTTTTCCTCTTTCCTCCCTCTCAAAATTTACCCTGTGACAATTTCCTCAGCCTGAGAGCTGATCCCCTATCGAATGTGCTGAATGGATAAAATCTGCAGCAGCAACAAGTTGTCTGTGAGATTAATTTGTCTCTGGAATCAACATTATGCAAACAGGACCCACCCTAATTTGTGTGAACAGGCTGCCTGTGTTATCTTATGATTAAACAGCTTTGTAAGCATCAAAATATCTCATATGGCTTCCCTGAGCAGGGTCTGATCCAGGAGAGGCTGCTGCATTCCCTTCAGCTCTGCTCTGCACCTCCAGCATGATCCTTAGGGCTTAGAGGGTCCCAGCACTTTTTAGGGGCAGGAACCAACTCTGTGTCGAGTTATAAATTAGTGGCATCTTAATTTTATTTCAGAGGTGCCCTAAAAGCCCCAGTGGGCAAAGGTTTAATCCAGCATCAGCACAACCCTCTGTTATCTCTCTTTAGCCATGCCATGGACATGGACCACCTCCCAAAGGTGGGGGAGGTGGGAAGAAAACCGGGATATTGTGCAGAATTCTATGGTGCTGTAGCACCATTCCCTCTTTTCTCTCCACTCAGTACAGGAGATGTTTTCTCACCCAACTGTTTTGTGGAGATCTTTTGAATTGATTGATGGAGCTTCACTGGCTCCTCTCATCACTTGCTGCCTTTTCATTCTCCATGGAGGCACAAAGGGAAAAGGGATCATCCTCACCTTTCTCTTAGCTTGGATCTGATTTCTGCCTTACCTGCATCAATTCAAATGAGAAAAAAATTCAAAATGCCAAGAGGATGGATGTGAAAGAGTCCCAGAGGAGGAGAATCCTTTTTACACCTTCTGGAGTGCAATAGGGTGTAACAGAACAACATCAGAACGTCATAGAGGACTTTTCTCCTTTCTGTGGGAGACTTTGGTACATGTAGGACACATCCAGGATACCGTGCCTGGTGTGAGACTTCCCAGTTTTGGGCTTGTCCACAAGGAGGGGATTGACAAACTGGGGAGAGTCAGACAGAAGGTCAGGGTACATATATGTATATATATATATATCTATGTATCTATATATATATTTATACTGATGTGTTTAGGGAGATAAAGAGCAGGATTTGGAAGCAGAGGTTGAGGGATCTGGGTTTGTTCAGCCATAACCAGGGATGTCAAAGAGGGATCTCACTGCTGCCTTCAACTATCTGGTGGGAAGGTATAGAGAATGTAAAGACAGATTTTTCTTGGATGTTCAGAGTGAAAGGAAAAGAGACAATTGACTTTAATAGCAAGAGCAGATATCCCAGTTAGACATTAAGGGATTGAAGGTGGAGGAAATCCATCATGAAGAGAATAAAAAATGGGAGGCGTGACCCGGAGATGCTGAGGGGGTCTCCATCCTTGGAGATAAAATATTGCTGAGGATGACCCCAAGCAATAGAACTTTGAATTTACATCTAACTTTGAATTGGGTTTTGGATCAGAGACCTCCTGAGGTTTCTTCTGATCCTCGCTGCTCCGTGATTCTGTGGGGAGCCTGGACAAGCCTCCAGCTGCAGTTGTCCTGCCCAACTCTGGAGGTGAGGGAAGCTCTAAGGAAGCTCCCACCAGGCTCCACAGTCAAGGGTGATGTCCCCATCACCACAGAGAGCTGTGCTGGGGCACAGGGGGCACACCCCATGCTGTGAAGCTGCTCTGTTATCTCATAGGCAAACAAGGGAAGTGTTAACTCGGAATTATTTCTTGGCAGTGAGTGCAGGAGAGAAAGAATTCAACTGATGATGGTTTTAAATGGCCCTAACAATGCAGATACTTCAAAGCACTGAAGGACTGAGTGGGTTCAGTCTGAAGCCATTAACACAAGGAAACTGAGGCTCTTGCAGGGGGAAGCCCTCAGGATACTCTTACCTGCCTGTGCCTAAGATATTCTTATTCAACAAAGCCACAACCAACAGAGGCAACATAAAAAACCTTTATTGCAATATCTATAAATCAAACAGTACCTTTCCATTCTCTGGGACTTCATCCACCTGATATGGTTTGGACATGTCCATCCTGTCAAGCTCAGCCTTCAAAACAGGGTGGACCTGTGCTGATTCCTAATCCACACCTGGGATTTGCTCCTGAGAGTGGTGCAAGGTCATGCTGAAACCCTGCCAGGGATTTGACACTGGGTTTGGAGGCAGCCAAAGTTCCCAGAGACTCAAGTCAGCATTCAGGTTATCCATGCACAGGCACAGACACACTTCAGGGCTAATTCATTCCTTAAAATTACCAGTGCACTCCTGATGATCCTCAGGGGACTCCACTACGGGGAGTGAGGACAGTATGCTCCATTAAAAATCATCCCACCTCTCATTAAAGAGTTGGGACCACTTCAGTGGAGAGTCAGAGCTGGGCAAGGTGGTGACAATTCCTACAGCACCAGGGGTGGAGGCTCAGCAGATGGAGACAGGCGGTTTGGAAGAGGAAGAGCGCAAAGGCAACCCTTGTTCTCTGGGAAGAATCCATCTGCACTGGGATTTGCAGCAATGGCATAGCCAGGCTTCTGCAAACTCCACCCAGCAGAGCCAATTTCTCTCCCCTGGCCAGACTGTGCTGCCCAACATGAATGTAATAATCAGCATCAAGTGAGGGGTTGAATTCTGGATTTATTTTAATCGTGTAAAGCCACAGTAGCTCCTTCAAATTTAATCTGATCAGATCAATGCTACTGTGATGGAGAATCTGTATCCAGACCTGATGCCCAAGAACATTTATAAGCCCAAAGCAATAGAAGATACAAGTAAAATCAGTAGCAATATTTTTTACTGCCATACAGGGGACTGAAATCTCAGGGTTTTTATTTAACTTTTCACTTCTGACGTGGTGTAAAGGTACTCTGAAAAGGCTGGGACAAGGAAAGGGTCTGGATAAAACCCGAGACCTGGTTGCAAAGCCACATTGCTGAAGCTAAAGAGCCAGTTTTACCCAGGAGCAAATCCTCACACAGCTCTGTCTGGTAAGCGTGTATGTGTCGAGCAGAGCCCCTTGCACAAACCGCAGGTACTCAGAGGTGTGCAGGGGCCATGGGCAGGACCCCTCCAGCTCAGCACCTCAGGGATGTTTTCCCTGCCACACTCAGATCCCGCTTGGCAAGGCACAGATGGATGTTGTCATCCCTATTACAACACAGGGAAGCTCTTCACAGCTCACTGGGAGGCAGGGTGAGGGCAGGATTTCATACCAGTCACAGCGGTGTGAGCACACCAGCAACCCCACCAGACTCGTTCTGCCGGGCTGTGCTCCCAGACACTTCACCCAGAGCATGACTGCTCCTGGTGTCCCCAGCAACCACAGCTCCAACAAACCCTTCCCTCCTGGGCTTATCCCAGCCTGGGGCCACTCTCAGCCTGCCATGGACTTTTCTGCCTGTATTTACACTTCCTCTCTGAAACAACGTAGAATGGTTTGGGGTTAGGACAAGAGGACACTGTCTTAAACTGCACCATGGGAGGTTTAGGTTGGACGTTAGGAAGAATTTCTTCATGGAAAGGGCGACTGGGCATTGGAATGGGCTGCCCAGGGAGGTGGTGGAGTCCCCATCCCTGGAGGTTTTTAAGAGAAGACTGGATGTGGCACTCAGTGCTCTGATCTGGTTGACCTGTGGTGTTTGGCCACAGGTGGAACTCGATGATCTCAAAGGTGTTTATCAGCCTAGTTAATTCTGTGATTCTGGGTTGGAAACAAGCTTCAAGACCACCTAGTTTCAACCCAGATCCCATGGGAATCCACCTGCTATGGCCTGGATTTTGAGCTAAACACCCCACACTCTTTATGTAAAACCCCTCTAGAGACATCTTTCCCCTCTGCTCTCCCCACTTCCCCTCACCTCAGGAGACACAATGGGCAAACAGCTCGTGCTGAATGACACAAGGTCAGTCCTCCATTTCCTTGAGGAGCTTTTCCATCTTCCTCGCTACTGTTGTAGAGGACAGCACTGAAGATCCCAAATCTGGTTGCAGTGGCACCCTTTGTGCTTGGGAGGGGTCTTCAGTCTCTGCTAGAGGCTTTTGGGAAGACAGAGCAAAGATCTGGAATGCCATTAGAAAATTATTGACTCCCACTATTGGCTACTTCCGGGGAAAAAGGAACTAAATTCATTCCTGAAGGTGAAAGAAGAGTGAAAGGGAGGAAAGAAAAAGGAGAGAGTGCCTGGGAAGAGCAGAGTGAAGTAGCTGAGAGGGTGGATTTTGAATCCCAAAAGGACGCATAGTACATCCTGTAACATTGTCATGTTTGGGAGTTTTAAGGCATTTCTCATTTCAGCAGAGCCAGGAGAAATCCAGGCCACTTTCCCTGAGGTGTCAAGTCCCAAAGTTGTGATTAATCTCTAAATGTCATCTCCTGAAAGCTTTTCCAAGAAGACCAGAGTTGGGTGGTGGGTAGGGACAGAACCTCCAGTTTGCACACAGTGTCATTTCCCTGGGGAAGCATTTCTGCCCTGATTCACATTCCCTCTGGCACTTGAGAGCCTGACCAGAGTCAGATTTCCTTTTCCTCAAGGTTCTCCACCCTCTCCATCATGTTCCTGGCTTTCCTTTAGTCTCCAACTCTTTGTACTCTCTGAATCCAGCAAAGTGATGATGCTGAGAAGAACGGTCAGGGACAGGCATTGGGTTAACTGGTCTGTAAAAGCTGTCTGACCACAGTCCCAGGTCTGGCCCAAACTGGTACCAAAGTCCATCCCTGATCCCAGACAGGAAGCATTCACCTCGCTGTGGAGGAAGTTTAGTACTGTGGACGTTGCCAGCCCTGACAATTGTCCTCAGGACCAGAAAATTACTCCAAGCACTGATTGGTAGAGATGTCACCTTCCTGTCCTGTATCAGTATTGCATCCTAAAAACTGAGGTATGAAAATGCTGGAGCAGACAAATCCTGGTTGTCGTCATCCCCTCTCTAAACCAAACAATTTGTAGTGGTTTTATCTGAATTCTAAGATTATTACCCACGTCTCCCTTCCCAGCATCATGTGGTCATTTGTATGACAATCCCAGATAACAGAGGACATGCTCCAGCATTCCCCAAAGGTGTCTTCTACTCCTACATCCTCTGGTTAACCATGGCTGCTGATCAGGTGAGATGAAATAAGAGTTCGTGTCCCAGTTTTAGAGGATTTGCTAAAGCATTCCCAGTCTGTGGCACAGCCAGGAGAGCACCAGGGTTTTAGACTTCCTACTCATCATTTCCATCACTGTATTTTGGAGGTAAAGTTTTCAAACAAGCAGCTCCTGGATGAGTGGGAGAGGTTTCCCCATGCACTGACATGACAGGCCAGATCTTCAGTTTAAGATTTAAGAAGTTGCATCATTCCTCAGAATACAGACATTTCCACATATGATGTCTCCCACCTCCGCCTCCTCTGCATGGCCTGAGTTTTTCCCAGCAAATATCTTCCCTAAGGAAGATCTCCATCTACTCTGTAAATACCTACAGCTTGGTTAGATGAATGCAGGCTGATGTAGCTGAAATCGTGGAAAAAACTAGCCATGAAAAGCTCTGCTTTGCAGAAATTCGCTTTGGACTGGAGGCAAGGCCTCAAGGTGGAATTGTTGTGTTGTGGCTACAGGAATCACCCAAAACAGCTGATTCCTGCTGGGAAATTGGAATCACCCAAAGCAGCTGATTCCTGCAAGGAAATTGTATCATCTGAGGAGATACCAAGCTGGCACGTGGCTTATTTGAGTGCAGCTGCAGATTAGGGATGACCTAACTGAGGCCTTCCATTACCTGAAGGAAGCCTACAGGAAAGATGGAGAGGGAATTTTTACAAGAGCATAGAGTGACAGGACAAGGGGGAATGGCTTCGAACTGCCAGAGGGCAGGGTTAGATGGGCTACTGGGAAGGAATTGTTCCCTCTGAGGGTGGAGAGGCCCTGGCACAGGCTGCGAAGAGCAGCTGTGGTTGCCCCTGGATCTCTGGAAGTGTCCAAGGACAGGCTGGAGAGGAGCAACCTGGGATAGTGGAAGGTGTCCCTGCCCATGGCAGGGGTTTGGAACGAGGTGAACTTTAAGATCCCTTCCAACCCAAACCATTCCGTGACTCTACAAGATGAGGAATGATTGCTGGAAGGCACAAGGACCAGGTGAGGATGGAGCCCTTTAAAGGCCGGTGACATGGTGGGCGGGTTGTGGAGATTGCATCAAGCCCCTAATGCTCTTAGTGCTAATCCATTAATGCCTCAGCATATAAGGCAGTTACTTCTCTCTTAGACCGATTTTGGGTCCAAGGGGATTAGGACAGAAGGTCTCTCATCTCCTGTGCTTGTGTTGTGCAGCACACCCAGCACTCCTTGCATCTGCTGCACCTTGGAGGGTGGAAAAATGCACTTCTGAAACTGCATTACCCGCTGCAGGTGCAACTGTGGCAAGGCCAGAGATTTATCCTCAGCCCAGCAAAGCTCAGCTGGCTCCCAACAGCAACGTGAGACCCTGATCTCAGAGCCCACCACACTGAGAGCGTGGTCAGGGCAGGGATGTCGCCCTGTGCATCTGCTGCTCATGTCCCAGCACCGAGAGATGGAGCTCTGAGGAGACAGCAGGGGCTGTGCTCCAGCTGAGATGAGCACAGCCAAGCCTGGCAAAGCTCCAGCTCCCCTTTAGGCTCACCCAGAAGACCTGTTGCTGATGGAGGGTTCTGCTCCCACTGTGGCGAGCCTGGGGTTGGTTTTAAAGAGGAGCCCGGGCAGAAGGTGAGGTCTGGAAGATGCTCGAGCATCCCACATCTGTCTCTTAACATCTGTGATGGACAAAAGCAAGGTAATGTCACTGCCAGTCAAACCTCCACACAATCGGTGTTTTGAGACCAGTGGTTCTGGCCTCTAACTCCTGGCCCTGCACAGGACACCCCAACAATCCCACCTGTGCATCCCTGAGAGCCTTGTCCAAACACTCCTGGAGCTCTGGCAGCCCAGACCGTTCCCTGGGGAGCCTATTCCAGTACCCAATCACCCTTCTTTCACTGACACACGTAGTTTAATGCATTTATACAGCTGCATTTCAGGACAAAACACAGTTTTCAGGCTTCTTTGGTTTTCAGGTGTTTCTATTTTTGTAAAATCCAGCAGCAAATGAAGAGCTTTCTCAAGCGACCCTGCAAGGCTGAAACAGGATGTGTGTTTGGTGAGGAAAGAGGAGAGATTTGGCAAAGAAATAACTTCAGTCTCAATGGTAAAGAGCAATCTGTCTTCAGCTGCATTTCAGAAGTTTCTTGACTCCCCTCATGCAGTCCTATAGAACAGAAACATGGGATGGTTTGGGTTGGAAGGGACCTTTAAAGTTCATCCAGTCCAACCCCCTGCAATAAACAGGCAAATCTTCAACGAGATCAGGACAGTCTTGCTAACACCCAGGCTTTTAGGCCTCCTGGAAGCTGGTCACTCACCATTGGGATCATCTGAGCAAAGCAGTCTTAGAGTGCAGTCTGCCTAAAATTGTACAATTCTGATGTGTCACCATACACACAATAAAAATTTCATTTACTCTGGAAATTATTTTGGTAGAGAGCAGAAACTGATAACTGAGACAAGGAGATCTAGGCTCGTTCTGTTCTCCTGGGCAGCACAGTTACCTCTTGATGAACACCTCAAAGAGGCTGGGACTGAGATCCTTCCACTACATGGAAAATAACTCCATAGAGAGAAAGCAAGGCCCTGTTCAGGAGAGGAAAACACAGGAGGAGGTTAAACATCTCCTGGAAATGAGGTGCTGGATCATATTCCTCTGGGAACAGGGAGTAAGTGATTTGCCCAAAGTAAACCCAGTTGTACCACACTGTTTTTTCTGAGTGACCCAAGAGCCTTGGTAATTTCACTGTTAAGTGTAAAACCTTTCCATAATGGATTAGAAACAGGTGCTAATAATATCCAAACATAAGGAGGGATTTATGGGAGTCAAAGGGATTGGTTTCAGCGAATTTTTCCTGTCTTCTGCTAAATTTCTCCTCGAGGGGCAGGAGGTGTTTGTTAGTGGAGGAGGGGATTAGAACAGGGGACCCCTGGGTTTGTTGCATGACCTGCTGCTGTGTCATGTTCTCTGGGTTTTTGAGCTCAAGACCTTACAGAACTCTTTATCTGGGGAGGAAATAGGGTCAGAACAGCCACTGTGGTGAGGAGCAGGGACCTACAGCTTTAATGTATTAAAAAGGCTGGAATCTGGGTTGTTATCCACCCTGGTGCTTTCTCTCCCCTGTAGACTTTACTGGGGTTCAGCCTTGAATTTGAGCAGAGCTCCCAGCAGGAGTTTTTCCAAGCCTAACACGTTTTCCAAAATGCCTTTTCCCCCCTGCATTCTCCCTTAACACTTAATAAAAACTCCTCAGCCACCTTGGTGGGTGAGTCTATTTTCATTAATGCCTGGAAGTTACATGGAGATTTACAGGTAAAACAGGCCAGGGAGGCTGCCAAAACACAATTAATTATAATAAACAATCAATTATTAAGATGGTCTGGGAGGAGAAAAGTGCTGGAAACCCCACTCCAAGCGATGCTGTGTAATCTCCTTTTGGAAAAACCCCAGTCAACCACGGCAGTGTGAGGTCAAGCTGATCATGTGCAGCTTTAGGTGACAAAGCCATTGCATGGGGTAAAGCTGGAGAGATTTCCCCTATTCTGATGATAAACTGCCACCAATCCCTCGGGAGATTTAACATGACACCTGCCTGGGTTTACAGCCTGCAACGTGTGGAATCCTCACACATGGCTGAAATCAGTTCCTTTTTTTGAGTCTCGGAGGGAATGGGGTGAGGAAGGAGGTGGGAGTGCAACACACCAAGGGAGAGTCTTTTTACACCACTGTTGTTGTGGTCTTGTCTTTTAGGGTGTTATTTTGGACCAATCATGCAGAATTTTAGATTTTTCTGTGGTTACAACCATTGAATAATTGCAAACAGCCTCTGGTCTTTCATCAGTGGGGCGAGAGTCACTTGCAGGGCTAATTCAGAGCTGGCTGAGCTTTCCCTGTTTCCCTTCATGTAGAAGAAACAGAAGCACCTGAAAGTAGGTAAGAATTTCTGGGGCTTCTTATTATTGGCCACACCTCATTTAGGATTATAGGATTCACTGAATAAACTCAAACATTGAACTCTTTATGCTTCTACTGCATGTTTTACATATGATGTTCCTCCTGGATGAGACACAGTCAACAGGGCCTGGAAAATGGTTCAGCTCGTTTTAAAGCAAGGATTCCAGAGGTGTCTTCCTGGAAGGAATAGTACCACTTATTGCATGGCTTGGAGCAACCTGGGATAGTGGAAGGTGTCCCTGACCACGGCAGGGGGTGGAACGAGATGAGCTTTAAGGTCCCTCCCAACCCAAACTGTTCTGGGATTCTGTGATAGTTATTCTGTGCTACAGTCAGTTTTCACTCTAGGATGCAGAAAGATTTTGGAAAGTGCTTATCCTCGTGTACGACCGGGCACAATGAGAGTAGGCACCCATCCCATGTAATTCCAACTCTCCATTCCAGAGGTATGGAAATCTGAGCTAAAATCTCAGATTTCACTTATTCCCTGGAGAGATGAAGTCATCCTTGAGGGTAATCATGGAGTCACGGAATATCCTGAGTTGGAAGGGACCCACAAGGATCATTGATCCAGCTCCTGGCCCTGCACAGGATGTCCAACAATCCCACCCTGAGCCTGAGAGTGTTGTCCAAACTCTCCGGGAGCTCTGGCAGCCTCGGGGCTGTGACCATTCCCTGGGGAGCCTGTTCAGTGCCCAAGTGGGAACGGAGCCTAAGAAAACACAAGAGTTTTGACAAGGAGGCATCATCCGGGGTGAGGATGTTGAGCTCGGCATTAGGACATTTGGGATTTGCACTTGGATTTACTGTGGGGAAAAATACCAGAATAGGAAGATGCCTCTTCTCCACTGAAAGGATGAAACCAATGAAGGAAGAATAACACTTACCCTCCCCTCTCTGGGGTTGTGATTTTTATCATTCCTTATAACTTATAATACACTTTAAGAGTCCCTGATGAAATATACGAAACTTTGTCCTGGATACTGAATTGGTTTTTTTCCATCCATGAGGGATTTTTCAGGTTGGGAGAGGATTTTGCACTCAGTCTGATTTAATTATTAGATATTAGAGGCTGGAGACTTAAAACTTGGGCTTCTGTGATCAGAGAAGGCAAGAAAGCCTTTGCCACCAGGAGCCAGCTTTTCCCTGTGCTCCAGCTCCTGGCTGGACAGAGGAAGAGGAGGAGGCACTGAGTCAGGCTGGGTGAGCAGCAGAGACCACGATGCAAAACTCCCCATCACCAAACCTGCAAGAGGAACAAGAGGAAAAAAACATCTTTAAAACCTCATTAGTTAATCATCGTCACCGCAGATGGTGCCCAGCTGTAAGCTCCTTTCTGCTCACCCTAATCCCATTCCAAGCAGCTCCCCTTGCAAGAGGAGCCTGTTGGCTTTGTTATCTGGAGAAGTGGCGAGCATGGGTGCACCTGGTAGTGGGGAGAGCTGCCTGAGGGGGAGAGATGTAAAGCTTTAGGAGGGGAGGTGGGGGCCCATCTCCCTGCGCAGGCAGGGGCTGAGCAGAAGCATCCCACCCTTGGCTCCCAGGGCTGAGGAGCAGGAGCCAGAGGAATTCTCTGCTTGGCTTTTGATCTCCACTGTCAGTGCTCGAGGAAGGCCTGACCTGGGATGGATTATTGACCTGAGCAAAGCTATGTACCTGGATTACCTTCGCTGTGGTGAGTGGAACCTGCCTCCCTCTGTCCCTTTCTAAGCTTTTAAATCAACACTGGGAAAAGGAGCAACAAGGGAGGTACTGGAGGATTGATGTTAACGCTGACTGCCTTTTTTCAGCAGCTCTGTCATCCTTTTTGATTTGTTTCCTAGTAGGAAATTGGGATATTGCTGATTACGTGGGAGAAATGGGTGCCTGTGATAAACAGGAATTCTGCTTACAGGGAAAGGTTCCTGATGGGAACAAGCCATAGCTGGTGGCTGTACTTTGCTCTGTTGAGCAATGCAGATGTTATCCCTGGAAGGCCTCCAAGGGCTGTGTTTGTGTTTTCCTGGGAGGTTTTGCAGTGGGTCTGTGTCCATCCTTTTTGAGACATTTCCCAAGAAAGCAGGTCTCCTTTCTGACCAGAGCTGGATTCTGGTTTTTCTGATGTAACTTGCTGCAGCCACTTAAAGTCTCTGCTGCTATTTAGGGACAGCAGGAGATTGAGTGGATCAATCCCATAAGAAGATCTGTGCTCCTGTGCATGGAGAGGGGACTCCTGTCCATTTTAAGTAGTGCTGCCCAGGCAGGGAGCCAGGCTTGCTCCAGGCCCTGATGGGAGAGATGTCACTGTCACCACAAGCCCAGTTGGAATCTAAACCAGAATTTTTACTCTGATTTTCTCTGTAAGAGCTGAATAACCACAAGGCCTTTTTTTTTCTTTTTTTTTTTATTTTGTTGGCAGCCCCTCAGTCCCTCTAAGCACAAGCTAAAAGGGGGGGCCTTGTGTTTTCTGGCTAACATGAGTCCCAGGTCATTAACCCTTGACAGTTCTTTGGTGAATTACTATCAAAAAATGAACTGATTTCTTGGGCTGAAGAGAGATTCACACAGTTGATGACATAAGGGTTATTTAGATCATCAAATGTGACCGTTTGAACAGAACATAGCCTTGAATTTCATCCTGTAGCTCCTTTGCTTTCTGACCTTTTCACATTGCATTAAGAAACTCATGGCAGGACCACATAAACTGAATTAATACAGAAAGGAAGGTGAGAACGGATATAAATTCACCAGGAGGCCACAGGACAGCATCCCACTGAGACTTTGAGGTGAAGAACGCAGCAATCCGTGGTTGCCTCTGCTGAGAACCCAACTGATTCTACCTGTCTTTTATGGAAGGATGTTTTCTGGTGCCCATACCCCTGATCTGGGAATTTCTGCACCTCTGTGGCTCTTTTGTTTGGATCAGGATTTGTATTTGCTTGTAACATCTGAAACTCCAGTTGGTTCTTGGCCTGGCTGCAATCACTATGAGTTACTGGTTGTGCTGGTGATTGATTTCTCTTTATCTTCCATGTCTTCTACTCCCCCAAATTGCTCCTTACAGCAACTGAGGGCACAAGATAATGTTTCCATCTCTTGCTGGTTTTTTTGCTTGTGGGTTTTTCCCCCCCTGCTTCACTGGATCTCCTTTGGCTCTTTTTTGGAGCTTCAGTAAGTCTTTTTCTCCTCTCTTTTAATTTATTTCCCTGTAATTAAGGCTGTCTTCTTATTGTGCTTTGAAGAAACACAAACCATTGGCCAAGAGGTGAGTTTTATTGCTATCAATTGTTAAAAGTAATTCGTGCCCATTAATGTAGAAGAGGGACAAACCTCACATTTAAGTATAAAACGACATTTATAAGGCTTAGGTGGTTTAAATATATTTTAAATAATTTTGGAGAGATAAACAATGCATCTTTTAATCTCTTCCCTTCATAGTGTGATTCTTTTCCCCCTACCAAAAAAAAAAATCTTTTTTTCCCACTCAGTCTAGTTTTAAATAACCTGTAGGAAGGGGCTTCCACTCCTTCATTTGAAGGTTATTCCAATCTAAATGACCTCACTTGCCCTTTTCTCAGTTTTATCCTATCACATCTATTTTTACCCTCTTGCTCTACATTAAGCTGTTCCCCTGCACGCCTGGGAAGAGGAAAAATTACAGCCTTAACATTCTGACCACTTAGAGAATGAAAAATACAGGAGAAAATCAAGACCCAGGTGCCTGGCTACTGCCATAAATGTTGTTCCAGAAAGGACTTGATTTCATCTCTTTGTGCAGTGCCTCCACTCCTCATCTTCCCCTCAGCATAACTTATCTCCTGGCTCCCAGTCATTCCTCATTGTTCACTTCCAAGGGCTGAGAGCTCTCAACAATCGAGATCCTACTTTTTCCTTGGATCTTGGCTCCCTCCTGCCTGCCAGCTCTTGAGTTTTCCCCCGGGCATTAGTTGGCCAAGCAGTGTATATTTAGTTCTTTCAACATTTTCTTTTCTCCCTCCTTCATCTCACCAACCCCTCAATCACTCTGCTGCTTTTCTCCAAAACCTCTCAAAATTGGCAGCATCCTGCAGGCTTGTGGTTGTCCAGTGCTACCCTGAGTCTTCCTCCTCCTGCAGGGCATGGAAGTCGAGCTTGTTGCCTGACTTTTTTTGGTGTTTCCGCTGACGTTGGTGCCCTGGATCGTGAGAAGGATCTGGTGTGTGCTTAAGGGCTTAGAGGGAGAGGTGGGTTATGGAGAAGGGAGAGCAAATGCTCCCATGGCTGTTTCCAAGCAGCTCACCTGGAAACAGTGGAATTGTGTCAGAAATTGGCTTTGTCCCCCTCTCTTTGCTTTAATGCAGAAGTGAAAATCATGATATCAAGGCCAAGGAGACAAAGGTCGTGTTCCTACTGCTGTCCCAATGACCAAGCAAGTTGTACTGGGCAGATTACTTGATCCATCAGGACCTCAGTTTTCCTTTTAGCCTTTGTCTCTTCTGTCTGATGCTCTGAGAAATTGTGGATACCCAGTCCTGCAAGTGTCCAAGGCCAGGTTGGACGAGGCTTGGAGCAACCTGGGATAGTGGAAGGTGTCCCTGCCCATGGCAGGGGATGGAAGAAGATGATCTTTGAGGTCCCTTCCCACCCAAAGTATTCTGATTCTATGATCTGAAGAGGAGGCTCAGGGGGGACCTTATCACTCCCTCCAACTTCCTGACAGGAGGTTGCAGTGAGGTGGGGTCAGCTTCTCCTACCATGACTACACTGAGAGGTCCAGAGGAAATGGCCTTAAGCTGAGACGGGAGATTCAGATTAGATATCAGAAAAAAATTTTTTCACTGTTTGTGTGGTCAGGCATTGGGAGGGGCTGTCCAGGGAGGTGTTTAAGGAATCATCATCCCTGGAGGTGTTTAAGAGGTGTGGATCTGGTACTGATGTGGTTTTAGTGGTTTAGGGGCTACAGTGGCAGTGCTGAGCTGATGGTTGGACTGGATGATCTTGAAGGTCTTCCAGCCCTGATGATTCTATGATTCCATGATCCAGTGACGGCAATGCAGCACGGCCTGGATGTTAGCCAGAAAAGGGAGGCTGGCTCACGTTGCGGCACCCAGAGAGCAGAGGTGACTCTCTGTGTGCTCACACCTGATCCCAGCAAGTCTGTTCCTGCCCGAAGGCCTGGGCCTGTGCTGCCTGGCCGTGTCCATGTCCCAGCGTGTGCATTCCCCATCCAGCCTTGGAGCACTGCTGGAATCCAACAGAGTAATAAATCAGTAGAAATTATACCTGCTTGCTCAATAGACATGGTGCTCATCCCAGAGCCACCTTGTGCCAGTTCTGCTCTTTAAATAAACATGGTTTTTTTGACTTTTTATCCACGTGCAGTCAGTAAAGCTGTGAGAATTCTTTCCTGCCTGATGGAATCGTGTACAGGTGCCAGTTAACCTCCAGTTTCCATTCTGGGTTGCACTGGGTAGGACTGGGAGTGACAGAAGTGCAGAGCCCAGAGAGCAATGGGACTGGCAGGTAATAAAAATAACCTGCTAAGTTGTCACCTGGGCAAGGGGCTGGAGCACCAGGAGTGGCTGAGGGAGCTGGGAGAGGGGCTCAGCCTGGAGCAAAGGAGGCTCAGGGGGGATCTTCTGGCTCTGCACAACTCCCTGACAGGAGGGGGCAGCCAGGGGCAGGTCGGGCTCTGCTCCCAGGGAACATGGACAGGATGAGAGGGAGCAGCCTCAAGCCAGGGGAGGTTTAAATTGGAGAATAGGAACAATTTCTTCCCCCACACAGTTGTCCAAGCCTGGCACAGCTGCCCAGGGCAGTGGTGGCATCCCCATCCCTGAAGGGGTTTAAAACCTTGTGGTTGTGGCACTTGGGGACATGGGTTAGTGGCCTTGGCAGTGCTGGGGGAATGGTTGGACTCGATGATGTTTGAGGGCTTTTCCAACCTAAATGATTCTGTGACCTAAATGTAGAATATTTGATCGAGTGTTACTAGGGAGAAACACATTTGCAGCAACTTTTGGTACTAAAACTGCACCTAAGAATAATGAGGCCACTACAGCTGCTTCAATAAGTTGCAACAGTTTGGTGGAACTTTTTGCCCTACTTCTGGGAACATTCCCAGCTGCATCAAAGTTTGTTTGAAGTTGTCCCATACCAACTGCTCCCAGGCTTCTCTTGCGTTTAGCATTCTTTCTGCATTAGCTGACCAGACTTACTCACCAGGTGTCATCCTCAATTCTTGACTGCATAAGCCAATCTCTTGTCACTGAGATGTGGCCACGAGGCCTGGCAGAGAGGGAGTTCTGACTTGCCCTCCACAAATACCTCAGCGAGCCCATGAGCACATTTGGCAGGTGCCCTTGCCATTAAGGTTCAGGCAAAGTGAACACTGAAGTCAGAGAAACATGGCCCTTGGCCAACCCATGGAAAAAAATTTGGCATAGATAATCCCAGGTATTTTTTGCAGTACTTTTCCAGACCTATTCCCATTCGCTTGGTGATTCACTACCCATTTCAACATGCTAGCACTTTAAGCTTCCTCAGAGGCATGCAAAGCCTCTTAATAAATAATCTTGCTATTCCTTATCACATCTGCCTTTGAGTGAGACGCAGGACAAATGGAACAGTGTCCCCATCCGAATCCAGGTCAGGATCAGATGTAAGCTGCGAAATGGTGGTAGTGAGGGGCTGAGCGATCGCTGCAGTGTTACATAAGCTCTGCTTTAGCTCCAACACGGTTTACAAGATCTGTGGTTTTGGGATGGGTATGAGGCCAGGGAAAGGAGGTGCATGGCAGCAAGGACTGTATCTCTCCCTAAACTTTTACTTGCTGCCTAGTCCCATAATGTAAAAAACATTTCATGCTCCATGGATTGAGAGGTGTGAGCTGGATTGGCCAACCCTCACAGTCCTCAGGAGAGGCAGGTGCAAGAAAGATCTTCAGATCAGCTGAGCATGGTACGGTCAAAGGTGAAAACATGGAAAAAAGTGAGAGGTTAAGCGCTGGAAGGGGCTGCCCAGGGAGGTGGTGGAGTCCCCATCCCTGGAAGTGTTCCCCTGGATGTGACACTCAGTACCGTGGTCTCCTTGACAAGATGGTGTTTGGTGGAGTCAATGGAGTCAATGATCTTGGAGAGGTTTTTTCCAACCTAAATGATTCTGGGATTCTGTGACTGCAGAAGTGAAGAATTTTATAGGCAGTATTCGGAATGGATCTTGTATAATATCGTGAAAACTGATAAAAGTTTATAAAGGCTGAGATAAGGTCACTCAGAAACAGGTGTTTTACAGGAAGGGATGGCAGGAGGTTTGGGAGCAATTACAGCCAGGAATCTGTAAGATCTGGCAACAGTCCAGATGGGAGTGTTTGGTGTGAAGGAGATGAAGGTGTTGAACGTGACACGGAGGTCATGAGCTTGTGTGAGTGTGGGTTATTCCAGCAAGGAAGGAGGAGCTGTGGTGGGAGATAAGAGGGTGTTCTTCTAACTGTGATAAAAGGCTGTTCAGGGATTTCATGGAGTCTCCCTCTCTGGAGGCGTTCCAAACCCACCTGGATGTGTTCCTGTGTCACCTGCTCTGGGTGATCCTGCCCTGGTGGTGTGGGTGGACTGGAGCATCTACAGAAGTCCCTTCCAACCCAAATTATTCCATGATTCTGTGGATATTGTTGACAGAACCAGCTCTGGGAAAGCTCAGGAAGGAAAGGACAGACCCAGCAGTGGAGAGTTACACCTGACACCATGAGTGTCAAGGCTGATGTCACCAGCTGACATCACGGAGATCACGATGTCGACAGAGAGGGAATGAGGGTGAGGAGGAAGCACCAGGACACTCAGATCCTTATCTGTGGGGTGAAGGCAGCAGAAAAGACCAAGTCTCAAAAACATGGTGTCCATTGCTGTGGAGGAGAACTGGATCTCAACTGCAGCTCACATGGAGAAGGGGCAGAAGGTGATTTTTTTTTTTTAGCTGTTTTGATTTTAAGTCACAAGTTCAAATGTGGAAGCTTTTAAAGGACCCAAACCGTGTCTAAATACAAAATTTCTATTTTTTTCCAAGCATTCTTTCAAATGCTTTGAAAGAGTAATTAAGGTGAAGCAAAGCTTTTAATTTAATCTAATTTTTTTATTTGACTTTCTCAAGAATATCAAAGGGATGCTATTTGAAGGGTCAGCTAAGGAGGAAATGCAGTGCTTTTGGGGGACTTTTTCCCCCTTCCTTCTCAGTATTTCAGGTGTTCATTCTCAGTAATTCTTTTAAATTCAATTTAAAAAAAAAATTAAAAAAAAATTTTGAAGGGTCAGCAAGGAGCCATTCGAGCATTCATTTCTCATAATTTAGAGCCAGGACACAGGGAATGAGACACAATGGATGAAACAACTTTCTTGTCACCTTCTGTGTTCATCACCTTGAGCTTCTTTTCCAGACAGTCGAAAGAAACAATAGTTCTAAGATAGAGTTCATTTGAGACTTCCAGTTAAGGATTAAGGATATAGAGCCTGTTAGAGTGAGTCCAGAGGAGGCCATGGAGATGCTCCAAGGGCTGGAGCCCCTCTGCTCTGGAGCCAGGCTGGGAGAGCTGGGGGTGTTCACCTGGAGAGGAGAAGGATCCAGGGAGACCTCAGAGCCCCTTCCAGTGCCTAAAGGGGCTCCAGGAGAGCTGGAGAGGGACTTGGGCCAAGGGCTGGAGGGACAGGACACAGGGAATGGCTTCAAACTGCCAGAGGGCAGGGACAGATGGGATATTAGAGAGAAATTCTTCCCTGTGAGGGTGGTCACCTGGCCCAGGTTTCCCAGAGAAGCTGTGGCTGCCCCTGGATCCCTGGAAGTGTCCAAGCGCGGGTTGGATGGGGCTTGGAGCACCCTGGGCTAGTGGAAGGTGTCCCTGCCCACGGCAGGAGGTGGAAGAAGATGATCTTTAAGGTCCCTTCCAACCCAAACTCTTCCATGAGTTGAACGCAGCCTGAAAGACATCATATCTTTCTGGTGGCTCTGAAGGAGGGCTAGAGTGACCTTTTCAACTGAAGATATTGCAGACATCCACGTCCAGCCTGAATTTTCCTGCCCAGTAGGATTTGTCTCACATTATCCCGGCATTGCCTGATCCTTGTCCCTGCTCCCTGTCTGCACACGATCTCCCTGACCCTATTTAGGATTGAGCAGTTGTGGGGCCACCTGACTGTATGAACCCCCCAGGACACTTTGTTCTTCCAGGAGGGCCCCACAGCATCTGGGAAGGAGCATTTGTGTCAGAAATACCCCCCATTGTCCCACAGCTGGTGGTGGAGGGGAAGCATTGTCCCTTCTGCTCCTGCACAGTGCCCGAGCAGAGCAGGTGTTCAATCCCAAGAGATCCCATGAGCTCCTGCTGGCTCATCTGATCAGAGAGTCTGGCACTGGGATTCAATAGATGAGGGAAATTAAGAACAGTTTAATTGTGTTAAAAGTGTAGGAAAGCAAAAATCGCAGACAACACCAAATTTAGACTTTGGCCAGGGTGCCAGCATTAGCAATGCTACCCTGCATGAGAGGTCAGAGTTTTGCTGGCATGAACGAAAATCAAGGATAAGTAAGAACTGGAAGAATGTAAATCTTGGGGGTAGAGAAAAAGTAGTGGAAAAAGCAGGATTAATAATAAATTAATAAGGAGGACAATAATTCAAAACTGGCTATGTTATTGAACACCTTTAAAAAAATCTCCTAAAGAAGAAAACTATAGGAGAGTGGTTTGGACAGGATTTGAAGTGAGGAAGGAAGTCACTATAAAAAAATGCAATTGGTAAAGAACAAATGGAGGAATCCTTGAAAAAAAAAATGGAAAGAACACAGATCAGCTTTGCTGATCTTGACAAGTTCGAGTTTAGAGAATGAACTGAGAAACCACCTCTGTCACTTCCCAAAGGCAGCTGATGTGAACTGGGATGAATAAGGGAGAAAAGACTGGGATAATATCCCTGATAATTTTTTTTCCCCTGTTACTCAGAGCCAAAAGGAGTCACTCCAGGTGAGACCTTGTGTCTTCTAATACAATGGAGCAAATGTTGAGGCCCAAATAAGAGCACAGATGTATGGCAGAAGAATTCCAGACAAAAGGCCAGATAAACACCTGATTCCAGAGAAATTTGACTGCTTCTACTCTTTATCAGATTTTACACAGTGCTGGATTTGTCTTGGTAAATTATTTAAAAGCGTTTTAGAAAGAGGCATTGTTGGATGAATAAATGCTGTCCATGGATTCAATAATGCACATTGAAAAAGTGAGAGAGAAAGGATATATGTGTTGGAATGTGGAGGGAGCTGATTTGATTTAATATATTTTAAAATAACTTTTTTAAGAGTGTAAAAGACACATTAATGAAAACCAAAATTGATATTCATTTGGACGGAGCTGAGGGTACAAGAAAGGAAAGAGAAATCATATAAAAGGGCTTGGAAATGTTAACAATGGTTAGAAAAATTAGATCTGTACTGGGGAAAAAAAAAAAGGCAGTGTTGCATTCAAAGGTTTAATAATCTCAAGTAAATGTTTTATTGGAAATGGAAAATAGGGAAATGATGGTGGTGTAGAGGAAATTGATTTGTGCCTTACAGAGATGGAAACACTGGGATGCAAATGGTTGTTGGACGTATGGAGAACCACATGCTGAACTCAGGAGGTCTGGGCAATAAACTGTGTGTGTTTGAAGGGTTGGGTGTTGTCCTGAGGAAGGCTTGGAGTGGTTTTTTGTGGAAACTGAAAAAAACCTTCCAACCCCTGCAGTTTCTGGAGCCTGTGGTGAGTTCCTTCTCCTGACATACAGCCCTGAGCTGCCAGGCCAGATCCAGCTGCAGACTGAAACCTCTCCAAAGTTTGTGGGGACTCTCTTCATTCATCTCTCAGCAATCATCTTCTGGGTGGCAATTTGTAGGCATGGCTTGCCTCAGGTTCTGGGTTTTGTGCATATTCCTGGTTCTTCAGCTGCTCACTCCAATCACCTGGTTTGCTTCCCTGGATGGTGACCTTTCTCAGCTTCTTCTGTCATTCCCTGTTACAGAGGGGAATTCCCTGCTACAGAAGAGCTCACCAACCTAGGAGATCTCAGCTGCTTCTCTATAAACTCCTTATGTGCCTGAGCTTCCTCCTGGGAGCTGGAAACAGCTCTGGGATGAGAGGTGGGAGGTACAGGATCCACCTTGTGTGGCTGTGATCACATAATCAAGGGACATCCCTACCAGACAGTCTCCATGGGGAGGCAAAACAACTGCTAATATATGCTTGGCCCATTCCTGATCCTTGTGATCCGTGTGCTTTTGGGATTGTGTTCCTTGTATGCAATTAATTGTATCAATTTTAGGTTTGAGTTGGGCACGCTGCTCCAGTCTGACGTGATGAATAGAATCATGGAATCACAGAATATCCTGAGTTGGAAGGGACCACTGAGTCCTACTTGTGGCCCTGCACGGACACCAACAGTCTCCCCCTGTGCCTGAGTGCATTGTCCAAACACTCCTGGAGCTCTGGCAGCCTTGAGGCCGTGACCATTCCCTGGGAAGCCTGCTCAGTGCCCGAGCATCCTGTGGGGGAAGAACCTTCTCCTGATATCCAGTCTAACCATTCCCTCAGGTCCATTCCCTGGTTATTAGAGAGGAGAGAAAGAACACATTTGTCCGTCAGTTTCTTGGTACAAACATGCAGAGCAAGTTGGGCATCAAACTCCACCTCAAAAGGAAATGCTGAGTTATTTTCCCCCATAGTGCCAGAAATGTGAGTAAAGGGCAGTGCTGCTTACCTGTAACAGTATTACTGGGAAATGCCTGGTTTCAGCACTAGAAATACCCTCTGAAATGAAAGGCATGTCCCCAGATTCTAGAGGTATTTCTGACCTCTTCCCGGAGCTGAACAATGCTCAGTCTGAAGCACCCAGATGGGGCTGTTGCTGTAGGATCCCATTGCAGAGACAATGTCATTAGGGCTGTGTCACAGCCAAATGGGCTGCACAGGGAGGTGGTGGAGTCCCCATCCCTGGAGGTGCCCAAGGAGTGACTGGACATGGCACTCACAGATCTGGGCTGGGTGACAAGGTGGGGATCAGTCACAGGTTGGACTCAGTGATCTTGGAGGTCTTTTCCAACCTCAATCAGTCTGTGATTCAGGGTTGTTGTTTCAGTAGACCACAGCAGGGTGTTGAACAGCAAGTGGCAGAACTGGCCTCCCTGCCTCTAATCTATTAAACCCTCATTTTCATTTTAGGAAAGAAATCCTACATTTCTCTAGGAAAAGAAAACCAGCCTTCTGCATTAGGTCTTCTCTGCTCCCTTCAGTGGGAAAGTGCTCTAAAATCTCGCAGAGGACTGCGCTTATCAGCATCCTGGAGGAGATGTCACAGTGTGATTGGACTGAGGGGCTCCGAGATGGGAACCAGCAGGATGTGTAGGGAAGGGGTAATAAACGGGCATCACGGTGTTGCTGTCCCTGCTCACCAGGAATCACAGAATCATTAAGGTTGGAAAAGCCCTCTAAGATCATCGAGTCCAACCCTTAACCCATCACTGTCACTAACCCATGGTCCCAAGTGCCACATCTACATGTCTCCTGAGCATTTCAAGGGATGGTTAATCCATTATTTCTGTAGGCAGCCTAAGGAGAAAGCAAAAATCATCACTGAAGAGTTTGAACCAAGTGTTAGTTTAGAGCCAGTCTTGGTAAGGTCTGTCCTGTCTGAGGTCCTGATACTGGAACCAGACCTTTATGGCTCAGTCCCTAATCTCTGAACTGATACCAGGAGTTTGTTCTTCAGCTTCACAAATACATCTTTTATTTGCATAGTGAAGGCACCTCTTGCCAAAGGAATAACCACAGAATGGTTTGGGTTGGAAGGGACCTTAAACACCATCTAGCTCCAACATTCAACCTCCGAAATTTCTCAACTCATGTATTTTATCTCATGTTGAAGGCACTCAATTTCATGATTTAAACCCATGGAAAATGAAGCATCAACTGTAGAGACCTTGTCAACAGGATAAGTGCTTTAAAATAAGGAACATTGGGGAAAAAACCCATATTTTTTAGCAATTTCGGTGGTTTTTCTTTCTTGGCACCTGTGTTTGATGGCTGAAAAACTAATTAGCTAATATATCTAGAATAGCAGGGAGATTTTCTGTCGATGAATCTGATCCCTGAGACTACTTCTTATCCTCCAGAAAGCTGGGCTTCTTTATTACCTGGGTTAAGTGTGGTTTAATCCTTTGCATTGGAATCTGTACCTGGAAATGCAACTTGGATTGCTGTGCTTTGAGTATTGACTTGTTCTGAAGTGATATGGACCCAAACAAAGAGAAAGAAGTACATTCTTAAAAAAAAAAACCCAAACTAATAAAAAGCCCTACCTACCCTGTTAAATAATCCCACCACTGCCCACCCAAAACCCAGAACAACAAAAAAGTCACGTGTACAAATGAATATTTAAATTTTTAGAAGGAAATCCAGTGATCACAGAAGGGAAGGGCAAATAACGGTAAAGAAATTGGAGGTGGAATATTCCATCAGATCCCAGAAAACATCTCTGATGACAGAACAGTTCAGGTGGCTGCAAAGGATGGATCACATTAAACTGGCATTTAGGTGGATCCCAATTGCTACAGGGACGTGAACCAGTGCAGACGACCTTTGGAGAATCTGCCTTGCCTTTGCTGAATCACAGAATAAATTGGGCTGGAAGAGGATTTGGAGGTACTATCACACACTCACAGTCTCAGTAGATCAGAAGAGTCTTCAATATCCTCACTCTTAGCTGTTCCTCCACCTTTGAGGCCCCAGTCTCTGATCATCATCATGAATTTGGTTTTCTTCTCCCACCAAAATGGCATTTTTACTGCTGTCACTTGTGTCTGCCATGTCTTAATGCTTTGCTCTTCTGTGAAGATTCTATCCCACACCTATACCATGCCCTAGGCAGTTATAGACAAGGATGTGGATATTTCCAAGTCTTTCTCCAGGTTCAACAATTCCAGTGTTCTTATCATTTCTGTTCACATCATGCCCTCCTAGAATCATAGAAGGGACCTTAAAGGCTGCCATGGGCAGGGACACCTTCTGCTAGACCAGGTTGCTCAGATCTTCATCCAACCTGTCCATTAGTGTTTCCAGAGATGGAGCCTTTACCCATCCATCTACCCTGTAAATTCCCAACAAAATCCCAGAAGAGAAGGAAAAGAAATAAATGCTTTAAGATGCAGTGAATCTAAACCCTACTAGAAAACAGTCAATGAAAATGTTCTAAGCTGTAGCTGCTGTCAAATCCAGGAGATTTTTGGCGTACAAGACTGAGTTTACATCTCCAGCTTCCTTTGTGATCCAACAGTCAAGTTCAAGGAATGGTGTCAATCCCTGACATCTCCAACAGTGTTCCTGCCTGGAGGTGATTTTCCATGTGTTTGAGACCAGCTCTGACAGGGATCTGGGTGAGGAAAATTGCGGCAGTTTAGGCTCATTCATCCATGGATTAGAATGATACGTTGGCTGTTGGAAATCTCCTTCTCAAACAATGAAAAACTTAAAGCCCTTTTGACAATCTTTTTCAAGTAATTTAAGTAACAAATTAATTGAGGAGAAAATATACATTCTATCCATTTTGGTCTCCTTTTTTCCAGATAATTATAATACATTCATAGGGAAATGGATAATCTGCTTTCCAATTTAATGTTTTTATCTTTTTATGAATCAAATTTCTCAAAGTTTGTAATTTTCCAACCAAGACTTTGTCTTGGTTGGATCATAAATACTCCTTGTGTATTAAGATCACTTTGATATTTAAAAAATATTTTTCTTCATCAAAAAGAGCACGGGGCCAATTGAAATGAGCTTTTTTTAGAAAAAACATGGTTACATCTTCAAGCAGATTCATCTTCCTTGCTAGAAACTCTCACCTTTTCTGGGAAAAATTCCACATGAAATCATTTTGTTCATGATTTCCCTGGAAGACAAACTTGGAGTTTTCAACCAGCTGCATTCCAAATATTAGTGGTGGTCTGTAAATTTTTCTTCTGTCTGGAAGAAATGACTGCAGAAGTAGAAGCTGCAATTACTTGCAGGGGAAGAGAAATTTCCAGCAAAATTCTGCACCCTGATTAATCAAAAAAAGCCATATAAAAATTGATACTGGGACTATACAGGTGAGAGGAAAGGAACCGATTTTAGTATCAAGTGGGATTAATGAAAGGTCGCTGCTGGATGGGGTGGATTCTTCATAATTTAAAGTATTTAAGTCAAGTCTGGAAGCTCATCATAAAGGCCTCAAAGAGTGGTTATAGGCCCGGTGCTTAATTCATGAAGTCACATTCCCTGACAGCTCTCCTGCCTTGACTCGGGCACCTTCTGGGCGACACCTGGATTCCTCTACTTCTTTTACACCCTAACAGAGAGAAGGAGGAAAAAAACTATCCAAGGTAAAACCAGGGCAAACAACAGAAGGTGAAGGCTGATGTGAATGTATGTTAATGCTGCAGGAGAAGGAGCCCTCCAGGAGAGCTGGAGAGGGACTTTGGACAAGGGACGGGAGGGACAGGACACAGGGAATGGCTTCCCACTGCCAGAGGGCAGGGATGGATGGGATATTGGGAAGGAATTGTTGGCTGTGAGGGTGGGGAGGCCCTGGATCCCTGGAAGTGTCCAAGGCCAGGTTGGAGCAATGTGGGCTAGTGGAAGGCGTCCCTGCCCATGGCAGTGGGTGGAATGAGAAGGTCTTTAATGTCCCTTCCAACCCTTACCATTCCATTTGGTTTTGGCTAAGGGGTCACGCAGCTTTCTCTGTGTGAATTCCAGCAGCAGAAGTTTGATGGGGTTTAGAAGTCCAGAAGTCTAGCCCTGCCTGCTATAGTTTAAACTATAGTTTATAGTTATAGTTTATAGCTTTTGAGATATTTTGAACGTTGATGGGAAATTGGAAAACAGGGACCAGCTCCCTGGCACAGCCCTGAGTAGAAAGGCCTCCATCAGTGCTTCAGTCTTTCCCACGGATGGACTCCTACAAATTTTCCTGTAGAGCTGCAACCTTTTATACTCAATGCAAGCCTACAGAGAGATGACCTTGGTCCTCGGGGTCAAGGATACCACAGAAATGGCCTCTGGACCCTCAAAGATGCGTCCACAGCTGGAAGAGCAGTCCTGTATGAAGAGGACTATCATGGATGCTACACTGACATTACATTTAGAAGATTCCAGTTAAGGATCTGAAATGTGTAACTTGTGGAATTTCTTCTTGCAGGATCCCCAAATCCCTGCCCTTCTAATAGAAGCCCTTTATGACCCTGATCTCTCTGCAGCTGATTGGTTTCTATAAAGGAATGTGCTTAGTGCTGGGAGTGAGAAAGATGCAGCAGCTGTGTCAGTAGTGGAATCACAGAATCACAGAGTCATTAAGGTTGGAAAAGACCTCCAAGATCATCATGTCCAATCTTCAAGAATTCCAGTCCATGCAGGAGTGAGATTTCTCACTGATTTTCTACCTAAATCCAACTGAAGTTGTTATTGTTGTTGTTGTTATGTGCGGGTTTTTTGCAAGGAGGAGCAGAGAGAGAAAACAGGAAGGCTCTTAGAGGTGAATTATGACAGAGCAAGTAATTTCCCATTATTTGTCATTCACGTGCTTGTCTGTCCTTATTTCATGCCCAAATCTCAATGATCCAGCTGTTGAGCATCATTCTGAGACTGTGACTTTGACATCTGCCATGAACTTGAAAATTTTGGGATTAGGGCTCTCCAGATTTTCCTGTTTCATTTTTCCCTGAAAAAGTTGTTACAGATCTCATCCATCTCTCTCCTGATTAAGGGACTATCACCCAGGTGAGAAGTGACACATCCACACAAGTCCTTCAGAGACACCATCATCCTTACTCCAGTCCCACTGATTTCTCTGGACTTGCCAAAAGATAAATATTATTCCAAAGCGTTTTAATGAGTGGGCTGGATCAGGAAAGTTTTCCAGGTCTCTGCAGGCCTTTATTTAAGAGGAGAATTCCCTTTCTGGCCTGGATTGCACTTCCAGTTGTACTGGTGTGATTTCAGAGCCGAGTCAGATTTATACCAGAGTTACATGGGCACAAGGAAGAGAGGGATTGGGCAAATTGTGCCTAAAGCCCCAGTGGATTTGAGAGCCTTCTCCAGCAGCTTAGGTAGCTTTTCTTTCTATCCTTAGCAACACAGCCCTGCTTAACCCTCCAAGCTGTGGTCAGTCATTTTGAGGCCAGTTTGATTGACAGCAAGTAACCTGTTAACATTTTTCCCTGCCTTGTGCAGTGTATTTGATCCTGTAGGTGGCTGGTTGGATGTGTTGCTTTTTTAAATTATTATTATTTGGTTGGTTTTATTTTTAATCCCTTGGATATTTTGTAAGAAAAAGTCATCTTGAGCAAGAGGGATGAAGTATTTCAATGTAAGTACAAAAATATGCATTGAGACTTCTCTTATTTCTCTAAAAAGATGTATTTGGGCAAGATGAGCATTTTCCTTTGCAGATTAGCAGTAGAATTCCCTTCCAATTCTGACCCTTCAAATCGATAATATTAAACTTCTCTGTATGGCAACTGTTTATATTTCCTTTTTTTTTTTTTGTGGATATACGGCTTTGTAAGAGCAGATCTGACAGACCCTCTAGGCTGGGGTGGGTAATCAGCTCTATCACCCAAAACTCAAGGAAAAATATTCTTTTAAATCAGTCATCTGTGAAATTATTCCCCAAGAAAAGTAGTATTGGGAAAGTGTGTTATGGTTTGCCTTGTATTTAGTTTTTTCTGTACTTCTTACAATATGATTTAACAGCTTGAAAAATGTAGAATAAATCCTTGGGAAGCAGTTTAGATTTCTGGGAATGCAGTCAGCATATTGTGGATCACCATTTGTCCAGTGACTACAATTTGGATAATGGGTTTGTTTGGAAATGATGCTGTCGCTGGCTGAAAGCTCCAGTGTGGGGCTTGTGGAGAAAAAGTGAAACCCACCTTTCTGGAAGCCGCTGGAAAATAGAGAAATGAGATATTTTTTCCCTGGAAATGATGAGTTGGAGTGATGAATTGACCTTTCACTGGGAAATAAATAAGTGAATAATTGCTTGGTGAAATGTGGACGTGGAAAGAATAAATCATACTGAAATCTTTTGGGTGTACATGGATATAAATAAAAGCAGGGATTTGTCACAATAATAGTCTTTCAAATGATGCCTAATTTCTATTCTCACCTAGCTGAGCTTAAACTTCCATTTATTGCTGCATTTGCTGTAGTACAACGTGCACAAATATTTCACTTGAGGGTACCGTGGTAGGAGTATAATGGTTTTGTTCTAAAATGTAGAGAAATTCAGCATTTACAGCTTTTTGAATGCTCCAACAGTGACGAAATTCCCATTAGTGACAGTGGGCACCAAACCGATCCTCCAAAGAATGAATTGTGATTATCACAATTATTCATACTAGAACGTCATTCAGCTGCTGCAAGAGGGGTAACCAGGAGCAAACTGGAGGAACCATGTAATTATAAATACATTTACTGTTTTCTAATTCATTTGTAAGCATTAAAAAGTTTCCTTTCTTGTAAGAGATATTTTGGAAGTTACAATAGAAAACTGATGCCAATTAAGAATAGAATTTGGAAAATAAATTGGATATAGATGTCTGTGGCCAGAACCCCCTTCAGCAAGTTATAATTCTACTGATCCCTTACTAACAATTCAAATGGTTTCCTATCTGTCAGCAGATAAATGACCAGAAGATGACATTTCTAAGTGCCATTTTTAGAGTCTCCATTTAAGTCTGAGTAATTAACTCAGAGTAAACTGGGGAATCACTGTTCATATTCATGAAATAAATGTGTTGTGCTCATTACAGCCAATATTTTAGCAGTTGTAAAAATAGTGTTAATTCTTTTTTTTTTTTTTTCATGTCAAAATCAAAGTGTCTTCTTTTTTTGGCATAATAGTTTCATTCCATATGAGGTCTGAATTTTTTAGCAATTGGCTTCCATGACAATGGATTTGATAAGGGAAAGTAACAAAGAGTCTCGTCTTCATCAGGAAAAAGACATTAAAAACACTTGTGTTCAAAAAGTGGGATGCAACCACCAGACTGAAACACCAAAATCAGTTTATTTATGAAGGACACCAACTGCCCCAACAAAAATTGGGCAGATCATCTCCAACCAATTTCAAATTTTCCCACAGTTTAGCAGAACCAAATTTTGTAGTTATTTTTGATGTCTTGTAATATTTGTTACTTGTTTCCATAATTGCCAGAAATTTTTCATCCAGAACTCAGCACATTTTGGCATGGCCTCTTCTAAAACCAGATTGCTCTGCCCCTCAGTGAGCTCAGGACTGATTGTGTGCTACAAAGTGTAATCACAACATGAAGAAATTCAGTTTTGTTTTGGTTTTTGTCACATTCCAGTCCACAGGGTTAAAGGGTTACATGAGAATCTCAGTGCTGTGCTTGTAAAAATAAAGCTGAAATAATCACTGTCTCTGATAATTTCAGAGAAAACCTCAAAAATATAATCAAGGAAGACACAAAATTCCAAAGGACAACAATACACTTCTTGTGGGTTTCACTTGGTGTCTGACTCATGCTTTTTGTGCCTCAGGGGCCACTGACGCTGTCTGGATTCCCACTGGAATCTGCAGGACCAGGAGGGTTTGACTGTGATGAGCAGGGTTATGGATGCTCTCCCTGCTGTGCTTCTCTGTATCTGCCTGATCCATGAGTTCCTAAGACTTGTTGGTACAATCTACTCGTGACGGAGCTGATGTGAGGAGCACAAACCTTGCTCCAGCATCAGGCTCCAATCCTGTGTGACTCAAACAAACCCCAATCCGTTTTTCCTTCTCTTTGCAGTTACCTTTAAACAAGAGGGATGACTCAGGTGCCTGCTGACTACCTGTCAAACACCAGCTCCTACAACTATGAGCCACCCCTCCCCTCCGTGGCTCGGGCCAGCACCCTCACCAGGGTCCCTCCAGCCAAAAAAATAACATTCTTCAAGAGTGGAGACCCTCAGTTTGCAGGAGTCAAGATGGCCATCAACCAGCGGAGCTTCAAGAGCTTCCACGCGCTCATGGACGACCTCTCCCATCGGGTCCCACTGCCGTTCGGGGTCCGGACCATCACCACCCCACGAGGAATACATTGCATCAGTGAGCTGGACCAGCTGGAGGATGGAGGATGCTACCTGTGCTCTGACAAGAAGTACGTGAAGCCCATCAGCATCACCTCTGGGGGACACAGGCCGGCCCCGCCACGGAACAGTCGCCCCTCCAGCACCACGAGAAGAGTGGCTCAGGAGGGCAAGCTGGAAGATTATTCCACACCTTTCACTTACCATGGCCCCAGAATACCCAAGAAAATGACTCTGGTTAAGAATGGGGAAAGTGGATTTCGGCGCTCCATCATCCTGAACCGCAGAAATGCCCGCAGTCTCAAAACACTCCTGGATGAGATCACGGAGATCCTGCAGTTTCCAGTGAAGAAGCTCTACACTGTTGATGGGAAGAAGGTAAATATCTCTGTGCTGGTCAGTTGTTCAAACAGAGTCATCACATTCCCTGTGATGAAAATCCTTTAGCTCATGGGTCCAAAAGTTTACCTACATTACCTTAATCCTTCAGATTTTGTCACAATAAAAGCTTCCCCATTAATTACACAAAAGTTTGATGTAGAATAATCTTGTTCAGCCACTCAAGAACTTCATTCCAAATATTGTTTGTGGTCAATAGGAGGTTTAATGTTTTGCACGTGGGCATAAAACCCTAAATAAACTTTTAGTAATGGAGTTTCCCACCTTTTCCTGGGAGGCATGTCCCAACAAAGGTTCAACTTTTCCATACCTGACCACTGGGAATTCGACAGAATAAGGTGGCCCTTAGGTAGCACCTTGTGGTTGCACAGCTCCCCGCAGAACAGGGTCCTGCTCATTACGTGGGATTCTCAACATTATGATAAAATAACCCATTAAGGCATAAGTAATTGAGGATTGAGTGGGATCAAGAGACACTTTTTGTATTGATAAATTGGTGAATCTGCTGTTGGGGAACACTTATAATAAATTCAGGGCATGACAATCTCTTCATTCTTCTGTTCCCAAAGGAATTTCCTGACAAACCTGAGATTCTCTTGACTTCTTCTCCATCTCTTTTTAGCTAACTAACCTTTACTTCCATTTTTTGAAGGGGTCTCAAGAGTTATCCTGACTTCTGCCTGTCCCTGCAGCTGAATGGAGATTCCCAGCTCCTTTGACACCTTTCCCACCTTTACAGGGCTGAGTGCCAGCTCCTCAGTGGTAAAAACACAACCACTTGTGGTGTCACTTTCTGTGCCAAGTGACTGAAATGACCCAAGTTCAAGTGACCCATTATCCAGGAGGGGAAAAAAGTGCAGGAATATTTTGCAATAAAATAATTTTTACCTGGCACAGGGAGGGGAAGGTGCAGTAGGAAGGAGAGAGGGAGAGGATAATTTAAGCCATCCTTCCTGGTGGAAGCACCATGTCTTATCATAGAGCTTTCTGCTGTTCCCACCACTCTGGAAAGAGCTTCCAACCAAACCCAGTCCTGCTACCTAGATATTTTGTAATCTATGGATAACTAACTTATTTTGCCTTTGATTTCTCCAGTTTTCAAGACTTTGACTCCTGTTCAGTCCAGATGGACATAATAATCTTGAGAGCTGATAGCAACTCCCTCTTCTTCAATTTTTGAGAATTTTCACTGATTTCTCTAAAGAAAAGTTTTGCCTTCTACTTCTTAGTGCAGTCTTGATGTTCCCCTTGTAATTCCTAAATGAATTTCCCACAATTTTCCTTCTACTCATTATAAACACCAGTACTTTAGGTGGGATATGCACTCAATGAGCACTCTGTAAACACAATATCTTCAACTTGATGATCTTGGAGGTCTTTTCCAACATTTCCACACAGAAATGTGTGGATGAAACACCGCCACTTAATCTCTCCACAATCCCTTCAGGTTCGGGTTTCTTAATATGAAAATTTTCATTACTGTTTTGTCAATAAGGAGTTGATTTTCTGTACCTTAATAATTTGAGTTTCACTCCTTTAATTCCTGTGCAGAATATCACAGTGGTAGGTGACGGTGGGTCCAACATCACCAACATTATCAGCTGCCACATAATTAGGAGATATGTGATTATTAATACCTTTCCTGGGAATCTTTTACAGAGATATTTTTGGCCATTATTAATTTTTAGTAATTTACCTCCAGCTTTTTAGCTGTTCCCTACTGTTCATTTAACAACCATTCCTATTAGGGCTTCCTGTTACTCTAGGCTTGGGTGCAAAGCATCACAAAAAATTTGCTCTGTCTTGGATTTTCCAATCTTTTCTTTTCACTTGGATTCTCTAAAGTCTGTTCTTCTTTTAAGTTTTCTTGTCATATCTCAGCTTCAAGACCTCTGTTTCTGATACACAGAGGTATCTGTTGTGTCTGAGTTTTCACCAGATGTAACTGTTTCACTGAGGAGTGAAAATAGCAAATTCAATGCACAAATTTGTGAGCTTTCCTGAAATAACTTCCTTCCCCTGGAGCTGGAGTTTAATTTTAGCTGTACATCTTGTCTTTATACTTAAATTTACATTTTCTTTTAAAGCCAATGTAAAGAAACTTCCAGTCTTCCATGATGGTTCAAAGGTATCTCCATGTTTCATATTTCTTGAGTATTTTCTTTTTTCTCACGTTATTCTCTTTGAAGAATAATTCAGATTCTCTTTAAATAATTTTGTAAACTTCTTTTACGCCAATTATCTATTTTTTTCCCCCATGACTTAGTACAGAGATCTTCCTGGGAAAGAGGGCTGAGATTGAGTGGAACAGTAACTTTTGATACTTTTTTCCACATTTTGACAGATTAGCAGAATAGTTCCTCAGCAATGCATCTGGACTACTGCTGAATTGACTTAGTCTGTCTCAGAAAAACAAAATTCACAGCATTTAATAGCAGGTACACAGTTTCCCTTTTGCAGCCAGTTTTTCCTTGATCTCTTGAAAACCAAACACAAAAAGAGGGGGAAAATCTCCCGTCCTACATGTTAGTCAATCTTCCATCAATGGAAGAGCCATTCATGACCTCAGAGTGTTTGTTCTTCAATCTCCTTTTGTTTCTTCTACTACTGTAATTTCAGATGTAAACTTAAATCCTAAAATGAGTTTAATCACCTCTGTCCCAGTGGCTCTGTTTTGATCTTCTCCATTTTAATATTTTTACCATTTTGTTGAGTAAATTCAGGGTGTTTCAAGATTACAAATCTTTATGTGGGTATAAACATAGACACACATGGAACCACCTTGTTTTGTGTTCCTTTCATGGAGTATTGATTTGAGAAAGGAGAGAAAAGTGTTTTCTTCCTTTTGTAGTCCACAAATTTTTCCAGCAAACTTCTAAGTTTAGTTCAACCGTAACTCAAAGTTAAATCATAGAATCTGAGAATTTTAAAGCCCTGATTCCCATGGAAGGAAATCCAGTTTGGTTCTATTGATATTTACATATTTCCATTTTCATTCTAACACCTGAAGCCTTGAGTGAGGTGAAACCAGTATTTTTAATCCTAGATATCAAGCAGATTTCCTACTAGGAAATCCTAGTCCCACTGAAGAAAGTAGGTCTGAAGTGCTGGAACATTCATTTCGTTAGGGAAAATAGCCCATTTTTCCAAATTAACCAAGATTTTTCTTGCCTAGAAATTTGATGAATATCAGACTGGAGAAAAATTTAATTCAATTTTAGGTAAGGAAAATAAGTTAAATTTTCAACAAGAAAAAAGGTATAAATCATAAAGCTTTTTTTTCAGGTCAAGCCACTCATTGGTGTTTTCCAGGTGATTAACTGGATATAATCGGATTAACTGCCCAAATAGAGAAATTTGTTATTTAAGTTAACATTGACACACAATTAACTGACCAATGAAACTTTGAGCACTAAAATATAGACAGTCCTGGACTAAATTAATTCATCTAAATCTGACTAGCTTGTGAAGCAGTTAGGACGGGGGGACATTTTGCCTGTGAGACCCTATAGAAGATTGGAAGAGTAACTTCGACTTGTCACATAAATTAACCCAGGCCCAAGTTTTCTTACACTGGTTCTAAAGTACTACAGATATTTAGATATTGGCAAACATAAGACACGGGACTTTACATCAATTGGCTGATGAGACTGTTGGAAATCACAGTTTTCCTAATTTTTACTGGGAACATCAGTTCTACACTAAAAAAAAGAACCAGGTGTGCAGATACCTCAAGAAAAAGAACAATTGTGGGTTGTCTTCTCCACGAAATGACCTTTTGGCTCCATTCTAGGAAGTTTTTATACCACATAGTGGGTTTTCTTCCTCATGGTCTAAACCACAGGAATGCACCTCTGTTCAGATCCTCACTGCCTGCCTCTGGAGAGGGAAGGATGTCTCTGGGGACAAAGAGACAGGGATCACAGAAAGGGCAGAAATCCTCCCAGGCTGTAAGAAATGACGTGCAGGATTATGAGGCAGTAACAGAGGATTTCCCTTACAAATGGCAATTATCCAGGACCCACCAGCTGAACAGTCATTAAGACTTTGTTAAGTCACAGGAACCCAGCACCATGACTGTGTCCAGGCACAGATGGCCTGATTTCTGAATCATGAGGCCTTCCTTTTACTGGCTGTCCTAAATTAAAACAAAAACCAAACCAAACCCTTCCTTAAAATCCAACGCTCCTCCTCACATGGCGTTTGAAACCACACTGTGAGATGGCAAATAGTCTACATAGTTTATGGCTACTGGTGGCAATTACCAAGAGCAGCTCAAATGGGATTTATCAGCCCTCAGAAGAGTTTTCCAGGGGATGTGGCCAGTTTTATGTTCGCTGGAGTCAGGCCGAGGTTGAGATGTTTTTCTGTTTGGGTGCACTCAAGGCTGACTGTAAGTTGTTACATTTGATGAGTGAATGTGATCCGGTTTTGTTGTGTGGAAAGGTCTAGTGGATGACCAGAAAGACTCGATTTTGCCTCAAATTCTCCAAGTGAGAACGTTGCAGAAGGAGCACTGTGTGCCACCGATTTTCCATGGGGGATCAGGGAATTG
Organism: Corvus kubaryi; assembly: GCF_017639235.1. NCBI lineage: Eukaryota > Metazoa > Chordata > Aves > Passeriformes > Corvidae > Corvus > Corvus kubaryi. The sequence continues at coordinate 904,030 of NW_024581116.1, read as the reverse complement.
CTGTTCAGGTTAATCAGCGGAGCAATCATGAGTTAAAGAATGTTTCCCCAGGCACCACGAACTGGAGACTGTAAAGGATTAATTATTAGAAACTACTCAGGGTAAGAACCCTCAGTTTTCTCCTGTATTTGTGTGGAATTTGGCATGGGATGCACTTAGGCAAGACCAACCATTCTGGGGCAAATCAAGCTGTCTTCGACCATGTCCTAGTCTTGGAGAAAGACAGAATGGCCCAAATACACCTTCTCTGGTGTATCTTCCCAGCCTCCAGCAACCTGTAGGGTAAGATCTTCAGCCCAAAGCAGCAGAATGGGCCTACACGGCTGTTCCAGTAGCCAGAAGAGTATCAGGGCACAGACTCTGGCATCAAATGGAACCACCTGTGGATAATCACACACTCTAGCACCCAAAATAGGGTCTAATTCCCACAGGGGTGGCCACCTTCAAGCCACTTCTTAGAAAAGCTCCCTGGCATGTGTTAACTCCCAGATCTGCCCAGGAATTGCTTGGGAGAGTGCCAGTTGATCCAGGCTTTAAATGCACTAAAGACTACTCTAGGAAGAGTGGTAGAGGCAACGCTCTTCCAGTGCCCTGGATCCAGAACTGATTTAATTTAGCAGTAAAGGCAGAACTTTTATTTTTAGCTGTTATTAGCCAAACTGGTGGCCTAACCATTATCACTAAGTAGTTCTTGATAATAATGACTGTATTTACAGCGACCTGGGGGTGCAAGGCCAGGAAACAGGCTTGTCTGACATATTTCCTGACTCAGATTTACACATCCATAGAGCCATTCCTAGGACATCTGTAGGCTGCCCGCAGGCATCCTCTCGGCCACTCACATTTGGGCTCTCTACCAAGCTCATCTGTCTTAATGACAGGTGTCATCAAGACCCTGATGGAAGTGCAGGAGGAAAAGGGGATACGTGGGGGCAGATAAGCTGGTTCAAAATGTGGTGTATATAAACAGTGAGAGAAGGGAGGTGATAATTTGCCTCCGTGGGATCATTAATTTTCTGGTTGCACGTTGACGTATTCACTGTGACACTCAGTTTCTGTGCTCAGGTATGAAGGATTGCAACCAATTCCAGCCCCTGATCTGGAGCAAACCGTTGTTATCAAGCAAGCTGTGCCACTTTTCCACCCACTACGTGTGTGACTCATGGTCTAAAAACAAACCACAGGTTTCAGGTTCGATATTCTCTGATTTCGTGCCAAAACCACAATGACTCCAATGAGATTTACACAAGCGATCTGTAAACCTCAGCAAAACTTTCCATGAACCTCATCCACAAGAAGATTCATATCCAGGTGTGTTTTGTGAACCTTTGAGATGCCCTGAGATCATCTGGCCCAGTGCCTTACAACGTAGAGTTAAAGGGACCTTGTGTTTGGCCACTTTCTTATCTAACATGCAGCAAATCTGATACTTTCTTATCTAACATACACCAAATGCAGATGGTTCCTTTAGCCTGAGGAGGTTTTGTTCCTTCAGTAATCATGGAGCAAAGTGTAATTGCTTTCTAATCCTTTTGAATTTAATCCAGGGCAAAGATGTTTCCAATCATGTTATTGAGTATATGCAATAATCACGGAATCATGGAATGTCCTGAGCTGGAAAGGACTCCCAAGGATCATGCAGTCCAACTCCTGGTCCTGCACAGGACACCACAAAAATCCCACAATGTGCCTGAGAGTGTTGTTCAAACCCTCCTGGAGCTCTGGCAGCCCTGGTGCTATGACCACTAATATTTCCTAATTTTTCCTAATAGCAATTTAGAAAATGCCACCACTCATTTATCTTGTCCTTATCGACTTCATTATACAACCAAAATTTTCTGCCATGCTATAGGTACCTCCTCTTGCAACTATTTTTGGCATTTCTGGGTTTTCCCCAAAACAAACTATTTTTGTTTCTAAATGCAAGCGGTTTTGAAAGAAAAGGAATTGAATGTTTTAAAGGTACAATTTTTTCACATTTAGGTTTTCTTCCATCTTAAACAAATTTTAGAAACTACTTATGGGAAAATTACTTCTATAGTTACCCACGTATGGAAGCTTAGAACTCTGGAAAGATTAGAGACAGTTAAAGAAGAAAAAATCACCCAGACTTTTAAAATGCAGATTTTTCAATGCAACAAAGAGCACAAAAGTGCACAACAGCCATTTAGACTTGATATAAAAATCCTGTATGAGGATTTTATTTATGGCAAAATATACTGAGCCAATAAAACCAAATCTATGTCAGTAACAAGTAAACTGCCAGAAAAAAATCAGGGTTCACCAGAAAAAGTTGTGTTACAAAGTATTTCATGAGAAATGTGAAGCTTTTCCTGTTGATGGTTCCCTTTATAGTGCAGAAAAGGAGCACAGAATAAAAGTGGACTTCAGGAGAGTAAGATTTGTCACCATGATCTCTCTATTTATTCATTTGCTGAGAGTACAAAAAATAGCAGAATTCCACCCTCTCCTGGAAAAACTGTGAATTTTCTGTAAGTACTTTCAGTAGAAATCACTGTTTCTGCAAAGAGTTTTCACAGGAAAGTCTGTGGGGTTTTTTCATATGGAAATTAGGTTTTACAAATTCAGATTTTAGAGGTTTTAACGAGTAAAAGTGAGGAAAAGAGAGTATTTTTGCATTTGCATGAATTTTCTTCTTCCTTTTTGGCCTTGAACAGGGAATTCAAAGGATTCTGCTGCAACTCTTAGCAAGGTCTGGAAGTAGAAACCTTCCCACCTTTCCCATTTGTATTGTGGACTTTGCAAATCGAGAGTGAAACCTGGACTCAATAACAAGAAAAATATTCAATTAAACCAAATTTTTTTCAGCTGAATGGGTCTCTCTTTATGCCCAGAGCTTCTGGAGTCCACAGATTGTACCCACAGTGTTTGTGCTAAGAGATATCCAAGATGGCAAGACCATGGATCAATTCCCTATGGATCTGTGAGCTTGATCCAGGAGGGTTTATATCCTCAATCCCAGCTCCTACAGATAACTGGAGCACAGCTATGCCATCCTTCCCTTTTCCCCCCACCGTTTCCAACTGGAATACCTTCTCATCCACAGTGTAAATATTCTCCACACGAAAGGAGCGAGTTTTGACAACTTCTGGTCATGGGGAGAAGCTTGAACTCCCAAATTGGATCCTTCCCACTGACTCAGCCACCACAAGGCTGAGCACAAGAACCAAATGCTTTACATTTTTTGAGGCACGTCAATTTTTAAGCTAATCCTGCCCCAGGAGAGGATCAGGGCAGGCTCTTGGGGTGGAGTGGATGTTACTCTGACTCATCATTTTCAGTGTTGGATGGACCAGATTTAATGAAGCCGATGCCAAAGGGGCAGGTGGGGGACTCTGATTTCAGTCAGAAGGTGAAAAACATCAGCAGCGAAACTTTTCTAGAAAAGCCATCCTCTCTTCTCAGTTGAAATTTGCACCTTTAACAGCAGTTTGCTCTTTCTCTGGCTGTTTCCCAGCTTGAGCAGTGTCAGACCTAATTTTGAGCTGACAGGGTAGGTGGGGAGAGAAAAGACCATCAAAACTTGCATACAAGACCCGTGCACTGTGGAGATCTCCCCACATCAATCCAGCACTTTGTGAAGCCCTTGGGAAACATCCCATAGCCTTCATCAGGAACTAGCTCATCCTGCACAGGGGCAGGACCGGTGGCACCCCTCACACAATCAAAAATTCCAAACTGAACCAGGCTAGAAATCACTTTTCTTCCCATTTTTATCCTCTTCACCTGTTTCTCAAAAGCATGCTTTCTCCATGCCTTCATTTTCCCCATCAATCCTCTTCCTTCCCCTTTTCCCTTTTCCCATGGGGTGTTTCTCTTCTGCTGCTACCCAAGTGATTTTCAACAGCCACTGAATTTCTGATTGCAGTATTTCTCTTGGAATGATGAAAGAGTTCTTCATCCGAAGTATTTCCAGGATGAGACCCAGAATGAGTATTTTATATATGTGCAAATTGTCACACACAGGGAAAGGGCATCCATGAGTACTCCAGAAAAAGCTGCCAGCAGAGCAATAGCTACACATGATCTTTGCCTGTGTTTGACTGAGAAAGCAGAGCAGGGCATTATTGCATTTTTCCTCCCTTTTTCACATATTTTACTTGGCTCTTTGAGTGCTTCATGGCCTTCCAAACTCTCATTTTTTCACGCATCTTTACACTGCGGGCAAACCTGAAGAATGAACAGGTCCTGTCTGTAAAAACCTAGAAGATGCTGATGTTTATAGAAGTGTTGAAATGACAAATTATCTTACATTGCTGCATTTCAGCATCTGGAGCATTGGACTTGCTCCTATTCTCATTAAATAAGCATCAAATAAAGATATCAGCTTGTAATTTATGTTTAACAAATCACTTGCTCTTACGAGAGCCTTGGACGCTGGAATCTGTCCTGATTTAGGATTCTTTCTTTGGTAAAAGAAGGTTTGGGGATGAGCTAATTGTGGCCTTCCAGTACCTGACGGGAGCCTGCAAGATGGAGAGAGACTTTAGACAAGGGCATGGAGTGACAGGACAAGGGGGAATGGCTTCCCACTGCCAGAGGGCTGGGTTAGATGAGATATTGGGAAGGAATTCTCCCCTGTGAGGATGGTGAGGCCCTGGCACAGGTTGTCCAGAGAAGCTGTGGTTGCCCCTGGAAGTGTCCAAGGCCAGGTTGGACAGGGCTTGGAGCACCCTGGGCTAGTGGAAGGTGACCCTGCCCATGGCAGGGGGTGGGATGGGATGATCCTTGAAGCCCCTTCCCACACAAACCATTCCATGATTCTATGTGGATTTGGGGGCCTGATACTTAATTTAGTTTAAGAATCCGTGTGAGTTTTGATTTGGGAGATGGAAGGGATGCTGTGTGCTCTCTTTTGGAGTAATAATTTGGATGCTACCATTTCCAGAGGATTAGATCCATTTCCATGCAGTATTTCCTTGGTCTAAGTTCACTATTACCTCTTGTTCTGTCTTCCTCCTGATGATGGGGAGGACACTTTTGACCCCTGCTGAAGTTAGAGAAAGGGAGAACAAGTCATGCACTTCCTGATTTCTTCCTCCTCCTTTTCTTCCGCTACTTTGCTAATTTGTATGTGGGCATGGAGTGGCAACACCCCATGATTCACCTTCTGACCACAGATTACCCAACCACTCCCCAGAAGAACCACTCTCTAATTCCTCTGGTGGAAAGTTTGGGGAAGGGAGGGGCAAACGGGTTCTTTGCATGAATAAAATGCAAAATTTATCATTGTTAAACCATGATACATCAGTTCAGAGTCTACATGCCTCCAGATTGGATGTGGCACAACCACAAAACAACAGGGCTGTTCACACTCCAAGGAGCTGTAAATGGGAGTGGAAAACAAAATGGAGCCGATGGAAGAGCTTTAGGAAAGGAGGCAGGGAGACAGCACAGGCCATGGACTCAGCCCGTTAGCCTGAGTGGGTCTGTTTCCAGCTTCTTCTGCTTCTCCCATGCATCTCTGAACTCCTCTGGAAGGTGAATTAGCTTATGGACTTGTCCTCTGAACCATGCCTTGCATTATTTCCCCATTCTGTCCTTCTCTCAAATGTCTTTGGTTGGCTGGCAGCCAGCAGAGGGAGAGCAAGGGTGTCTCCTTCACTCTGCCTTCGTCCCAAACTGGTATCTGTGTTCAGCTTCTGAGCTGAGCAAGGCTGAGAGTGGTTCTTTTTTCTCCGGGAAGAGCCAGAGGGAGGCATGTTCTCCACAACAACCAGCTGCTTCCGTGTTTTAGAGGTGTTATGTTTGACTTTCTCCTGTAAAGGTATTGAGGACATTTTATTATGCATTGTGTTGCAGTAGCACCTAGAGGTCCTTGCTGAGATCACAGCAGTTGGTGGGTTCTGTACAGCAAAATTCATGGAGACAATCCATCCTCAATGGATAGCAGCCAGACTGGAAAAGAAAGGGGTATTTCAGAAGAGAGATGTGTTTTCCTTTACACCTCACTTGTGGTGACCTACCCAGTGGAGCTTAATGTCTGTAAAACATTTTTATTGGAAATAAAGTGGAGCTTTTTTGAAACAACCCGTAAATGCCATATCCCACTGGGGCAGGGAGTTCCTGTGGTGGGGGGGTAATGAATCATAAATCATAGAATGGTTTGGGTTGGAAGGGACCTTAAAGATCATCTTGTTCCAACTCCCTGCCATGGGCAGGGACACCTTCCACTGGACCAGGCTGCTCCATGCCTCATCCAACCTGGGCTCTTGTCCAGAACTTCGCTCACGGCATCCATAATCCTCTTAGATCCTGATCCAGAGTCTGTGGAGGTCACCAAGTTTCTCTCCATCCATTACAGTGGGACTTGGGTCAGATTTTACAGTAAGATTGAGAAACCTGATTTAATTTTCAGGGATTATGCAATAAAACTTTAATGGGAGTCTATTCCAGCCCACCAAGTGCCAACTGCTAGACACTGATCCCATGAATTTCGGTGGATTTTTGTCTCTGATCATCCACAGCCTTAATTGTGATTGAGTTACACTGAGGGAACTCCAAAAAGGCTTAAATGGGACCTGAGAGATCCAAAGGAACTCTTTCCTAACCCATCAAACACCTTTATCATAAGCCACCATTTCTCTTCCGTTTTATTCCAGACTGTTCACTTACGGATTAAAATATTCTTGAAGTTCCCATGTTTTGGGATTCAGCTTGAAAATGAAGACACCTCATTTTTTAACTCTGTGAATGAGGTTGATGTTTCCTGCTGAGCTTTCTAGTCTCATATTTATCTTTTATCCTGTCAGCCATCCTCAGGCACATATCGGATACTCTAGAACATCTCAAATTGTTCTAGGAATCTACTAGATTTAGACAACTGCATTGAGATGATTGACTCTGTCATCAGTGAGAGTCAGGCATGTCCAAGGGGGAATATTCCACCTGAAGCAGATGGCTTTCCTGGAGTGAAATTACCTGTCACCCAAAAATATTGGCTGCTCTCCACCAATGTGCAAGAAGCCTTGATTGTAGATGAGTTACAATCCTGTGGGATGAATTAATGGAGAGATGTTAGAGTAGGGCATTCTCTTCTCCGTCACAACTTCTTCAGATGATCACCAGAATTTAAGTATTTACAATCCATTGCCTTTGGGGTTTTTTTAGCTAAACTGTGGTGGGATGTAATACTGTTTTCTTGGAATATCCTGTCATGGGTGCTCAGGAATCATGCTGTGGCAGCCTGAGGGAAGTGAGGAATCTGTTTGGCAGAAGGATTTCCTCACTTGGCTACTGCTTGGAAGAGAGCAAACAGAGGAAAATTTAATATGGGAAAATATCTGTGCTGAGCAATGAGTGGCCACCACTTCATTTCACTGAGGCATCTTCTGATCTTCTCCCACCCTAAAAGAGAGCACCAAATATCTAAGGTCTTACTACTGCTTTAAAATTATAGAATCATCATAGAAATTTTAAGGTTGAACAAGACCTCCAAGATCATGAAGATCAACCTTCAGATGAAACACATCCCCATTCAGTGGCATTCAGATTTCTCCACTATGTGTGAGAGCTAAAGCAGATAAGAACGTTCACCTTCTTATCTTTCAGCTTACCCCACTTTCCCTCAATTCATGTCTCCATGAAATAACATCCACCTCTCCTGCGATAAATCACAGAACCGCGTTATCACTGAGTTTGGAAAAGGCTTCTGGAGGTCATCTCATCAAATCTTCCTTTTCCTACATGTGTTGGAATTCACACTGTTCTCTGCAAGATCATTCCCACCTCTTACCTAATCTGAACAGCAATTCAACAACAGATTATTTTCTCAGAATTTAGTCCCATCTAATATTTCATCTCTTTCTCTGGGGCTCACATGGTTCTGAAACATGAATAGCTACTGTGTCTGCTTTTCACCATGGTCCTACTGCCACATCTTGTAATCTTATCTCTCTCCAAGTTTCTGTCTGATGTCCAGTTTCTTCCCCCAGCATGAAAATCCTTGGCAGAAATTGCGTGGAAAATACAGCTGCACGAGTCATGAAAACTCTTTGGTAGCTGTTGTGTCCAAGAAGAAGAAGAACAGAATCACTTCTCTTGCACAATAGCAAAAAAGAAGCTGGAGCCCCTCTGCTCTGGAGCCAGGCTGGGAGAGCTGGGAGTGTTCACCTGGAGAAGAGAAGGATCCAGGGAGACCTCAGAGCCCCTTCCAGTGCCTAAAGGGGCTCCAGGAGAGCTGGAGAGGGACTTGGGACAAGGGCTGGAGGGACAAGACACAGGGAATGGCTTCCCAGTGCCAGAGGGCAGGGATAGATGGGATATTGGGAAGGAATTGTTCCCTGTGAGGGTGGGGAGACCCTGGCCCAGGGTGCCCAGAGAAGCTGTGGCTGCCCCTGGATCCCTGGAAATGTCCAAGGCCAGGCTGGATGGGGCTTGGAGCAGCGTGGGCTAGTGGAAGGTGTCTCTGCCTTGTCAGGGGGTGGAACTGGACGAGCTTTAATGTCCCTTCCAACCCAAACTGTTCCATGATGATGCTGATGGAAAGAAAGCTCCCAGTTTTCCTCACTTCCCAGCTCTAGGCAACGTGATGCAGGCTCCAGAGAAGCCAGGTGAGACTCTACCACTGCTTGAAATGGGGCCAATATTTCACTCAGCATTTCCAGGAGCAACAGAGGACAGTGGAATGCCTGCAGGGTCAGGATCTGATCCCTTCAGATTATAAATAGTTTTTATACATTCCTTAAAAAGAAGGAAATCCGAGAAGAACCGCATGGGCCTCACCCAGGACACATCGAGTGAGCTGCAAGTTGCTAAATACCGAAGAGGGGATGTGCTGTTTAGCGATTATTCAGCACTAGTAAAAAATGTCATATTGATGGCCCTGAAGACAGATGTTCTCTAGATAGCCCAGGCAGTGACACGTTGAGAGGATGGGATTCCTGCAGAAGTGTGGGAAGGCTCCATGTGGAGCACATGGAATGAACTGTTATCCCAACCCTGCACTGCCCTGAAACAGTGGATGTTGCATTAAATCAATGTGAGAAACAGGATGTATTTAACCCTCAGAAAACATTCAGCTGTATCTACAGCTACCAAAATGTTTTTAACAATGAAGCATTACAAAGGTGAATCTCTGGAATTATTAATTCAAAGAGATGAAGCTTGCAAGACATTAGGAAGAAAATTTACGTTATAGACACAAACACTGCTAAAGTGCTGCTGCTGTCAGAAATACCCTGTACTTCAAATACAGACTATTTTAAGTGACATAACACAAGTGTATTCCATATAAAAGGATGTATGAATTCCCTAACTCAGACGGGTCAGCTCCATGGATCCCTGACTCTCTGTCATTGGCACCATCTATTTTCTGCACGCCCAACGCAGCAGTGATGAGTGTGATTGAAATATCTACACCCAAACACAGAACCATGTAAGAAAATGAGGGCAAAAAATAGCTTTCACTGAAAAAAAAATCCTTTACAAACAGGAACAGTTTCTAAACTTAGTGGGGTTTTAAAGACAGATTCTTTTACATTAGGGATGGAACACATTTCATGCCTATTTTTCTTTTTTTTTCTCTCCCTTTTTTTCCTCTTCTCTTCCTTCTTTTTTATCCTCACTTTTTTTCCACTTGTATAAAATCGGGGGAAAGATTTCATCAAAGGAATAAAAATAAGAAGAAAAATGAACAGAAAAAAAAAAGAACAGAAAAGTAAAGAAGGAAATGAAATATACAGGTGGCGAAAACATGCTCAAAATATTTGGTTTATTAAATTCTAGGCTTTCTATAAACTTTAAAAGTGAGCTAGAAAGATGTTTTTGTTAGGAATAGATAAAGATGTTTTCTTTAGGAATAGATGGATCAGAAGTGGAGTGAACAGAAGCAAAGTGAGATTTGCGAGCTATTTTTCAGCTTCATGGTACCCATCACATGAATTTGGCAGTTTTGCTGCTTTGTGGTGTTTTAATGAAAGTTTCAGTGAGCAAAGCTCTCTTATTTTGGGTTTCATAGCAAACTGGCTGGGCCTAAATCACAAGTGTTGTTAGAACACAAACAGAAAATAAAAAATAATGGGAAGACGATGGGATTTTCCTGTATTTCCACTAAAAAGTTGATGCCGTGTGTTTTATTGTAAAAAATGTTACCAGAAGTGATAAGCTGGATGTAGAATGTGCTTCCATTTATCTCTGTCTTGTTCTTTCACTCTCCACACATTTACCCTCTTATTTGCACCAGATCCAGCACCAATCCCTTGGTGCATCCCATAGTCCTGGTGAAACATCTTGGAAAACTCCAGAGGCATTTCACAAACTGAGGGCTTGGGCTCTGAAGGGGCCCTGGTACTTCATTCCTTGGCTGTAACAATATTTAGAGGCCGAGGTCTGTCCGTCATGCGCTGTTATTTCAGGCGCATGTGACAACTGCAAAACTGTCGTCGCTGCTCCTCTGAGATTCCTTATCTTGGTTCTCATTAAGGGGATGATAATCAAGTGACAAGGTGAGGTCAGGGTGCATCTTGCTGAGCCCACCACTGGCGCTGGCTTAGTAACCCATGGAGCGATCACCTCTTGTTGAGGTTTTCTGTATGCTCTAGAGACATTCTCCTGATGTAGCCGGCTGAGGAGGAAGGGACATCCCAGATTATGGAGACCCCTGGCAGCACAAAGCTGCCAAATGTTGGCCACTTTAAAGTCCTCTCAGACAGCAAGAGAGATTTCTCCTTCTTTTGAAAGACATCAAGTATTTTAGCTGAGAGCTCAGCTTCAGTCTTTCAAATGAGAGGCTGCAGAAACAAGATGGAAGATGAGTCCAGCATTTGTCTGCCCAGTGCTTCCCACAGGACTGATTCCCGTTCTTTGAGAGAGACAATTGTATTTGGGTAAAAGTAGGATGGGGCTCTGAGAAACCTGATCCAGCTGAAGATGTCCCTGCTCATTGTAAGGGGTTGGACTGGATGGCATTTAAAAAGTCCCTTCCAACCCAAACTATTCTAGGATTCCATGGGAAGTGACTCACGAAGGACTTGGTGTGTAATCCAGGAACAGGTCACATGGTGAGGATGAAGGGTGAGAACCTGAGTTCTCGTGGAGGAACAAAGATTCCTTCACAGGCACTTCCCACGCTGGGGACAACGTCCTTTGTTGTCCACCACTGAGGCAATACTTGGGCTTATAACTGAGGCAGTATTTGAGAGAATATTAGGGGAAGCCACAGCTCTTGTCCCTCTTCTGGAGCAAGAAAAGGATCAACTAAGGGACAAAATGAGATGTAGCATTTTTCAGGTAATAAAAGCTGCCCCATACAGGAATTAGAAGAATTTAAATGTTATAATTCTCTGTAAGGGAAATGGAAACATCTCCACTTCCACCCTCTTCCTCACTACCACGTGGAATATACCTAAATTTTTCCCAGAATATGTAAAATCTTATATAATATATAATAAATGAGATATAGTCTCCCTTAGGCAATCTCTCCCACCCCTTCCCCATCTTAGGAAATCTGATCAAAGCATAGCAGAGCTTCTCTTTCAATGGAAGAATTCTCCAGTAAGCTCTGGTAGACCCCAAAGCTCTCCAGAACCACGTTTATTTTCATTGAATCACAGAATATCCTGAGTTGGAAAGGATCTACAAGGATCATCAAGTCCAGCTCCTGGCCCTGCACAGGAAAACCCCAAAAACAGAATTGCATGCCTGAGACCATTATCCAAATACTCTTTTATTTAGGTGGCAGCTCATTGCCAATTGGTTCCAGGCCTGGAAGAGCCAAACTCTTTGGTCTGGGCTCATGGTGCTCCACTTGCTGTTCCCTTTGCAGATCGACAGCATGCAGGCCCTGCTCCACTGCCCCAACGTGCTGGTGTGTGTCGGCCGGGAGCCGTTCAAGCCTGTATCCATGGAGAATTTGAGGAAACACTCAGTGGAGAAGCTGCCCAACCTGCCTCCCTGCTCCAACAATGGCAACAATGTCAACGAGAACAATGAAAGTAAGAAAACCTCGGGGCCATGTCGCACAGTCGTCCCCGGGCCTGTGTCCCACAACATGGGGATTACAGGCCCCTATTGTGCTGCCCCAATGTGCAGATCTCATGTGGAAAATGCACTTCCCTCTCCCTGCCTCCCAGGCCTTTCCATCCTCCCCTTCTTTTTCTCTGGTTTCCTTGTAGGATTTCCTCCCTACACCCCCCAGTCTTTCTTTTACATGCTCCCCATGTCTGGCTGACTTCCCTTCCTCTTTCATATCTCTGGGTCTCCTTTTCCTTCCAGAACTCCCTCCTTTCCTGTGCCTGTCCCCATGGACCCTCGAGATTTCCCACGAATCCTCTATCCCCTCGTTGTCTGTCCTATCATGCCTTCCCTCCTGCATTTTCCTGCACCAGGACCAGAGGCTGCCCTGGTTCTGTCAGCAGGAGACTCAGTTTCTCCTGCAGGCTACAGCTGCCCTTTTGGCAACAAAGAGTGTTTTTTATGGAAAGATTATGTTCAGGAAGGAGGATGTTATGGATTATTCAGGATTATATTTCTTTGGCAGTCCATCATGACTTATCTAAGGTCACAGGTATTTAAACCAGCCACACTCAGTAGCCCGGGAAAAGAAACTTCCCAATTCCACAGGACAATTAATATCACCTGTATTAAGGATTTACTGTAGGATGAAATTAAATGTGCTCTAGAGGTGCATCTGTTTCTCTCCATTGTCAAAACCAGGAGCTGGGAAAGATTCATTTGTGTGTTGCCAACAAGCTGTAGAAACTCAAGGACAGAGGCATTCTACGCTCATTGTCTGAGACATAAAAAATTGGAGGGACACATGGAAATAAACTGGAGCTTTGCCTATCAAGAGAGCAAATCCATCAGTTCAATCAAAAGGATGGTGAAGGAAGAGCTATTTCATGTGATTTTGATGTGCTCCTGTTCAACACTTTCTTCCTAAAATGCCCTCCATTCAGCTGCATATCCACATGCCCATGGAGGGACAGGATTGTCCAGTTATATGTACGAGGAAATTTTAGAGAAATATATATTAGAAACAACACAGATTAATGTCTTGCAAGACAGCCTGATAGCAACGTATTCTGCTTGAAATGAAGGAACCTAAATAAACCTGTGCAGATCACTGCACTGGGCCATAAAGACGTTCTTCCAATGGCAATTCCTAAATTCCCTTATTCTCATTGATTTCTTCTACAACTCCCACTATTTCTCTTTGCAATCATCACTAGCTTACAATTACTTTCTATTTGTTCTTTATGTTTTAATAAGAATTATAGCTATTTTTAGTGGTACATCCCTGCAGGGACTGAGTGTTGCTCTGGTCTACATGGCCACACATTTCTTGGAATATGAGTGGAGAAGTGGATGATGCACAACAAATGTGTGACCCTTGATATCCAGATAAGGAAGAGGGTCACTTCTCCATGTATTTTTCCCTGGTTAAACAAGAAGAATGAAAACTTACACGGTTAAATAAAGGAATATTTGCAATGTGATAAAATGCCCAAACTCTGGGACTAAATTTCTCTGTATGTATATATATATTTTTTTTATTTTTCTTAATTTTACTTCCTGGCATGCACTTAATAAAACAAAGTGTTTGTGTTTCAATTTGTTTTTTAAAATAAAGTTAAGGTGTAGAAGATTTTATTGCAGATTATTAATTCAAAACTTAACATTTACAAGGAAGTTGGATTAGATTATCCCCAGAGGTCCCTTCCAACCTTAACTATTCTATGATTAATGGATATCACTTAGTCAAAGACAAATTTTCAAATTATGTAAATTGGCATAGGCTTGGCTTTAATGGAATAACATCAGTATTCACTGGTTTGAGGGTTTGACTTATATATTATTTTGTGTCACCTTTATGTGAGTTATCTCTCTCCATCTTTCTTTTCTTCACTCCAGTGAACTTCGGACTGAAAGCCAAGAAAAGCATTATCCATCCACGGTCAGCATCCAGCAACAGGTCGATGAGATTTTCCTTGTCATCAGAAAAGTCGTACCCCAACGGCCTCGCAGCCTCTCCGGACAACGGGGCACCCTTCTCCAATGGCTGCCCTCACCCAAAACCTGGGGACCTGGTCCAGTCCTTGGTCAACGATGACATCGAGAAGCGGGTCCACGTGAACAAGGACGGGAGCTTGTCTGTGGAGATGAAAGTTCGCTTCCGCTTGCTCAACGACGAGACTTTGCAGTGGTCTACCCAGATCAAAAAGTCCAACTTGATGAACCAGCTGCCTTGTGAAGAGTCAGGGGTGGAGGAGGACAGTGGAGTAGATCCCCTACAGAAAATGAACCCAGAAGCCAGCTCAGAGGCAGATGATTCCTTATATCCCTGTGATATCGATTCCTACATGTCCAAACTTGAGGAATCAGAATGTGACGAGGCCCACTGTCACAGCTGTGGAAAGAAACACCGGGACTATGACATTTGGAAGAACCCCATACACACATCCCAGAGGGAAGAGCCCAGTGTGCAAAGCACCTGGCACACGCGATCGTCGTGCTCCAGCACATCTTCCCGGAGGAGAGTAGTCCACAAAAAAATGAAGTCTGTGGATAGCATCTACACCACGTCCAGTGAGGAGTACTCTGAGCACATTGTGCAAGAGTCCTCATCCTACTCAGAGACTATAAAGAACAGAGTGGCATATCGATCTGTTAAAAAGTGTATGTGCCGAAGTGATTTATCTACAGGTGCTTCCAATGGAGAAGAACAGCAGGAACACACTCGGACAAGCACAGGAAACAGCCAGAGACCTTCATCCTTGGGCTTGATGTCACATTCAAGCTGTGAAAACAACCTGGATACTCAAGACACCTCTGAAGACCATGAGATCACCAAAACCATTTCACAAAATGAGGATGAAAATTGTTTCGAAGCTTCCTCTGTGAAGTGCTTGAAGGGTGATGCAGAAGAGATTGAAAGCAGCAGAGTTGGGAGTGTCATGTCCAGGTCATCCCTGCAGTCCAGGCAGAGCAAGAAGAATGGGTGTGAGGAAACGAGCAGTGTGGGCAGGAGCATGTCCTCCTCAAGCCTTCAGAAGGCAAATCAGGGAGACAACACCCAGTGCTCCAGCCCTGCCAACAGCGTGCACAGCAAGTCCAGTAACGGCACCATGCCAAAAGAAAAGAGTGAGCAGGGTGACCCCTCTGATGAAAACCCAGTGGTGTCCTCCTTCTCCAGTGAGTCCTTCCCCAAGAAAGAGGCTGAAGAGGTGGAAGCAGAGCAGGAAGAAAGTGAAGTCAATGAAGCCAGCTCAGTGTCAGCAAAAACAAAGCCAAGCCAATCAATCAGGGGTGAGAGCAGTGAAGGGGAACGATGTTCTACACAAGGAACCCACCATTCCAGGGCTAGTGACAGGAACAGTAAGAAAAGTGGCAGTGATGAGAACGTTCCATGCAGTGTCTCTTGCTCTTCCAGAGGGTCCAAAAAGAGCAAACACAGCCATGTTCATTTGGATGCACAGTCTGAAATATCTGTGTCTTCACTTGAGTCCACTCTGAATAAAAAGAAGCATTCCCTACATGCAGATGATGGGAGATCAGGCAGCAGAGCATCAGTTTTTTCCAAAAGCTCGTGTGAAACCAAGAAAAAATCTGTTGGAGATGCCACGTCTCGTAAGTCAGGATCTCTTCACTCAAACATTTCATCTACCAGTGAAGCAGAGGCAACTGGAGGTCCTGCTGAAGAGAAAAGTTCAAAAAGTACTGCCAATGGCTGCAGTGAATCCTCAAAAAGCTCAAAGAAGAGAAGCCATAAAGAAGAAAGCAACAGGCCATCATCCCTCTGCTCAAGTTCTTCAAGTCCTAATGGAAAAGCTGGAGAGGGTCATGCCAAGATTAGTTCAGAACTCTCTTCTTCAAAACAGGGAAGCATGAGTGGGAGTGTATGTTCAAAAGTTGACCACCCAGCTGAGGATGGGATTAGGAATGGAAATCCTACAAGTAGCTCCTCAAGAGTCTCTTCAAAGTCAGAAATAAAAGATAAATGCGTGTCGACACAGATATCCCAGGAAACTGATGATAGGTGTTCACAATCAAACATGTCTCTATCTTCAAAATCAAGGCGGACAAACAAGAACAATCTTCATGTGAAGGTGTCAAACTCCAGCCGGGCATCGGTGTCGGAGACTATGTCAGTGTGTAGTCTGCACTGCCCTGCTCCACCAAAAGGGAAGCCAAAGAGAAAAAATATGCGTTCAATCATGTTGAAGAACTCCTCCATCAGTAGCATCGGCACCGAATCCATGCTGACTGCAGGAAAAGGGCAGAAAGAAATTCTGGATTCCTCCAAAGCAACTTCCTACTACTCTAAATCTGCTGCAACTGAAGTAAATGGTCAGAATAATAAAGAGACTGATGATTCTTGTAACAAAAAAGCAGAGGCAGAGGTAGAAGACACAGGCATTCAGGAGGAAGGGGGTGATTTAATGCCATCAGCTCTACCAAATGCATCTCCAGAAGAAGTTGTGCAAGAATGGCTCAGGAAAATCCCTTCAGAAACATTGCTTATGAAATATGAAATGGAAGATGATGGGGAAGAGGAAGGTGCAGAGTCGACCACTGAGGTATCACACTGTACAAATGCTGAGGAAGCCCCAGAGGAGGAAAAAGCTGAGGAAAAGCATGAGGAGGAGGAGGCTGAAAAGGATGAAGCAAATGATGAAGCAAAGGATGAAGCAAAGGATGAAGCAAAGGATGAAGCAAAGGCTGACATGGAAGAAGAGAAAGCAGAAGACACAGCTATTAATGAAGAGGCTGAAGAATGTGTGAACCAGGAAGAAATCTCTGAGGTTGCACCTGAAGCTGCCAAAGCTGAGCAGGCAGAATGCAAGCAGTCAGTTACATCCAGCCAAAATAACAACAAGAGAGACCTGCCATCCTCTGTCCAGACATCTGTCCAGATCATGAAGGCCTTGCTCAGTTCAAAACACGAGACCAAATTTGACCGATCAAACAGTTTGCCCGAAGTGTCCCCCACAATGGGGAGAAAACTGAGTAATTCCGCCAACATTTTGATTACTTGTCTTGCCAGCCTCCAGCTCCTTGATGAAGAGTCAGAGGATCCATCAGAAAACTCAAAACTTTTGAATAAGTCAAGGTACACAGAGCTGCTAAATATTTTTCAAGCCCTGTGGTTTGGGTGCACTGCTGAAAGGAGCAGCCCAAGTTCAGGCCAAGAGGCAAGCGAGCAGGCAAAGCCAGTGTCTGCATCTAAAGCCCCGAAATCCATGGATCATGCCTTCACTCCCATGTCGTCCTCTGGGGTTGATGTTTGCAGTGGCTCTAGTGGCTCAGGAGAAGAGTGCACAGCTGGTGCTGTGTTGGTGGCGCAGAAAACCATGGAATTCAAACCAGCTGAGCAAGTAGAAAATTCAGAGATTGGCACAGAACTGACTGAGGTTGAGGAGAAAAGTAAAGAGGAAGAGCAGCCATCCCGCCCTTCCACAGCCTGCTCAGAGGCAAAAGTTGAGGAAAAAGCAGAGTCTGCTAGAGAGGAGTCTCTAATCCAGAAGGAAGAAGAGAATAAGGAGGATCAGGGCAGTAACTGTGAGCAGGGTCAGGAGGAAGGGGGAGAAAATGAAAATGAAGAAGAAAATAAATTAGCTGAAACTGGAGAACTGGAAGAAGCTGAAGCTGTGAATGATGAAGTCCCACAAGAAAACCCTGAAGAAGCTGATCAGCCAGCGACCACTGATGATGCCAATGTCGGTGATGCTAATGGTGGGACGGAGCTGAAAGATGAGTTGGAAGGGCAGCCCCAAGAAGAGTTGCCAAATGACCCTGAGCCCAAAGTCGATACATCCACCAGTGTGGCCAAATCCCTTGTCCAGCAAAACTCTATGGATCCAGACCCAACTTGGGTCTTGAGACTGCTCAAGAAAATTGAGAAGGAGTTCATGGCTCACTATGTCAATGCCATGAATGAGTTAAAAGTCAGGTGGAACCTGCAAGACAACCAGCAGATGGATGAAATGATACTGGAGCTAAAGGAGGACGTGAGTAAAAGGATACAAAAGAGCATAGAGAAGGAGTTGAGGAAGATCAGAAGTAGGGCTGGAAGGAGAATGCCGAGACCTCCAGAGGAGCCACCCACACATGAGTCCAAACTCCAAACTGAGCAGAGGAGATGGCGACTGCAAACTATGCATAAAAAGTCCCTCTTTGGGGACAAGAATGGCACCCAGACGAGGCTGGAGGAGACGTCAGACTTATCATTCAACGTAGATAAAGATTTTGACCTTAGTGCAGCTTTGGAGGACAGCATTAGCAAACAACCCAGTGAGGAGGAATATTGTCCGTGTGACTCCTGTGTGAGGAAAAAATTGGCTTCCAGACCTGCCAGAGCCCCTGTGGTGGCCACCAATGCTCCGGTCATGAAAGCCTTTGATTTGAAGCAAATCCTGAGGCTGAAAAAAGATGACAATAAGGAAGCCATCATTGCAGAAGAAGCCCAGGACACCAAAACACTTCCCAATGGTTCTGTGGAGGAAGGGGCAGAAAATGAGGAGAAGGATGAGGGGGAACCTCAGGCAGGTGAAACAGAAGCGGAGGAGGATGAAGGAAAAGAACCAGAATTAAATGAAGGTGACAGCACAATGTTGAATGGAGATGGAGAAGAACCTGAAGTAGCAGAGAGTCAAAATGCTGAGGTGGAGGATGAGGCCAAAAATGAAGAAACCAAAGAAGAAGAAGCAGAAGAAGGAGGGGAAGAAACAAAAGAAGGGGAAGAAGAGGAAGCAAAAGAGGAGAAGGAAGAGAAAGAGGAAGAAGAAACAGTTAAGGCCGAAGAGGAGGAGGAAATAGAAGAGGAGGAGGAGAATGAAACTAAAGAAGATGATGAGGAAGTAAAAGAAGAAGAAGCAGAGGAAACTAAGGAGGAAGAGGAACAAAATGATGAGGAAGAGAAGGAAGAGGAAGAAGAGGGTGTGAAGGAGGAGGAAGAAACAATGAAGGAGGAAGGGAAGGAGGAAGAGGAAGAGGCAAAGGAAGAAGAAGAAGGGAAGGAGGAAGAAGAAGGGAAGGAAAGAGAGGAAGAAGCAAAAGAGGAGGAGGAAGAAGCAAAAGAGGAGGAAGAAGAGGCCAAAGAGGAGGAGGAAGAAGAAGGGAAGGAAGAAGAGGAGGAAGCAAAAGAAGAGGAAGAAGAAGCAAAAGAGGCAGTGAAGGAAGCAAAAGAGGAGGAGGAGGAGGAAGGGAAAGAGGAGGAGGAAGAGGCCAAAGAGGAGGAAGAGGAGGAAGAAGCAGAAGAGGAAGATGAAGAAGCCAAAGAGGATGAGGAAGAAGCCAAAGAGGATGAGGAAGAAGAAAAAGAGGAGGAAATAGAAGAAGGGAAGGAGGAAGAGGAAGAAGCAAAAGAAGAGGAAGAAGAAGCAAAAGACGAGGAGGAGGAAGCAAAAGAGGAAGAGGAAGAAGCAAAAGAGGAGGAGGAAGAAGCCAAAGAGGAAAGGGAAGAAGCAACAGAGGAAGAGGAGGAAGACAAAGAGGAAGAAGCAAAAGAGGAAGAGGAGGAAGCCAAAGAGGAGGAGGAAGAAGCTAAAGAGGAGGAGGAGGAAGCCGAAGAGGAAGAGGAAGAAGCAAAAGAGGAAGAGGAGGAAGAGAAGGAGGAAGATAAGGAGGAAGAAGCAAAAGAAGAGGAGGAAGAAGCCAAAGAGGATGAGGAAGAAGCAAAAGGGGAGGAGGAAGAAGCAAAAGGGGAGGAGGAAGAAGAAGGAAAAGAGGAAGAGGAAGAAGAAGGGAAGGAGGAAGAGGAAGAAGCAAAAGAAGAGGAGGAAGAAGCAAAAGAGGAGGAGGAAGAAGCAAAAGAGGAAGAGGAGGAAGCAAAAGAGGAGGAGGAAGAAGCAAAAGAGGAAGAGGAGGAAGAGGAAGCCAAAGAGGAAGAAGAAGAAGCCAAAGAGGAGGAGGAGGAAGAAGCCAAAGAGGAAGAGGAAGAAGCCAAAGAGGAAGAAGCAAAAGAGGAGGAAGCAAAAGAGGAGGAAGCAAAAGAGGAGGAGGAAGAAACTAAAGAGGAAGAGGAAGAAGCAAAAGAGGAAGAAGCAAAAGAGGAGGAGGAGGAAACTAAAGAGGAAGAGGAAGAAGCAAAAGAGGAAGAGGAGGAAGAAGCAAAAGAAGACGAGAAGGAAGCTAAAGAGGAGGAGGAGGAAGCAAAAGAGAAGGAAGAAGAGGAAGAAGCCAAAGAGGAGGAGGAAGAAGAAGTGGAGGAGGAGGAAGAAGCAAAGGAGGAGGAAGAAAAAGTAAAGGAGGGAGAGGAAGAAGCAGAAGAAGAGGAGGAGGAAGGGAAGGAGGAAGAAGCAAAAGAAGAGGAAGATGTGGAAGAGGAGGAAGAGAAAAAAGAGGAAGAAGAAGCAAAAGATGAAGAAGAGGGAGAAAAAGAGGAGGAAGAAACAAAGGAAGAGGAGGAGGAAGAAACAAAGGAAGAGGAGGAGGAAGAAAAAGAGGAAGAGGAGGAACAAGAAGAAGAAGCTCAAAATAAAGAGCAGGAAGCTGAAGAAAAGTCCAAAGGTGAAGATGAAGGTGAAAATGAAGCTCAAGAAACAGAGGAGCCAGAGGATGAGGATGTTGTGGCTGATGATGAGGCAGAGACATCAGAATGCAGAGGAGATACTGAGGGCTCTGGAACTGACAACAATCCTGAAGGAGATGCTGCGGAAGGAAATGAAGAAGCTGAGAAAGATGAAGTTGAGGCAGCAGAAGATGCAAAACCAGAGTCAGGAGATGAGGCTGAGGAGAAAAACAGTGAAGGAGGTGAGAAACCTGATGGGAATGATGAGGAACCTACCGGTGATGACCCTAACAAGGCACATGAAAAACACAAAGACCAAGGCAACAACAAAATTTCAGAGAAAGCATCAAAAACCAAAGGCAAGAAAACCAGCAAAAGGTTAGAGACTCTGAAAAAATCCACAGCCTTTTCTTGTTATTCTTCTGTTGGAAACTTCTCACAGCAATCCCAGAAGGGGTCTGATGATGAAGAGGAAGGAGTAGTTGAAGAGGAAGGAGTAATTGAAGAAGAATGCAAAGGTGACAATAACCCCATGAGTGACCACCCCAATGGAGAGGTTCGAAGTGATGAGAGCTCCAAACCCTCCCAGATGTATCCAGACAGTGAGGAAGAAGAAGAGGACAAAGAATCTTCAGGTTCTGATCATGTGGAAGATGAGGAGCAGGCAGATGCTGAAGGTGCAGATCCAAAGGAGACTGAAAACACTGGGGAAGTTCAGGCTTCTAAAAAGAAAGTCAACTCGGATGAGATTGACCAGGATGACCTGGACTTCTAGAACTGCTGGCTAAAACCTGACTTTTTCTTTCTTTCTTTCTTCCTTTCTTTCTTCCTTCCTTCCTTTCTTCCTTTCTTCCCTTCTTTCTTTCTTTTTTAAAAGTATATTTTCATTACATATTTCAGTATCTCCAGTGAGTTGAGCCCTCGTAATTGGCTGAATTAAGTGTGGTAAACTCAATCTTGAATCCTGTGAGTAACATTGCAATTCCCTGCCCTCATTTCTAGAGGGCTGGTAACTCATTAATATCCTGTGGTCTCAATAGATAAGTGGTTTGGGGAAAGGGAAGGCTGTTTTGTTTGGGATACCTTCTGATTCCCACCCTTTAAGCCATGCTGTTTGCTGCTGGAGTGATCTGTGGCTCTGCTGGGCATCGTCTCTGAGTGACTTCAGGATGCCTTTCACCTGTTGCACACTCTTTTCCTGGAGAGATTGCCAATCCACAGAAACATGACAAAATCGGGATTCATTGCCAAAGTCTGGTCAGAGCCCACAGAGATGTACATTCATCTTCCTCCCTACCCTGCCCTCTTCTACCCCACTTCCTCTGTAGCCAGAAAAAAGGGTCTGAGATAGCAAAGATTTTCCCCATTTTCCCTTTTTTTTCCTTTAGTAGATGTTGAGCTCATTCCTCACTTCACTGGGAGCCTCAACATTGAGAAAGGTCGTTCCAGATCCTCTTCCAGACCCCATCTCTTTGTACTGTGCTCATCGCTGTAGTGGTAGATAAAAAACATGAGTTAATTCACCCTGTCAGGTGTCTGAGAAGTGGTTGAATGCAATATTGACCAAATTAGGAATCGATCCAATCCCTTGTGATGTCCTTTACTATGCCAATGATGGTATCAAAGCACTTTACAACCATCTGGGATCCCTCAGACAATTTTGCATGAGGCCCTGTTTTGGAGCTAATGGGATTTGCAATGGCTCAGTGCCCCATCCTTGCAGACAAAATTTAAACTAATTTTCCCTTTAACATGGAAAAGCTTTGGGCATTTGTGCTGCAGCAAACAGCTGGAAGAGGCTTAAGCATTTTTTGGAGAGCTTGGACTTTGCAAACCACAGTAGAACTGCAAACTTCATTTAGCGACTGTTTTTTACCAGATTGTATCCTTTTTTTGCTTCCCCTGGGGAAATATAAACATTGCTGAATAAATGCCCAACTAACGCCAGGATAAGTTTGACCATACCTCAGCTGCATACTCGTGTAAAGCTCTTAAGGACACAGCTCATTTTCTCAAAAACTTGCAGGGAGAATAAAACAGAGAGGTTGAAAACAAAATGCCTTAAATTGTATGGAGAAAAAGTATGTGTGTAGTGTTGTGTTGGGTTTGTGAAGATGTATGCAGACATGTTTAAATAAACAATATTCCAAATTAAATAATTCCTGTGGTTTTCATTTCTAGAATCCATCTCTTAAACTCACAGCCAGAGATAGGATTCATTTCACTCAAGTGAAGAACCGGGTTCAGCTCCAGAGGCAAACACTTAACTCTGGGTGTCTGAGGAATAGGGATCTTTGGGAGGAGTGGGTGGAGAGCTGGATCTCAGCTGAGATGTTCCCACAAAGGCTGACAGTGCCTCCAGGGAGATCCTCCAGAGACAACAGCACCATCCTCAAGACAGAAAAGTTAAAATCTAGGCCTTCCTCAGAAGAAGGACAACCCTATCTGTGAGCATCATGGAATCCCAGAATGGTATGTATTGGAAGGGTTCAAAATCATCTGGTTCCAAACCCCTGCCATGGGCAGGGACATCTTCCACTGCACCAGATTGCTCCAAGCCCCATCCAGCCTGGCCTTGGACACTTCCAGGGATCCAGGGGCAGCCACAGCTTCTCTGGGCACCCTGGGCCAGGGCCTCCCCACCCTCCCAGGGAAGGATTTCTGCCCAATATCTAACCTAAATCTCCCCTCTTTCAATTTTTACACATAAAGACCATCAAGTCCAACTGTTAACCCAGCACTGCCAAACCCACCACTAAACCCTGTCCCCAAGTTCTACATCACATGTAGAACCATTTTAATTTCATAATCAGCTTTGTGACACATCAATTCATGCAGGATTCCAAAAAGAACTGAACCTGGTAGCCACGGCTCTGACCTTGACGTGAGGCATGGACTGGAAGTGGTACATGCTGAGTGAACTCTAAATTTTCCTGGTGAAATGTCTCCCTCTGAGACACCCTCCAGACTCCAGTAACCAGCAGGGAGAGAGGGACAAAGACTGAATCACCTGCTACAGGCAGCTACCTTAGGAGGAGGGGGACTACATTCCCAGCAGGCACATTTCTCCCTGCAGAACACACAGGGAGCCTAGACAACTTCCTCAGAGGAAAATCACAGAACCCCAAAATTATTAGGTTGTAAAAGACCTCCAAGACCATCAAGTCCAACTGGTGGCTGATCCCCACCTTGTCATCCAGACCAGAGCTCTGAGTGCCACGTGCAATCATTCCTTGGATACCTCCAGGAGTGGGGACCCCATCACCTCCCTGGGCAGCCCCTTCCAAAATGTCTCATATGGGAAGAGCTGATTCCAATGTAGCTACCCTGAAACACCTTACATTGATGACTTTCAGGCTGTCAGGAAACAGCTCAAGCCAGTCATCCCATGGAAGTTTTAAAAGTGTTTTTTTTGTCCCCAAGATCACAAAGGGAATGGCTTCAAACTGAAAGAGTTTAGGTTGGATATTAGGAAGAAATTCTTCCCTGTGAGGATGTGCCCCTGGCACAGGTTGCCCAAAGAAGCTGTGGCTGCCCCATCCAAAGGCAGAAAGTGTCCAAAGCCAGGCTGGATGGAGCTTGGAGCACCCTGGGACAGTGGAAGGTGTCCTGCCCATGGCAGGGGTGGGAATGGGATGATCTTTAATGTCCCTTCCAACCCAAATTATTCTGGGATTCCATGATTGCCCTTCTGTGCTATTGCTGACAGCCACCGATGGAACTTAAAAGGTTAGGGAAAGGATAAACACTGCCCAGGATTTCTCCTGCAGCTGCTGACTTTGATTACTTTAAAGCTGCTTACACAGTCAACGTCACACCCTACTCGTGTTGAATCAATCAGTTCCTCACCTGCAGAACTGGCAAGGAGAAAGTAATTAAAAGGAACACAAAAATGCAGTTGTCAAACCATGAAAACTGAAATCACTGGAGTTCCTGCCCAGGAAACCTGTCCCATTCATATCTGTGTGTGTCACCATCCGTGTCTGGGCAGTCACTCACATATACGCCAGTCATAGTCAGGGCAGAGTGAGCTCTGCTCACAGAAATCCCCACTCAGAGGGGCCAGGGAGCAGCCAGCAGGGATCCAGAGACAGATGTTGCTGAAGGAGGTGTCTCCTTCCTCCACCAATGGCCCGGAGCATCTGTGAAGGAAACAACCAGCTGAAAAGGATCCCTCGCAGTCACATCCCGCACACTTGCGTGGCTTCCAACGTTTGCATTTCCCCTTGGCTGCTGTGACTCAGGCGCCTGTTGGGTCTTGCAGCTTCCCTCTCCCTCTGACAGCACGGGAACGCGTGTTCCCAGCCAGCTCCAGGGCTGTCACGTTCATAAGGGCTGGGAAGATCACTCCTGTCACCACCTAGAAGGGATTACAGCTGCTGTCTTTCAGCAGGGCTGAGGAGGAGGAGGAGGGAGCAGAGGCGATGTGAGACTTGCACAGCTGTACTTCGTGTTTTCCTGGGCTCCTCTGCTTGGCTTTGGGGTGGTTGTTTTTGTTTCTTTACCAGCCAGACAAATTACTTCTTGATGTGCCTCGGTTTTGTTTGCCTGCCTGGTTTTGAAATGGGAACTGTCCAGTGAAAGATGAGGAGGAGCGTGGTGAAAATTCAAGTGCAAACCACGGAAACGAAGGAAATGTGCTTTCCAAAGCTGAGGTCTTTGCAGACGTGTGTGAGCAGACTCCTCTCACTACTGGAGAGCAATAATCCCCCTTTCCTGATGGCTGCTTGTTGACATAGTGCCATATTTAGCCCCAACCACTTGAAATCCCAGCTGCCTGACAGGAAAGGGTGGTTTGTGGTTATTTCTGAACCTCAGGCTCCTCCAGTAGGTTTTGCTCTGGAGGGCAGGGAGAGTTTCCAAACTGGCTGTGGATGTGCCCTGCAAGCTCCCTCTTTTCTTAATTGGAAGGTGGAGAACGTGCACTGCCGGGCTTGGTGGCTCCTTGGCAAAGCACAGGAATCGGTGCTCCTCTTGGATGGGATGGGAGCACTCAAATCCATGCACACATCAAGCTCCAGGCATTTGGGAGGTACAGTGTTTTGCTCCAAAAGTCTGACACCCCTTTCCTGGAGGTAAATCCATCAGTCCCACTGCTCCTCCAGAGAGGTGCTTCCTCATGGATGCAGGAGGAGTGACTGGGACATAGGATAAAGAATACACAAAATTGGTTTAAACTGTGACCAGGCATTACATCCTTGGCCACACTCAGTCCCTGCAGTTTGCCCTGATCCAGGTAGGATACCTTGAGTACCTGGAAGCCAAACAATTGGGAAAGGGTGTCTAAAGAAGGCTTGAAACAAACACAGGCTGCTTGGGGCTGTGGGATTTCTCTCCATCTCTTCTGTTGGAGCTGCCCTGCTTTTGGTGAAAAATTTTCCCAGAGTTGCAGGATATACTCAGCAGAGAGAGGGGCTCATTCTGCACTTCTGAATGGTGAATGACCACGTCTTTTATATCCCAAAAACATGCCAAGCACCAAGACATCTCCTGAGCTGTGTCCATCCAACACAGACTTTCTAGGAAATGACTCAACTGGGGATTCCCCAATTATTCCAGTTACTTTTTTGGTGTGGTCAGCTAGGTGTGTACACATCCTCTACATGCCAGGGAAAGAGAGCGATTATTTAGGGAGGAAATCCTGATATTCCAAACCTTGTGCTAAAGACAGAAGAAGAGGTATTTTCTGTGATCCTCTAGAAAATACTAAGGCTGGAGATGTTTATTTTCTCATGCCTCCAAACCACAGACCCCATCACCTTGTCATGCTCAAGGAGTGACCTCTGCAACCCCACGGCCGCTTCTAATTTTAACTCCCTGCCCTCTGATCCGAGCACCAGGGTTCGTGCAGCTCCAACAGGAAGCATCCCTGCTGACCTTTCTAATTCCAGGAGCTTGATGCTTGCTTATCCCTGCAATCCACAGGAAAACCCCTACCTAAGAGCCACCTGCATTGTTTGCAAGTATTCACATTTTGCTGCAGCTGAGAGGATCCAGCCCTGTTTGGAAAAGGATGTGTTTATTCTCAACCCTGTGGTGTGAAAGTGCGGCTGGAGTGTGAGGGTGGAAAGGTCAGGCTGTGACAGGCTGGTGGTTTTTTTTCTTCAGTAGAAAGGGCTTTGCTATTGCAGAGTCCTGGCCGACAGAGGTGACACGTATTAACCTTTCAGCTCTTGCATAAAGGATGGTGCTGGGGCTCATTTTCCAGTTTTAAAAGAGCTGAGCGAGGCTCTTTCAGGCCTGTGACAGAGAGGGAGTGGGCGTAGGAGCAAGGTCAGGACAATGCTTCCTAAGCGGATGGAAATGCTTCCCTGTGGTGCCTAATTAGTCTGTTCCAGCACAGAAATCCTCCCCCTGCACCAGTCCCGACCTGGGAGTTCTCCCTGGTCCCTGGGGCAGTCCAGCTTTAGGGCAGTGGCTACTTTGGCTCCTGTGCTGGCCCTCCTGATCCCCTTGCAGAGAAGGCCGTAGGACTGAGGCACATCAAACAAACACCATCCTTCCTGCTGCCATCCCAGAGCAGTGCCTCTCCTCTCCATCACAGCAACCCCAGCCACCCAAGGCTGATTCCATGTTAAGTTTCATGAATGGCATGGGTAAGTCTCTGCCACACACAAAAACCTCTTTGTTGTGCACTAAAACATTTGAAGAATGATTTGTTAGTTACTAAATATTCAAATTTATGTATTTCTTTTTCAAGCATCAATTTCTTCCCCAGTCATCCAGAGTAGGAACTTTACTGGAGTCCAAGGAACCAACTCCTGCTCTTGAGAATCTCAGTGAGCAGCAGGACTCACCCTCCTTAAGAAGTCAGGAGCAGGCAAGGAATGCAGCCAGGTTTGGCTCTCCCTCTGTCTGTCCTGGGCTGCAGTGCCTCCCTGGCTGCCCCTCCTTGCATCATACACCTGATTCATCAAACCTCAGGGAGGGCAGGCACAGCCCAGTGCTGCAATCCCTGCAGGAATTCACGGAGTCACGGAATGCTTTGGGTTGGGAGGAACCATCCAGTTCCACCCCCTGCCATGGGCAGGGACACCTTCCACTATCCCAGGTAGCTCCAAGCCCCGTCCAACCTGGCCTGCGACTGTTTCAGGGATGGAGCAGCCATGGCTGGATATCCAGGGTAGGATAATGCACCAAGTTGTCTTGAGGAAAGACAGGACCCTTCTGCTGTCTCACCTTGGGGGCTGCACCACCCTTGCTGACCCCATGCACCAGCTAAGGTGTATTTAGGGAGTTTTAAGTCCTTCCTTGATCTTTATGGTGACATCGGACATGTGTGGTTGGTTTGGGCTGCTAAACCCAGTCACATAATGGAGCAGAAAGGGAACAGAGATTTCACATTAAAATCTGCAATGATTTGAAGAATGAGGGGTTTCCTGTTAATAAAATTATCCCCGTGTTTCTGATAACCCAGATTATATTTTATGGCAGAAGCCTTGATCTCTTCCTCGGTCTCCCACCTCGTCCCAAACCTAAACTTGAGGACAAACACCCATGAGTCCTAGCATGCTGTATTTTACCTGGTTTCCCAAGAAACCTGGAGAGTAAAAATAGAACCATAGGATCATAGAATGGTTGGAAGGGGGCTTAAAGATCATCCAGGTCTGACCCCCTGCCATGGGCAGGGAATAGAAGGACACTAAGGAGTAACCTGAGGACAGACTCATAGTGCTTGTCCCAGAGGTGAAAAATGTTTCATTCAGACCTGGAACCATGTTGCACGCCTGAAAATCCCATCCCAAGAATAAAAATCTACATCAAGAGTGTAAAATTTTGGAAGTTACTAGTGTAGTAACTTAGTTTTCTGAGCAGTAATGTAGAAACTTAGTTTTCAGCCATGGGGATGCACTTAATAAATAAGAGAACTTAAGGAAGACCAAGCTAGTGAGGACTCTGGCAAAGTCACCCCACCACAGCAATGTGTGCTGGGAGGGAAGGAGAACTGAGGAGAAGAATGCACCTCTCACATGTGAGAGATATTTATTATCTCCCACGGCCGCTGCCCACACTGAACTGCAAGGATTTGATTACATCAGATGTCTCCTGAAGCTGTCAGCCAGTCCCAGCAAGGGACCACATCTAATCTCATCAGGTTTCACCTTCCTGTAACATCCCTGAGCAAGGAAAGAGGATTGTGCATCTCTGGCCGCACCCTGGATTCACATCACGTGTGGGAGGGCTCTGCTGGAGAGGAAGGACAGAAGATGGGAAAAAAATGAGCCCCCTGTCCCCCTCCCTTCTCTCACTTTCCTGTTTCTCCTCCCTATCTCTTCCTGTCTGGTGATCCTGGCAGACACTGACCTTTTCCCAGCAATATGACAGGAATCCAATGTCCCTCTTGGGCTCTGGGCTGCTCCCTGCCAGGGAAGGCACAAGGGGAGAACCCACAACCCACAGCCATGGAAGAAAAGGAGAGGAACAGAGCATCCACCCCCAAACAGGATTCTGGAAGCATGAGCAAGTACAGGAGTCTGAGTCTCTTTTCCAAATCAGGAGTGGTTTAATAACCCTGCTCTTGGTTTTTGCCATGTGGGAGCAGACCAGCTTGTGGAGAATGAAAAGGGTGGATTTGGATCAGTTGAATTAATAATCAAGAATTAGAATTCAGACCTATGCTAATTACATCTGCAGTTGGTGCTAAGATGGGACGACTTTTACAGTTTCCCAACCCTCAGGATCTCAAGAGACAATTCCATGAGCTGGATGTCTCTTATTAGTTTGTAGGCATGATCCATAGAGAGAGGAAGATCCATTTTGGTCTGGCATGAATATACAAACCTGGAGAGGAATTTGAAACAATACCACTGCCTAGAGGCTTGTATTTCTGCAGCCAACATATTCATAGGCCTTGATCATCATAGAATCATGGAATGGTTTGGGTTTCAAGGAACCTTAAATATCATCTTTTTCCATGAGCAGGGACACCTTCCACTATCCCAGGCTTTGTTTAACCTGGCCTGAAACACTTCCAGGGATGGGGCAGTCACAGCTTCTCTGGGCACCTCGAGCTTCTCACCACCCTCACAGGGAAGAATTTCTTCCCAATATCCCATCTAAGCCTCTGCTCAGTGTTCTCCGAGCAGGCTATGCCACACACAGTCAGCAAAAACAGACACAGAAATGTTTTCTCAAGTCCCACCAGTGTCTTTCTGTCAGGGTATAAGCAGGGAACTGAACTCTTGAGTGGTCTCAAGATGTCCCATCTGGAAGGTGTTTTTCTTGGCATTACTTATCCAAGGGGATAACATGGTCTTCCATGGCAATGTCCTGACTGCCGAAATATCCAATCCTTGCCACACACCATTGGATAGTTTAATGACAGAGAACCAGTGCAGAGTACCTATGGTTTAGTGCCCTTTCCTGTAACAGAGAAAATGTAGGTTCAAGCTCCACATGGAGCTATTTTAACAAGGGCATCCTGGCAGTGAGGAGAGAGGGTCCAACTGCTCAAAAGGCGAGAGGTTCCTTCCTCCTGCTGCTCAGATTTGTGCAAGGAGCAGGCTGGCACCTCCTGCATGCACCCTCTGGATCAATCCCCAAAGCTAAGCAGGTAGGGACATGCTGAGCTGGTGAATCCCAGCACGGTTTAGGGGTGAGTAAGCTCCTCGCTGATCATCACTGCTGAGACTCAGGCAGCTCCAAACATGTCCTGAAATTTTTATGTGGTGAGGACTGGACCGATGGGAATAAAGAGCAACTGGTGCATCCGGGGGTAGGTGGCAGCAAACTTTTCCTTGTGGGAATTAACTACTCTAAAGGTTTGCAGCACTGAAATCCCAGGAGAGATGGACAGCACAGAGCCTTTGTTAAACTCAGGGAATCCAGAACACCAATGTTTTGAAGAGTCAGACTCACTAATTGTCTTCCTGGGCACTGTCCTCTGCTCTATTGTGACATGGGGCAGGACCTGAGGGAACAGCTGGAGCTGTGTCAGGGGAGGGTTAGGTTGGATATCAGAAAAAGGTTTTTCCCCCAGAGGGTGCTGGGGCACTGAACAGCCTCCCCAGGGAATGGGCACAGCCCCAAGGCTGCCAGAGCTCCAGGAGTGTTTGGACAACGCTCTCAGGGATGCACAGGGTGGGATTGTTGGGGTGTCTGTGCAGGGCCAGGAGCTGGACTGGATGCTCCTAGTGGGTCCCTTCCAACTCAGGATATTCTGTGATTTTACAACTTTCCTGTGGCAATGAAACACTGGAGAGGAGGAGAAAAGAACCACTACAAAGACAATTGAAGTTTCATCTAAAGACTGAGGAATTGCCTCCCAGTTTGGGGAATGCTGGGTGAGGGTTGATGGGTGATGACCTGAAACTTCACCATGCCTTCCTGGAGACCCTGTCACCCTGATGGAGTCACCCATTCACAGGTGGACACAGCAAGGAAAGAGCAAAGCAATCCTCATCCTTACCAGCTGTAAGGGCATGTGTCACCTCAGGACTATACAAATCCCTGCAGTCCAGCTCCTTTGGCACCCATGCCAGCATTCCATCACTGCCTTGCATCCATGAATGTGTGCAGCCCTCCCACCTCCCTTCCCTTCTGGACTCTCCTCAGCCCCAGGAGCTGCACTGGAATGTACCAGAGACGAATGGATTTGGATTAAATTGGTGCCACATGTACAAGTGGCAGCTGTGTTGTTACGGACGTGGTGCACAGCAGACTCTTCTGAATGTTTGTCAAACTGATGGGGTGAATTTGCCTTCTGCATGTGGCAGCTCAGGTACCAGAGAGGATCTCAAGTGGTGCTCAATACCCGTGTAAGGACAAGCGAGTCACCCCTGCTCCCTGTAACCAGTGTTTAACAGGAAGTTCATGTGGGGACAGCTGCAGGTGCCCTCACTTCCCATGCCCACAAACTGGAGCTGTCTGTAAAGTGAGGTGAATCCTGCCCTGAGCATCAGGGAGAGAAGTCATAGAATGCCAGAATGATTTGGGTGGGAAGAGACCTTAAAAGCCATCTCACCCCACCCCCTGCCATGGGCAGGGATACCTTCCACCATCCCAGGTTGCTCCAAGCCCCATCCAACCTGGCCTGGAACATTTCCAGGGATGGGGCAGCCACAGCTTCTCTGAGCAGGCACTCACATAGTGAGTGAGGTACTCACAGAGGGAGAAATCTCACCCTTACTAAGTAGTGCATCCCAGTAGTGCATCCCAGAACACTGGCAGAGAATTGTATTTTTCCAGGAATGATATTACAGCTGCAGTAACTCCCAGATCTGGGGGAAAAAAAAAAAATCCAAGCATAACATATGATGTTCGGCCACTGGGGTGAGTTCCCTGTTGCTTTTATCTTTTCTAGGAAAAAGGTGATGCATTTCGATCTTCATCTTCAAGGTGCTGGAACCCAGCAAAACCCTGTCTCCATATTCACACTCTCTTCCTCTGTGAGACCTGTGTGGACAGCCTTCCCTCAATGCCTAAAGAGAGGAAAGTTAAAAGCCCACACCATGGGCCTGAGGAGAAATCAGGCAGCTGGACTGAGGCAACACTGGAATAATCCCTGTGATTATATATAATAGTCATATGGAGATATATCAACGATGGCAATCCCAAGAAGCCCAGAAACTTAAGAAGTCTTCAGTGAGACTTCTTAAAATATCGTGCAGGGGGAAATAACTTTAAGTTGCCAGAGGGCAGGGTTAGATGGGATATCGGGAAGGAATTGTTCCCTGTGAGGGTGGGGAGGCCCTGGCCCAGGGTGCCCAGAGAAGCTGTGGCTGCCCCATCCCTGGGGGTGACGAAGGCCAGGTTGGATGGGGCTTGGAGCAACCTGGGATGGTGGGAGGTGTCCCTGGCCATGGCAGGGGGTTGGAACTGGATGGTCTTGAAGGTTCCTTCAAACCCAAACCATTCCATGATTCTATGAGCTTGGAAGAACTCAGTACACCAAGCATGAACGAGTAACGGCAGATTGTATCCCAGCCCTTCAGAAATGAGAGCCAGACTGAGACAGTAAAATGGGTTAAGTGGATTACAGAAAAATTTTAAAAGATCAAAAAAGAGAGGGTGACAAGACAGCAAAATTGACATGGAGGGAAGTGCTCCACAACTACAGACAGCAGTGTAAATAGATCAGGAGTGCCAGAAATAAGTGAAACTACCACATCATCATCCAGTGCCTCTCTCTACCCTGAAAAATAGTTTCTGCCTGTCTTTTCTTGTCCAGGCAAGTTTTAAACCTCCTGAGGTTGGGTTTAAAGAGTAAGATGTGTGTTTTCTTGCCTTATTCATACCTGCAGATCTTCAGTGAACAGCAGAAATAAACACAGGTGGACAAAGCAGAGGAATACTGCAGCAGAAAAGATGGGAAGAATGAGCAGTGCAAAGGCAGGAAGCAGCAATGCCAAAAGGCAGCTGGGAATAGCTGGGGATCAGCTGTAAGAGGAAGGCTTCAGTTTGATATATGGTGCCAGAGACATTATTAATGATTTGCTGGTTTTTACCTTTAAAAACTTGGGGTGGATTATTTATTATGTCACCAGAGTGCTCATATGATCTATGAAAGGGACGATAATATGTATCTGTTCCTGGCATCTCAGATTCACTGCGTTTTTACAGCCTCTAATTAGGATTTAATTCTGCACTCCTGACACAGACGAAGAGTTTGTGGTGTACTTGAAGAAAAGACAAACACTTCCCCCCTTACTTAAAATATCCCATTTGACCATGAATGAACAGCTCTGCTGAGAGTCATCACAGCATTTTCACAGGCCAAAGGATTTATTTTCCTCTGAAAATAATGAATAACCCAGGGAAACCCAATTGGACTAGAAACACTGCTGAAGCCCTGGCTTTGGTGTGCTTCCATGAAGTTAGCCTGGAAAGCAGTGGGCATTAGCTGTGTTCTCAGTGGGAATCTCTGCAGTAGGGTTGGTGTTCTGCATTTGGGAGAAAATGCCTGTGATTTGGATCCAGAATCATCATTTGAGGCTGGGCAAAGGCAGGAGGAGCTGTATATCCAACTCAGCCAACTCAGCCTCGCTTGCCATGCACAGGCAGAACTGCGGATAACCCAGTTATTGGTGTACTCAGCACATCTTGGAATTTCCCCCTGGAAATCCTTTCCTTCCCTTTCCTTCCCTTTCCTTCCCTTTCCTTCCCTTCCCTTCCCTTTCCTTCCCTTTCCTTCCCTTTCCTTCCCTTCCCTTCCCTTCCCTTCCCTTCCCTTCCCTTCCCTTCCCTTTCCTTCCCTTCCCTTCCCTTCCCTTCCCTTCCCTTCCCTTCCCTTCCCTTCCCTTCCCTTCCCTTCCCTTCCCTTCCCTTCCCTTCCCTTCCC
>NW_024581116.1:727119-869881 GCF_017639235.1 Corvus kubaryi | reverse complement strand
GAACTGAAACCTGGTCGCATGTTAATTTAAAGCTTGGATTTGACTGTTGTACATACCTCAGTTGTTCCCTCCCCTCCCCTCCCCTCCCCTCCCCTGCCCTCCCAGCTGCAGTCATGAGCTGGTCCCCAGATGGGTGACAATGGCCTTTCAGAAGCCTAAATACCTCTTGGTCCCTGTCTCCTGTCCTCCAACATCAAGACTGTGCTCACACTGCAGACCATGGGCATCCTCTCTGAGGATCCAAAGGGATTGTACTGGGCATGGCATAACCTGGGAGTGACTCAGCCCAAAATGACAAGGGAAGAGAGGAGCAGAGATGGGTGGCAAGAAATGGGGTGAGTGAACTGTCAGAGAAGAGCAGCTCAAAGCAGGCACACCCAAGGGAGAGCTGCTCTCAGTGAAGGTCAGTGCAGAGGAGGTGGGTGTGAAGTGCTCCTCCCAAAGTTCCGGGATGGACAGTGTCTGGTCACTCCAGCTCTGACTGGCACTGAGATCTGGGGTGGTTTTTTGAAGCTGCACGATTGAGAAAAACAGATTTTCTGGCTCCCTGTGGTTCTCTGCACACACTGAGAAATCCCACAACCACTGCACCAGGCCGAACTTGCCCTTTGGGCAGGAGAAGGCTCCAAATGTTCAGGTTGAATGTAGCTGTGGCACTGAGGAAAGAGACCTCAGAGGCTGTTTTATTATGTTCCTGTTCTCCTCCATGAGCAGAGAATCTATTCCTGGTGGTTTGGAGAAGGACAATAATAATCAGAATAAATGTTCTGAATAGTGGGAAAATGCACTTTTAACCTGCTTCTGGGCTGATTCTTTCCCTCCTCAATGCTTCACTGAGTGTGTTTGTTGGTAGTCCTTGAGGAAAGCAATATGTCTCCATATACCCTGGTGGTAAGATTTTAACCTAAGCTGATGTTAAAACAGAACTGAAACCTGGTCCCAGCTTAATTTAAAGCAAACATTTGCCATTTAAACATATTTCAGTTATTAAAATTTTTCACATAAATGGGTAGCAGCCTGAGTTAGCTTTAGGTTGAACCATTTACTCAAGCTGAGAGACTCTGAGGCTCATTTTTCAGTTTCAGTCTTGCTGGGGATGATATAAAGCTCCCCATAACCTCTGTGGCCTGGAAGAAGCCACGCTCAGTCAATACCCCTCAGGATGACAGCTCCCAAATCCCACTGCAAGCCATGATGGATTGTCCTGGGGTGAGATTTCATACATCTCCTGCTTTCAGAGGGGAGCTGACACAAATAATCGGTGTCACTTTTGCTGGGACCGTGCCAAATGCTGACAAAACAGTTCCTAATCAGAAGTGCTGGGATTCGTGAGCTGGACAACAGGGAGGTGTCATCATGGCAGCGAGCTCGAGAGGTCTCAGCTGGCTGGGACAGAGTGGCCTTTTGGCTGGTGCAAGGGCTTAGTGTTGTGAGAAGGGTTGGTGGCACCAGCTTGGCAAGAGCTCTGTGGACATGGAAATTCAGCTAAAGTCTCACCTTGAGTCCTGGAGAGCTCAGGAGTTCAGGAG
Source organism: Corvus kubaryi (assembly GCF_017639235.1). Lineage (NCBI taxonomy): Eukaryota > Metazoa > Chordata > Aves > Passeriformes > Corvidae > Corvus > Corvus kubaryi. Next base: position 868,352 of record NW_024581116.1, on the reverse strand, counting down.
AAAGGGCATCAGCCCCTTATTCTGAAAATCAGCCCTTCATCCTCACTTGAAAGACCCACAGGATGCTGCCATGCAGGATGGGGACACACTCTGTGCTGCTATATGGCGCTGTATCACTGTATGTGATTTCAGCCCTAAAACTCTGATTATTTCTACAGTCATTCAGGAGTGACAAGAGTTAGTGACTTTCCCAACATCCCAAGGGAGTCTGGATCCAGGACCTGACCCTGTTTTCCCACAAAACTCCTCCTTCACCACAGTCCCCACCACTTTGTTGCAGTCACTGTCCCCCACCTGCTTTTCACTGAGAGCAGGCAGGGACCCCAATCCCGATTCATCCCCCAGCACCAGTAAAACATAGCAGGGGTAAGGGAGCTATTCCCTGGGAAATTGATCCATCCTGACAGGCTCCTGGGATAAATCTAAGTTATCTCCACTAATCCAGGGAGGTGTCTGTTACCACAGGACAAGCCTCACTGAGGAGTTTCAGGCTGTAAGAGGGATTCACCCAGTAACAGCACCAGCGTTTCCATCCTTAAGAACTTGGATTTGGAGACACATGAATAGGGGGAGGGCTTTTTCCACGTCCCCAGGGCTTTCAAAAGCTGCTTAATTGTCCTGCTCCTCTCCCACTTTTCCTTTGCCGCATTGTTAGCGTTATCAACAATTCCCATGCTATAGCACCACGCAGGAAAATAATTCCACACCTGGCACTGGGCTCGTATCCTGTCTGCAGGGGCCACGGGGCGAACAATCGGGTCTGCACCTCCCGTATGGCACCGAGCACGGAGCGGGGAAGGAAACCTGGGGAAGCGGCACAATTGGCGGGGAAGCATCGGCCGCGCTCCGAGGAAGAGTTTTGGCTGCCCTCGGCTTTGCTGTTGGAGCTCCGGGCTGGAATTTAGGAACACGCGTGCGTTGGACGCCCTCTGCTGCTGATAAATGTGAGTTTATCGCGTTTCTCTTCAAAGCTGTGATTCCAGGCCAGACACGATGTCACGGAATCACAGAGTCATAGAAACATGGGATCATAGAATCACAGAACCGTGGGATCATGGAGTCATAGAACCGAAGAATCATAGAAAGACAGAACCATGGAATCATAGAGCCAGGACATCACAGACTCATAGAACCATGATATCATGGAACCATGGAAGCACAGAACCATGGAATCATAGAGCCATGATATCATGGAATTGTGGAACCACAGAATCATAGAACCATGATATCATGGAATCATGGGAGCACAGAATCATGGAATCTTACAATAATAGAACCATAGAATCACAGACTCATAGAATCGTGGAATTACAAAATCACAGAATCATAGAATCACAGAATGATAGAATCATAGAACCATGACATCATAGAATCACCAAACCATGATATCATAGAATCATGGAACCACAGAATAATGGAATTATAGAACAGCAGAGCCATAGAATCATAGAATCGTGGAACCATGGAATTTTGAAATCACAGAATCATAGAACCATGGAATCACAGAGTCATGGAATGACAGAATGGTTTGGGTTGAAAAGGACCTGAAAAAATCCTCCCATTCCACCCCCTTGCTATGGACAGCTCTGTCTTTACGTGAGAATAAAATAATAACAAAAATATGGAATAGAAGGGCCCTCCAGGCCATGCCCTACCCCCAAAACAAAATCATTTTTGCTTGCATTCTGATCGTTGTAACTTTTCCCATCTTCTTCTTAAACCTGCTTTTAAATTATATTTTTGCCCTGCTCTGTTCTGCTCCTCCGCCAGTTAAACAGCACAGCCAGTTGACTTCCAGTGCTGCATCCCAGTAGTAAAAATGCAGCTATTGGCTCTGAATTCCTCAGTAGCTCATCCAAAATTTCTCTTTGCCCAGCAAATCTGTCCTGTCCCATCCCTGGAAATGTCCAAGGTCAGGTTGGATGGGGCTTGGAGCAAGCTGGGATAGTGGAAGGTGTCCCCGCCCATGGCAGGGGAGTGGAATGGGATGAGACTTAAGGTCCCTTCCAACCCAAATCATTCTGGGATTCTATGATTGAGGTCCCCACAACCATGACCCCATTATCTCACAGAGTTTCTGAAGTTCTGAAAAGTCTGGCTCAGCTCTGTCTCACTGGATCAGGAGTTTCCCCATTCCTGGATGGCACAGCTAAAGTTGAGGACACAGACCTGACCTTTCAGGCTGAATCTTCTTCCAAAAACTCTCCATTTTCAATGAGTTGCCCACCTTTTCTGACAACATCTCCACACTGGGCTGGCAGTCTCCTGAGGTTACCTGATCACTGGAGAGGGTGAAGATGCTCTTTAAAAGGTGCATTTTGCTTCGGGCAAAGGCTTAGAATTACCTGATTTAATAATTGTGGCTGTGCCACAGGGATTTTATCCAGGCTGAAATATGAGTTTGCTGACCACAAAGGACCTATGCAGACACAGAAAACACCCTTGATTTTCTATTGGTACCAAGATTCTTTAATTGGAACTTTAAGGAAATCCCTTTGCTAATTTGATATCTCCTTCTCTCCACCTGTGCACTGGTCCTATAGTTGAGGGAGCAACCTGAGAGAGCACAAGTCTGTGAGAAACTGCCCTGTGGGGTTTTCATGGGAACACACTCACCTTGTGGACTGACTTCTGGAGTCCTGGAGTCCCAAACAGCATCCAGGCTGTGCTCTGACTGATTTTTGAGGGCACACAGACCCTGTTTCAACACCTTGGTGTCTGAGAAAAACCCTTGGAGAATGAAGACCCCATGTCCAAAGTTTAGGTGCCCACTCTGAACTACTCTTATTTTGTAGAAAAACTTCATCCTCACCTGCCTGTTGATAAAAGCAGTCAGGAGGATTAGGGAAGGCTCAGGTTCAAATTCCTCATCCTAGGGATGACCAACACCAGTTAATTGCACCACAATGTAATGGGTGTAATGGACTTTGGAGTAAGCCAGGCTGTGATCAGGGTTCCTTTGCCCCACACACAACATTTGCCCACCCTTTGGGCCATTCAGAGCCACCATCACTTGGGGAGCATCCAAGTAGGTGCTTTATTAGTGACTTGCTCCAACAAACAGTCAAGGTACCTCAAAAGAGTAGGATTCTATTCAGGATTCTCAGTTGCTTAGGACCTCTCCTCATCCAAATTCTGTTCAGGACTCTAACATACTTTAGACCTCTTCTCACTTGAATTTCAATACCTTGTGCCCACCCTGCCCAGCTGTGTCCCCCTTGCAAAGGGTGTGCTCTGTTTTACACCCCCAGCCAGCTCACACAGGTGACTTTCAGCTCCCAGACCCCACCCATGTGGATTTGGTTTTCAGGGAAGACAGGAGATTTTGGATCACTTTTTTTTTCCCAGTGAGAAGAGGCAGACAGAATTTTCTAGTAAGGACTCTGAATGAGCCCCCCAGTCCCAGGGGGAGCTGGATGCCTCCTTCAGCTCCCAGGGATGAAGGCACTTCCAAGCCGTGTCCCGCGATGCTCCATGGCAGTGACGAACCCGCTCCTGTCCCTCTCTCTCCCACATCCCACCTGCACCCAGATGTGGCAGTGCTCCAGGATCCCAAGCACTGATGAAAGTGCAGAGATTTACTTCTGGCGTTGGGAAATATTTCATCTTGACAAAACAACGGCCGTATTTCCTGTATCTGTACACAAAAGAAATAACAGGCAAGCGTGTATTGAGTGGATTTATCTACACAGGATTTTGCCTTACAAGGAACAATGGAAACTCAAATCCATGCAGTTGCCCAACTGCAGCAGAGTGTTTAGATTTTTTTTTTTATTTCTTTTTTTTTTTTGGAAAATATTGTGCATAGGGGAGTTCCTTAACACAGCAAGACAGCAGGCAGCTTCCTGTTATGAAAACAGTCAACAACCTGACATTCAGCAATCTGACATTCCCCGCACCCAACGTGATAAACAGGGCTGATAACGATCTGCCACAATAGGTACAATAGCACCCCCCCATAAAGGAATAGGACGTGGAAAGAGTCTCAATACACAAATATCCCAAGCCATCTCTTCCAGCTTCTTTTATACAGTAGATAATCTCATCCTGCTTTCCGTATTTTCCCAACATTGATTCACTTCCCCTCAGGCAGGGGTCAAAGTGGGAGCTGGGTGTTTGACACCACTTTCTCGCAGGTCTTTGTAGTTCAGAGGCAACGCTCGGTTGAGATCTGAAAACTGTTTACTGGGTTTCCCTTCCTCCTGCCATTTATGATCCCTGCATTTCAATGCCACAGCTGCTGGACTCCTCTAGCTTGTCCCCAGAGTCACCTCCTTGACCTGAATGAAATCCCATAAGCAAAACAAAAAATAGTGGGAACCTCTTCCCCCTCCAATGACCTTGGTAATGGATGCTGGAGCTGCCTTTTTTCCTCCCTGATTCCCTATGGCCTCCACCACAGTGACGCTCTGAGCTCCTCTGCTAAGGCTGCAGGAAAAATAAAAGATAATATTAATTTCCCACCAAATAAGTGTTGGATGAACTTATCCTCCATCTGAAAGTGACTGCAAAATAAAAGAGAAAGATCTTCTCCATTGATGCTCAGCTTCTAGGTTGCCCAGAGAAGCTGTGGCTGCCCCTGGATCCCTGGAAGTGTCCAAGTGCGGGTTGGAGGGGCTTGGAGCAATGTGAGATAGAGGAAGGTGTCCCTGACCATGGCAGGGGGTTGGAACTGAATGAGCTTTCAGGTCCCTTACAACCAAACCATTCTGGAATTCTATGGTTCCTATATTTATTTTATTTTCCTGCCCCTCCACAAACTCCAGTGCGGTTTAGTGGAGCATCTCCCAAATCTCCCCCCACAGACTTCAATTCCTTTTCTACATCCTATAGGAAAATAATAAAGACTCAGGTGCTGTGTCCTAAGAGCCTTTGGGTACCTCCCAAGCAGCAGAAACAGGAGGGACACAGCCTTATCCTCATCTTTTGCTCTAAAAGAAGGGAAAAGCTCTCCCTGGCTGGCAGGAGTCTTTGTGGAGAGGAGGATATGATCCGTAACATGGAAAATTTCGAAGCACTCCTTGGAGGCACAAATAAGTCCCTTTGGCCCTTGATTCTGCCACTCGCTCACAAAGATTCTTCCTTTGAAGCTTCCTTTGAAAGCAGCATTCCCATCAGGCAGCACGGCTCCAGCAGGAGATGGGAAGGAGGGTGGGCATCATCCCATGCAAACTGGGCACAGGAAGCTCGCATCCCACATACAGTACCTGGACAGAGGTAGCATTTATCATCTAATACAGAATTTATTGCTTTTAAAGGTATTTGAGTTCTTTCTGCCACGCTTTGTTACAACAACCTATCTCAGGCTGGTCTTGCTGGTGACCTGGGGACAAGGCCATCAGCACCACAGAGCCAAGAGCTTGTCCTGGTGTTTCCAGACATCTGAGGAATTCCTGTAAGATGAGGATGCACAACCTGCACCTCCCTCAAGCTCTGGTGCCTGTGCCTGACTCCCAAGAGAAGCAAGGATTGTTGTTCCCTTTGAAAGCACAGCTGGACGAGGCACCTGTTCAGCAGGTTTTTGTTTCCATGAGGATGTTGAAGCACCTTTGTCACTTCACCATGAGGCCACAGTCTGGGGAGCTGGGCCTTGATGCCAGGGCATAATTCTTTGTAGCCAGGAGTCTCCTGGGTTATTGTTCTGCCACTGTGACATACCTGACTGCTGGCTCAGGTCTCACTCAGTGAACAGGTACCAGTTTTTCCCTTGATCACATGGCCCTAATGGATGGCACCATCTCATCCATGAGAAAAGGACAAGTGTTTGTCAAACCACTTATTTTGGGGAGGTGTACGTTAGATTTGAGGAAAAGGTTCTTCCCCCAGAGGGTGCTGGGGCACTGAACAGCCTCCCCAGGGAATGGGCACGGCCCTGAGGCTGCCAGAGCTCCAGGAGTGTTTGGACAATGCTCTCAGGGATGCACAGGGTGGGATTGTTGGGGTGTCTGTGCAGGGCCAGTAACTGATTTGATGATCCTGGTGGGTCTCTTGCAACTCAGGATATTCTAAACTAGTCCAGTCTAGAAAATAGTTGTATATTCTGTATTGTATATACCGGTATTACAAAGCATTAGGTGACATCTGGAAGTATTTGTGTCACCTATTAAGATCAAGCACGAACACGCAGAAAAACCATCCTAAAAGCCAAAGAGAGAAAGGGAAAAATCAATCCCATCTGGTCAGAGAAGCCCCTGCTATGCAGCAAAGTCTTTGTGTGTGGCAGAGACTGCAAGGGAAGGAGCTGTGCTACCTCAGGTCATGGTGACACCGTGTCTGGCACCACTTGGAAATCACAAGGACCAACACCTTGACCCTGGGGCAGCACTTTAGAACACCCTTAGCTAAAACCTTGCAGGGAAAGAAATGTGAAGAGCGTCAAGAGCTGCACTGGGGATCTGGGAACAAGAGCACGTTTTCCTCATGGGGAAATGTCACTGCCATGCAAACACACTCATTAAAATGAGCTCATGCTCATTAAAAACGGGCTGTATCTCTACCAACCAGTGCCAGGACTCACTCCTGGCCGTGCCCCTGTGGAAGTTGCCCTCTAATGCATGAGACAGAGGTCCCATATAAGATTCCCAGCTGGTCACTGGTCCGTGCTGATGCCTGAGCCATTCCTGGGCTTGCTGTCACTGGGCTGGGCCAAACCCATGTCAAGAAACGCTCAAACAATCCAGTGGTGCGGATGAAGGAATTCCTGTCCGGGGTAATTCACTGGTGTGATGCAGCCCTCGAGCCCTCGGTGACCTCATTTGGTCACAGCCTCTGATTTATGCCACTGTTAATTGCCATAATTCACTATTTCCGCTGCAGTAACAGCGAGAAGCCTCAGGCTGAAGAAGAAATGCTTGTGCTGGGTGCTGCTCAAAAGCAGAACAGGCCATTTCTGCTCTTAAAAGGGGCTGCAAATCAAAACCTGTGAGAAGGAGAACCAGCACCCACAGGGCCAGGGGAAGGTGGCTGCAATGACAACTCATGATCCTGCGGCCTCCTGAGGGGGTGGAAAAGGGCTTTTAAAGCCAAAAATGAGACTTTCTAGGACAGATCAGAAGGAGAATCCTGTGTGCATGCACAGGAAGGTCCTTGCTCTCACAGGGTGAGGTGTATTTGCTACAGAGAGCACCCAGTGCTGCCTCCCTGGCACCCACCCTGGAGCAGGAGGGTGAAAAACCTTCCCAGGCCACTCATGGATTGGGTCATATCCTTATTTCATGGGTGCAAAATGACCCTAAAGCAAACATTCTGGTGCACGAGTGGCTCACGTGTTGCACTTGGGTTGTTTGCAAACCCTTCAGCTTTTATGTGCTCTGTACCTGGGAGATGTTGAGCTGAGCAGCTGTGTTTGACCAGCAAACTCCCCAGTGCCTCCTGGTCCCTCATCACTGCCTCAAATGGTCTCAGGATCAACCCCAAAAGTTGCTCTTTCAACAGCCAAAGGGACTTTCCCTCTCCCTTTCCATTAGAAATGGAAAAACTTCCCTCAGCTTCTGTATGCACCAAAGTGGCCACTGCATCATTAATTGGTGGGTAACACCAGTTTAGGAGGAGTTTTTTCCATTTTTCCTTCATAGCTGAGCTCCATGGAGAGCCTCACTCACCTCCTTTGCTCCTCGTTCCTTGAGAGGCATTTTTTGTTAACACAGAGCAGGCAGGATTTGCCCTTGTGCCCCGTCCAAGAAAGAGAGAGAAAAATAACCCCAAACAATTGCAAGGCTTTCATTTGAGAAATTAATCCACAAGGGAGCAAGGTTAAAAATAAAGTTCTTTGGCCAGGGCCTTTATAAGCTCCAGCCATATTCTCTGGAATATAATTCATAAGCACAATATGTTTTTTTGTTGTGAATGAGTGTGAAGTACCAGAAAAGGAAAGAGGAAACCCCTAATGTAGTCCTGAATAGACCTGTGAAAAAGGATAATAAAACTTGTCCTGGATTTCCTTTAGCAGCAGGTGCTTCCTTTGGAGTTTCTATTCATTCAGACTTTGGGCAGACACAGCCTGCCAAATTTTTTTTTTTTTTTAACTTTTTGTAAACACAGCACTCAGTTATCTGAATGGAGGTGAATTTGTCTTCTTGGCCACTGTCAAGCTCAAGGGCTCACAAGGTCAGTGGCAAAGCTTCTCCAAGCTTTTGGGGTAGGTCCCCTTCCAGACCTGACAGGTAGAAAGGTGCTACCTCAGGTCAGGAGGTTTCCTCAAAAGTCCAAGGCTGGAAGGCCCTAAATTGCCATTTTAAATAGACCATCCCATCCTTCCTGGTGAGAAATCCACACTTGCCCATCCACAGCAAGACACCAACGGGGGAATGCAGCTCTTCAGCCTCCCAAGGCTCATTTCTGGGCAAAAAACAGAGGATATTAATGACTGATTGATGTCTATAAAACCTTTAACCAGAGGATTAAATTGTGTCCCTTAACCACAGCAAAAGCCTGCATTGTCCAGACCCTTTAGCTTTCAACATGTCCCTGGACAACACCAGGAAAACCCAGCTTCTCCCTGTGAAACACAGCCTGGCTTCCCTCCCATGCCCTTTTCCCATCCAGAAACACCACCACAAACTCCACCATTCATGTCATCCTAGAGGGGTTTGGGTTGGGAAGCTCATCTTGTTATGTACACAGACAGAAAAAGGCAGTTTGCTCCAAGGAGCTGAAAATCTGAATTCACCTTTCCTGAAATTGCTGAAACAGTTGACACTTACATGAGGAAAATACCGAATATATTACAATATATCACAATACCCTACAAATCTTCCTGTCTGCCTAAAGGAAGGGGGGATGGGAGCAAGAGGATCTTTGAGGTCCCTTCCAACCCAAACCATTCTGCACAAACTGTCAGAACTGCTGGTTTTAGGTGTCTTTAATGAATATCTATTATTTTCTGTAGTTGCTTTGTCTTGCCAAACATCCTGACTGCCTGCTCCAACTCACTCCTACTGAGGCAAACACGAACAGCTCATCCCATTCCCTGTATTTAACATTCCGGACCTGGCACAGATTTGTACTAGCCCTGGTAACAATGGCATGGAACACCTGTCAGTGACTGCATTTGCCCAGGGATTCACTCCGTTCCCTGCTGAGTGTGTTTAGTAATTCCTGCGAACAATGGGACAAATAAACTTTGTTTTGTTTTGCTTTTTTTTTGCTCAGCTCTCACTCAAGCCAACACCACTGTCCAAATTGTACATGAGGGGCCTGCAGAAGCTGGTGGTTGTTTCCTAGACTTGAGGCCTCTTTCCCTCAAAAAAGACGTTGTCAGCAGCTCTGAGCTCAGAGAGGGCATTTTCCACTTGTATGGAAGGAAGGAAGAGGAAGAATGAGCAGGAAAGGGGCAGTGTTGTGCAGGGCTCCGAAGGCAAAGGATGATGAATTTGAACTTCAAGCAGGGGATAACAGACAGATCTTCTGAGAAACGTCTGAGCAAAAGGATGAGGGATGCTTGGAGGGCATGGCCAAGGTTGGAATGACAAGGGATTACAGGAGCCAGTGAGGTGGGAGCTGTTGATGGTTGACTGGAGGGAATGTAACACACTGCAGCCTTGTCCTGAAACAGTGTGTAGGGACAGGGATGGGGAGCATGTGGAGCTGCTGGAGCAAATCCAGAGGAAGCCACGGAGATGCTCCAAGGGCTGGAGCTCCTCTGCTCTGGAGCCAGGCTGGGAGAGCTGGGGGTGTTCACCTGCAGAAGAGAAGGATCCAGGGAGATCTCAGAGCCCCTTCCAGGGCCTAAAGGGGCTCCAGGAGAGCTGGAGAGGAACTTGGGACAAGGGATGGAGGGACAGGACACAGGGAATGGCTTCCCACTGCCAGAGGGCAGGGATGGATGGGATATTGGGAAGGAATTGTTGGCTGTGAGGGCAGTGAGGCCCTGGCCCAGGTTTCCCAGAGAAGCTGTGGCTGCCCCTGGATCCCTGGAAGTGTCCAAGGCCAGGTTGGACGGGGCTTGGAGCAACCTGGGCTAGTGGAAGGTGTCCCTGCCCATGGCAGGGGGTGGAATGGGATGATGATTCTGTATTTCTATGGCTCAATTCTGCTTCTTCATCTCAGCATAGAGTTCACCTCCCCAGATCTTGTGTCTCCTTCCAAACATCATTTCCCTGCACCAGCCACTATCCCCAGAGCAGGACCCCAAACTCACCAGCCAACCTCCCCTCCCACGTCCCCTTGTCCCCATGTCCCCATCATTGCCCCAATGGTGCCAGTCTGACCACAACTGCTCTGAGTCTCAGCAAACAGCAGAAGAACACACCCCAGGCAGAATTTATCACACAAGAGTTATCATTTGAGGTATCTCAGCCCTCCCTAAACAGCAGAAAATCCATCCCAGAGCTTTACTTGAGCACCTCATGCAGCACATCTGGGGACAGGTGACGCTGGGGGACATCCCAGCCTTGGTGAAACTCCAAAACCAGCAGCAACCCTTAACATGGGCTGCTAGAGGCCATTCCTGCATGGAAAACAAAGTCTTTTTAGGTCATTTAACCAATTCCCAGGGTTCAGCAAAGCTTCTTGCAGCCCAGCCTTGTTACAGATATGATTCACACAATGATATTTCAATCACTTCCTCTGGGAGACTCTTTCCAACAATGCAGATTTCTTGGCAGGAGAAGAATTCCCAGGGACTGAGCTGAAGTTTTCCTTCGCCCTTGCAATGCATCCTCTCCAACTGCTTCAAAACGAGAATTTCCCTCCCTTTTCATTGCCCTGCTCAGGAGCCACATCATTCCCCCAGGGCAGGTGCCAAGCCCAGGGAAAATTTGGGCTGAAAATCCAAAAATCAGACCTACAGTGATCCTAATCCAGTTCAGAGAAGTCCACTGGAGAAAAAACATGGCAGGTTCTCCACAACTCCCTGACAGAAGGGTGGAGCCAGGTGGGGGTCACTGTCTTGTCCCAAGGAACAAGGGACAGGACAAGAAGAAACAGCTCAAGTTGCACCAGGAGAGGTTTGGATTGGATATTAGGAATAATCCAAGGAAGTGTTGGAATCACCATCCACTGAGGGATTTAAAACCATGTGGATGTGGCACTTGGGGACATGGGTTAGTGGTGCCCTTGGCTCTGCTGGGGAATGGTTGGACTCGATGCTCTTAAAGGCCTTTTCCAACCTAGAGGATTCCATGTTTTGTCCTTTTCATCATTTCCCAGCTCAGATGTATTTTTCTTGACCAGGAAAATCCCAGTGACACGCCCCAGGACTGTCCCATGGTTTTTCTGCATGTGCTTGGCAAAGGAGACTCCTGCCAAAGAAAGAGTTTCTTGATGGTTGACCGGATGAAATTTTGCCATGTTAGACTTCAAAAATTGGTGATTATATGAATATGCTTGAATGCTGTGTAGCACAAACTCAGAATCCTGGAATCACTAAGGTTAGAAAAGCCCTCCAAGATCGAGTCCAACCATTCCTCCAGCAGTGCCAAGGCCACCACTGACCCATGTCCCCAGGTGCCACATCCACGCAGCTTTTAAACATTTCCAGGAATGGTGATTCCACCACTTCCCCACCCTCCTTTTCACCAGAAAAGCAGTGAACACCCAGTCATGGATCTGCTCCTGGAAAGAGGGGACAGAGCTGCTGCAGGATGCCTGGTGGTCCCAGCTGGATGTTCCTCTGGATGGCATCTGCAGGAAACACTGCAATGAACCTGCCAACATTTGAGCAGATGAAATGAGAAATTTTTACAGTGTCTGTGAGCAGGCGTGTGGGAGAGGGAGGAACAGAGGCATTTTCCTTGCCTGGTAGACACATCTATGTTCTGTGGGTGAAAATTGAAGTAGAAAAGTTTGTTACCATTGGTTGGGGGGTTTTGCTGTACCAAATGATGGTTTGGCCACAATTTTCCTGCCTCTTGCAGCTCACTCTCTCACAGTTTTTTATTTTGAAGAATGCTCTCCCCAGACATATGGGAAAATAAACTTCTTATCCTGGCAAGTAATTGTGGAAGAGATCCAGTAGACAGAAAGTACAAATACAGCCAGATTTGTGGTGTGGCAAATATTAAATTGCAAAGAAACAGGCTTTGTATTAGAATTATTTGTTATTACCTATCGCTTGAGCATCTCTGAAAACAAACCTTCTCCCCTGAGAAGGAATAACTCAGCCCTTTTTATTATTCTTTTATTATTTTTATTATTATTGCGGTACTCAAGACACTGTTGTGGAAGCGCCACGGTATCAGATAAGTTATCAAAGATGAGCAGTTTTCTCTTGCATTAAGTGATGCGGAAAAATTTTGAGAGAAATCCTGATGCTGCAAATTTGCAATTTAAAGAATTGAACACTGAGAAAAAACGAGGAGGAAACTGAGGCACAGGAAAGTGTTTTGCCCCAGTGTTATTTCAGTGCTTTCAGGCAGGAAACTGAAGCGATTCTGAGGATTTGGGCTGTTTGAGGTCACATAGAGAAAGTTTATGGTGAACTCAAGAGGCAAAAGCTGAGGCAGATTTCCCAGTGCTTAAATCCAGCAGTGAATCCATGTTTGCTGGAACACAGGGAGAAAACTGTTAGGAGAGTTATTAGTCGTGTCCATCTGTCTTGACCAAGGCATGAGAACATGGAATCAGGGAATGGTTTGGGTTGGAAGAGACCTTAAAGCTCATCCCAACCCTTGCCATGGGCAGGGACACCTTCCTCTGCCCCAGGTTGCTCCAAGCCCCATCCAGCCTGGATGGGGTCCCCTGTGTGCCATGGGCATGCTGAGATCTTCCTTCCTGCATCCCACCAGACCCTGGAGCCATTGCAAGGCCCTGGAAGGGATCCCAAAGAGTAGGGAACCTTCTGGTGAACACCTGGGATACAGGATATTCCCTATTTGGGCAGCAACCCTCAGGCAGGACCTGTAAGTGCCATCCCAGCTTGTGCAGGTGGCAAGGTGGACATTCCAGGTGGGATAAATCCCCAGGTGTGTGGAGCATTGGCTTGGCATCCACTGAATGCTCCATAGGATTTACTTCAAGCAAGGTATGAGGTGGAGATGCTCTCAGAACTTCCCAAGCCTGGAGAGGTGGTGGATGTCCCATCCCTGGGAACATTCAAGGCCAGGTTGGATGGGGCTTTGAGCAACCAGACCTGGTGGGTGACATCCCTGCCTATGGCAGGAGGCTGGACTGGATGACCTTTAAATGTCCCTTCCCACCCAAACCATTCCAGGATTCTCCGACCGCCCTCCCTGCTGCCAGTAGATGCTCATGCACCCCCTGGACCCTATCCCAGGCTTTATCCCACTACAGGACTCCTTGCACAACCCATCCTCTTCCCATTGCTTGTGCACACACACACACACGGACTTATTTTTCCATTGGCCACACAGATCCCAGCAGAGCCTGTGAAAAGAGGAAGCTGACCACCAGCTTTTGGGATCTGCTCCCTACGGGCCTGGGAGGGGATGCGAATCCCTTTAGTGTTGGGTCGGGTTTGGTTTGTTATTAATTTTTTTTTCCCCTCTTTTCTCTCTCTGTCCCTGGATCAGGATCCCGAGATGAGGCCAGGCTGCTGCCGGCATGAGAAAGTGGGGCCGTCCGTGCAGATGTTGCCCGGGGAAGCCGAAGTTCCCACACCAAGTAGGAAGCAGGGCCTCACGGAGCCGGGATGGGGACTGCGGAAGTGGCAGCAGGGCTGGTCCAGGGATGATGGGAGAGGAGAAGCCAAGCGGGGGGGCCCCGGCATGGAGGGGGGGACATCTATTCTTGGAGAAAAAGGGGGGCCCTGGTTGGGGGGGTTTTATTGTAAGGCTTTGTTTACACCCCGAGCTGAATGAATCAAATGACCTTGTTTATTGTCGGTCTCCTGAATGGACGGCACAGGGAGAGGGGGGAGGGATGGGGATGGGGGGATTGTATTATTGTTAATTCTGCCATTTACAACTTCTTCTCCGTCTTTTTTTATTTTTTTTTTCCCACCACGCATTGTTGCCATGATAAAAGAATAAAAGGTGAAACTCTATTCCTTCCTTTCCCCATCTCCACAGTATTCTCCAAATCTCCAGGCAGGAGCCTGTTGGGATGGAAGTGCCAAGCCACGGAGCCATGGATGAGATGCAGAGCCTGATCCTGCTGCTCCTCACCTCACTCCTTCCCCAAATCATTTCCCATGGGGTGAGACCTTTCCCCATGGGGCCCAGAGTGTCCCTTCCCAGGGGGGCAATAGGACACAACCAACCTTTTGCCACCACTGTTGGATGGATCACACTTTGTCCCTGGACAGATGCAGCAGTGTGGCCCCAGATCTCACATACAGGGACATCATTCCCAGGAAATAACCACATCCAGGCAAAGGCTCCTTACATCCCTGCAGTTTTTGGGAGCTGAACTGAAGCCCTCCTGAAAGGACCCCACTTTTCAGCAAAGCACCTGCTCTTTTGGTGCAAGCCCTGATTATGGTTTATTTTACCTTTTAATTGACCCCTGGTGATCCCCACTTCTGCTTGATAACTCCCCAGCCAAGAACTCAGCAGTTCTTGGTGTATTTTACTTTGCAGAGCTATGAAGATCCAGGTTTGAGGATTAACAGGATTGCTGGGGACATGATATGGTCCTTGTGGTTTGTGCATCACAACCACCCTCAAAGAGAAGGGCAGAGGATTATGTTGGTTTTGAAATGGCAGTTTTCCCTCATTGTCACAATTTATAAAGATTTTTACATCTCTAGGATGAAGGGAAAGTGTGCAATTCTTCCCAAATTCTGGCGCCTCCAGGGCTGTTCCTCTCTGTCCCTCAGGGTACCCTTGGCTCCACATGGAAGTCAGCTCCTGCACTGGGATTCACTGTATTCATGGGTGATTCCCTCTATCCCTTCACCTCACTCCTCTTTCCCTTCAGCTCAAGGCACTTTGACTCCTTCAGGATCATATTTTAATTTCTTCATGACTTTTGGATTTTATTAGCACAATGCCAGAGACTCTCACTGGGCACAAGTTAAAACCTCATCCCGGCTTCTTCCCCTCTCTCCCAGCAACTTGCAGATGGTGATGGAGCTGTCCTGGCCACAAGACATCAGTGCAACAAGGAAAGTATCTTAAGTAGTTCGTTCAACCAATCTTCTGGGAATTCAGCACTGGAAACCTGATTTTTCAGGGGATACAGGTGTCTCAGGTACTGCAGGGCAGCTCAAATGTCACCAAGTGCCCACATCCTGTGTGGGCAGCTGAATCACACACCCATGGCATAGACATCCACATCCCAGATGGGTGTTTATCCTACAGAAACCCAACCAGACAGTCAATGAAGTGACTCATCAGACCACAGGGAGGTCTCTGATTTATGAAGAGGTGAATCACTGGCTGGGAGTATTTGCCAGAGATCCATAAGCAATGTAAGAAACTAAAGACCTGATCCTGTTTCCCCAGGCTGGCTTATGAAGGAGAGAGATGGGCATGAAACCCCTGACCTGGACCTACAGAGGAGCTCAGATACATGATTTTAGGTCCTTCCTGGCCATCAAAGCTACAGATTTATTGTTGTTTCAAGGCATAACAAATAACCCAGCCTTTACAAAGGTACCCTGACCACACTCACCATTGGCAGAGACTGGATGGGCTCATCACTGAAGTCATTCAGTCATCATGTTCCTGCTTTCTATCCTGCCTTATGACTTTTTCCCACTATTTATTCCCCTCTCCAATCCTTGCTTGAACATGGAATTCTCACTAATTAACACCAAGGATTATCCCAGGTTCTTTGGTCAGTGCTGGGGTATAGTCAGATTTTCATCCTTGGCTTCCTCCATTTTACCAGCACACAACATTTTTTGCCTCACATCCTTCAGATTTCCCCATGGCTGGAGGCAGGTGGATTTAATGCATAGCTCTGGGTGTAGGGCATGCTGCTGGAGGGTGTGGGATGGCCATAAATCTTGAAAATTTACATCAGCATTAGAAGAGCACACTTTGGGCCAAGGTCAAGAAACCCTTGGCTGAGAACAGAGGTGGGAAAAGACAATTAAAAGCACAAAGAGGTAGAAATGAGCAAAGAAAAGCCCTGTTTGTTACCCAGAGCCAGAAGAGAGGATGGTTGAGGTTTTTGTTGTGACACCATTTTTGTTGTGACACCATTTTTGTTGTGACACCATGGGCAGGCAGATAAATAAAAGCCCTGCTTCAGTGGCCCAACCCTTTTTTCAGTAACATA
This sequence comes from Corvus kubaryi, assembly GCF_017639235.1. Taxonomy (NCBI): domain Eukaryota; kingdom Metazoa; phylum Chordata; class Aves; order Passeriformes; family Corvidae; genus Corvus; species Corvus kubaryi. Next base: position 852,227 of record NW_024581116.1, on the reverse strand, counting down.
TGAACACCTTGTTTGCCAGCCATCCCATCACTTCCCAGCCTGTGCAGCACCAGGTGGAGAAGGGAATCCATAAATTTCAGTGAAGGAAGGCATGAGGCTACAAGGGCGTGGTAGCAGTGGTCCTTGGGTGAAGTGGATGCCCCAAGTAGGAGGAATTAATCACTTGTCTCACTCCATGGACAGCAAAAAACAACCATGAGACCTCCTCAGCCTGGGTACTGAACTTTTAGGAACCAATCTTTACCCCCCAACCTGATAATTGTATCAACTGGACTGTGCAAACAGTTTTGTGATGCCCCCATCACCTCCCTGTCTTGTGCGCCCCCAATCACCCAAATAATCCAGATAACCCAATATTTAGGCCCTGAGCTCATTCAGATTTACACTAAAGGACTGGACACCAAGAAGCCCTGGTATCTGTCTGATAAGAGGACAGAGAGTTCCATTTTGGAATAAGATTTGCATAAGTTTGATCAGCACAAAGCAATTTTGGTGAGGTTTAAAACTCACGGATGCCTCATCTCGTTGTAAGACCTTGGATAAAACTCAGTGTCATAAATCTGTCTGTTATACTGAAATTTGGGATCGTGGCATCCTGTGCAGGGACTAAACAAACCAAAACACCCCAGAAGAGGGACTTTCTGCCATCTAGGGGTTGTGTTTTTCAACTGCAATCGGGACTGAAAAAGGAAAACCGTAATTCCACCTCTCTCGAATCTATGCATGTAAATATGTCAGCATATAAATATGAATATACATCCTTTCCAAAAATGTTTCAAAAGGCAAGAAATCGAGAAACTCCCTTTTTTTCTGTGAATTTGCAGCAAGAAACTCCATTTAATTTCTGTTTTACTGCAACATCTCATCATTGTTTGTGTTAAAACTGTGCTGGATAAAGCACATGAGAAAGCACAGTTTATTTTCCGTTTCCTGAAGGGGAGGAAAGTTTTTAGACAAATCCACAAAAGAGAAGGGAGAAAAGCAAGAGATCTCTTCTTTTTTTTCTCTGTTAAACTTCAATTTATGTAAGATAGCATCATTAGCATCACTTATTTTTATGCCTAACACTCACAGCTAAGCTCAGCCTGTAAAAGAATTCAACTTGTGCTTAAAAAAAAAAAAAAAAAGATTTGATATTTTAAGATCGCCCCACTCTTCACTGCTTGGGCATTGTGCTGAAGGATTTAAAATCTTAATAAGCTAATAACAGAATAATATTTTAATATTTAATATTTCATTTCTGTGCTACAAAGATGGCAAAATTATATCATGCGCTTCTTTTTTTGACGATGGCCTGGAGAGCCAGGACACAGGGAATGGCTTCCCAGTGCCAGAGGGCAGGGATGGATGGGATATTGGGAAGGAATTCCTGGCTGTGAGGGTGGGGAGGCCCTGGCCCAGGGTGCCCAGAGAAGCTGTGGCTGCCCCTGGATCCCTGGAAGTGTCCAAGGCCAGGCTGGACAGGGCTTGGAGCACCCTGGGCTAGTGGAAGGTGTCCTTGCCCATGGCAGAGGGTGGAATGGGATGAGTTTTAAGGTCCCTTCCAATCCAGGCTGTTCTGGTATTCCAGGATTCTATGAAAATCCACCACGCTCAGTTTATGACTGGTCCCAGTTTCCCTAATTCCATCTCATGTTGCCCTGACTTTGCCACCTTACCTGGCTGATAAAGATCCAAAATTTGGAAAGCTTATGAAAAAATTTGTCTAATTTTCATTACATTTCATTTCTCCACCAAAGTGGCAACTGAAGGAAGGAGTTCCCAGAGTCAGATCCACAGTGGGGCTGTTTGGCCCAGTTTTGTTTCCAGACTTTGTAAATGGGAAATGTCATGGGGAAAATTATAAGAGATGATAAGGATAAAACAATCTTTTCCTGGTAGCTGAGCCATGGGAGCATCCCTAGCCTGGAGTCAGACTCAGCTGATGAAATCCTCAGGTTTAACATTGTAGGACACCAACCCTGATCCAGGATTTTCCAAGAGTCAGTTGAATTGAGGGCACCCATATGAGGAAGGGAGAACTTTTCAAAGCCTGGAGATGGCCACTTGGCCTTGTGAGGTTGCCACCATTGTTGGTACCACTGTTTGTTGACAGAGAGTACCTACAAGTGGCACATCTGGGATTCCTACAACCCTGTCTGGGCTCTGGATCAGGTTGGACCAGGAGGTGCCTTTGCTTCCCCTTCACTCCTGCATTTACTTTGGGATTTGTCAGAATTCTTCAAAAATTGTATTAGAAATATCTACACCCCCCCTCACTCCAAGAAGGACATTGAGGGGCTGGAGCATGTCCAGGGAAGGGAACGGAGCTGGGGAAGGGGCTGGAGCCCCAGGAGCAGCTGAGGGAGCTGGGAAAGGGGCTCAGCCTGGAGAAAAGGAGGCTCAGGGGGGACCTTGTAGCTCTGTACAAGTCCCTGACAGGAGGGGGCAGCCGGGGGGGTCGGGCTCTGCTCCCAGGGAACAGGGACAGGATAAGAGGAAACGGCCTCAAACTGTGCCAGAGGAGGGTCAGGTTGGACACCAGGAGGAATTTCTTCATGGAAAGGGTGGTCGGGCACTGGAAGGGGCTGCCCAAGGAGGTTTGGAGTCCCCATCCCTGGAGGTGTCCAAGGAATGACTGGAGGTGACACTCAGTGCTCTGGGCTGGTGACAAGGTGGGAATCAGTCACAGGATGGACTCGATGGTCTTGGAGGTCTTTTCCAACCTAAATTATTCTGTGATTCTTTGATTCTGTCTCTTGCCCCTTTATTCTTGCAAACAGTCATTTACAAGATGCAGAGCAGCTCCCACAGTGACTCCCACCAGCCCATGGACTTGTGCCCTGGATCATACCTGGGTTGGAAGGGGATGTTCCTCTCACCAGACTGTAGCAGGTGACAGGAAGAGGTAGGATAGCTGGGGTTCTGCTTGGATCGTGTCTGGATATTTCAGGATGCTTTTCTCAAAATGCAAAAGCTTCAGTTTAACCACAAAGCGCAACAGGAAAAATCCTCAGCCTTTCCAACGTGTTCCCAAGATGGGAATGCCCCTCTTCCACCCGTTTCTAATTGGGATTTCTCCTGCTGAAATCATCGGAGGCTCATTATGCAGCGAAGCAGAAACCGATTTACCTTTATCACGAAACAGATCTGCCTTTCTCCATGAGATCACAGTGGGATGGCACCGTTCCCTTCCCTTTTTTGTGTTTTTAGCCTGTAATTGTGCAGTGGATTGCTTTGAAATCCTGGCAGCCGAGCAGGGGTGTGGGTGGCATTGAGAAGTTTGGGATGCAGCCCCTTCCCAAATCGACTGGCAGCGGGTTGGTCCAAACCCTTTTCAGCGGTGACTCAGAGTGCCCCGAAACACAGTGGGGGAAACAGAACACCAAAATGCATCTTTTAAAGTCATTGGAGGATCTCAATAATGGCTTTGTGACTCCAGCGAGCCTGCCAGGCTGTAGGAGGATGTTCGGGATGGCTGTAGAGCAGGAATCATTGGCAGAAGAGCTGGGAAAGAAGCGGGGTTTGGAGGAGGGAGCTCTGTGCTGGGAAATCAAACAGGGCTGAGTGGGTACAGGATTTTCCCACCTACACAGAGCAGAGATGGCTGAAACCAACCCAAACACAGGCCAGGACCCTTTGCCAGGAAGCAGTTTGGATCAGCCAGTTTGCATCAGCCACCCAGATGCAGAGGATGTGACCATATGGGTCAGGCAGGACAGGGCTAGGTGGTTTTGGAGGTGGAAAAAAGGTCTTGGTACCATTTAGGTTATGGGAGACACGAAATCACAACCTCTGTGTGCTGTTTGCAAGGAAAATAAAACAGTCACCTCAAGTTTATGTAAGGACCAACCTGCAGAGGTCGTTTTTAAATAAGTCCTTGGAGGTGCATGAGTATGGGATTTAAAATACCAGGAAAATGGAAATGCAGGGTCCAGTGTAAAGGCAAAAATCCTACAGGGCAAGAAAGGCAGTTTAATAAGCTGTGTGTGCAAAGCTGTGTGTGCAAGCAAAGAGGAATAAGAATCATGGACACAGAGAGTGAATTGGGTTGGAAGGGACCTTAAAACTTACCCCACCTCACACCCTGCCAGGGGCAGGAACGCCTTCTATTAGCCCAGGTTGCTCCAAGCCCCATCCAGCCTGGCCTTTGTCTTCAGATCCCCCAGGTGACATGTACTGAGAAGGAGCTGGGTGACAGGTCTGGGATCATCTCCTTGAATCACAGAATCATGGGATATTTGGGGTTGGAAGGGACATTAAAGCTCATCCCATCAGCAGGGAGACCTTCCACCAGGAGAAAGAGTAAAGGTTGGATTTCTCCAGCAGCAGCTACCTGTGACCATGGATTGCTGCTCTTCCCACCTTCCTCCTCTGAGGTGGAGCCACACACCTGTGCTTGGAGCCCTCCCCACCTCTCAACCAGCTCTTGCTGCCAAATTTGCACGAACATCATCATCTTCAACTCTTCCAGCTCCCTGCTCCAGCTGGCGTGCAAATGCTGGCTGGGATTGGGCAGACAGGGAAACACGTGGATATACAAAGCCCTTAATCTCTGCAGAACTAAGCCAAAATTACTTTGATGTATTGGCTTTTAAATTGCTGCCTTCAGTGCTCACGGGAGCTTTTCTTCTTATCTCCTCAGCAAAACGTGCAAGCAGCTCCTGACCACCTCTTTTCTCTGCTTGAGTACTCATATCCTCCTATTTTTTTTTCCCCTGAATCCTCTTACAGATGTTTTCCCAGGTCTCTGAGCATTTCCATATCCTGTTTATTTGCTGCTAAAGGTGCAGTGCTGTAAACAAAATCTGTCTCTGGAAAGAAGGGAGGGGCAATAAGAAATGAGCTGTAAATTAAGACAAAAGGTGAACTTTTGCCAACTACAGACTGAAGCATAAACGTTGAGTCTGGAAATGTTTCACTTTGATGTTCTAAACCCACAAGAGAAGCTGTGGCTGCCCCTGGATCCCTGGAAGTGTCCAAGGCCAGGTTGGATGGGGCTTGGAGCAACCTGGGATGGTGGAAGGTGTCCCTGCCCATGGCAGGGGGTGGAATTAGGTGATCTTAAGATCCCTTCCAACCTAAACCATTTTGGGATTCAATAAATACAGAATACAACAACATAATAAACATTTACACCAACGTTATAAAGCTTCAAAAATGGATGCGTCCCATTGAACTGCTGCCTTTTGATTTTGAGAGACTCCAACATATTCTCACAATCAGAATTGCTCCCTGAAAACACAAATACCCTCAGAAAAAAACACAGCACCAAGATGTTTTCATCAGACCTAACTGCAGCCTAGAAATGTTAAACAAACGTGTCCTTTCTCACCCTAATTATTGAACAGTGGATGTAGTAGGCGAGACGCATTCACTTTGCTGAGTTTTATGATGTTTTAAATAAGGAGGAAAAGGTTTTTCCTGTTTATTTCTTTGGTGCTCTGAACTTGTAGAAGTGATGCTTCCACACAGCAAAGTGAGCCCCTTTCATGCTCTCAACTTACAAGCAGGGAAACTGAGGCACCAAGCACAAACTTCTCCCCAAATCCATTGAATAAATCAAGAGCAGGATGAATCAAAACCCAGAGCAGAAGCGCCCTTCCTTCATTTAGCACAGGCCATGATCAATTTGCAAATGCTTCTGATGGAAAAGACCTACTGGGTCGTTTTGCAGGCCCCTGTAAGCCCAGGCTTTTTCCCTGCCATGTGCTGGAGACAAAAGTGCTTTATACAGCCCCTACATTAAAATAATTTAAGCAGGAGGACTTCTCTCATTTCCTCTGGGGGAAACAATTCTGCAGCTGAAGAGATTGCAACATTAGGAAATATTTCCTGACATCCACGGCTTCCAGAATCTGTTGATATATTATTAATAGAAAGGAAAATAAATATAGGTATTAATGCCAGCAGACACTGTCTGCTACTAATAGCTGTTAAAGTAATATATTCCCGTTGTTTTTAGCTCTTATTAGTCTTTTTGCAAAGGGTTACAAGACCCTTATGCATCCATTAGCCAGTCAGCCATGTGAAATTAATGTGGAGCAATTTTCATAAGCATTACTCAGAACTAATAATAATTAAGCATTATTTTCTGCTCAGATAACACAGAAAATAAAGGCTGACTTTTATGCCAAGATGGGTTTGCATTAGCTTAAGGTAGATGAATTAATTCTCATTTACAAGGCTTCTCTGCCAGCTAGCCAGAAAATATCAAGGTAATTAAAACCAATTTGTGAGGTTCTGTCCCATTGCACATTCACTGGGTTTTATCACTGCTGCAAATTGCAGGTGCTTTTATGCAAAGGTGGGACATGAAGGGGACTTTGCTGCCTCTCTCCTTCCCCATCACCTCCAAGAAAAGCTAAAACCTCCTTGTGAAAAGCAGAACACATTTGGAATGCTGGAGAGCAATAAAGGACCATGTATTAGGATGAAGGAACAGCTCAGTCCCAGCTCGGGCTGGGATGTGGAGCTCTCAGCAATGCAGGAAAAAACACCTCTAACAGAGGGGAAAAAATCTCTTTGCTTTTGCTTGGCCTTGGACACTTCCAGGGATGGGGCAGCCACAGATTCTCTGGGAAACCTCTTCCAGGGCCTCAGTGGTTCTGTCCCAGAGGTTTGACAGCACCTGAGCAGGGGCTGAGCTCTCTGAAGGTGCTCTTAGTAAAAATAAAATTAGTTAATATTAGCCTAAAATAAATTAGTCCAGCTAATAATTAGCTGTAAGATGCACTAACCCAGAGTTATCCTACAACAACTAATGATAATGAGCAAATTAACATCTCCCCCTGGGTTTCAGCTTTCCAAGGGGATCAGCACCTTCCGATGCCACAGCTCTGCTTTGCATCTGAGCTTAGCAAACAACCGAGTCCTGCGTGACCCAGCAGTGTGGAAAATCCGTGTTCTCCAGAGGATTATGGCCCCTCTTGCCCAAGTCCTGCCTCCTTCATTTCATTTCTCCGGCCTCTGCCTCACTCCCTGTCTCATGGTGACATCTCCTGTTGGTGCCTGTGTCCACATCGGTGACATGGAGCAGGTTGGCCTCAGAAGGAAGCATAACGTGGAAGTTCTGACTTTTATTTTCAAAAATCTTCTCTCAGGGTAATTTAATTGCTATTAAAGAGATGAATAAAAGGAGACAATACTCCAGAAACACCATCCGTGTCCCAGCCCTGGAACGAGCAACCCTGAGATGTGATCCACTGTCCACACCCTCGGTGAAGAAAGGTTTTCCCCTTATGGCTGTTTCCTTCTCGATCCAGCCCTGGTAGCTGTAAACAGATGTTAAAATCCTGTGGTTTGGATTTCCTCCACTGACGATGCCGACCTGGAACCACTTCATGGTGTCCCAGTAGCTGCAGACCAGAGGTCCCCCGCCGTCCACCTGCGGCAGAAGGAGGAATGTTACAGCTGGGTCAAACCTCAGGTCCCTCAGAGCATTTGCTTCCCACAGGCTGAGTGGGAAAATCAATCTCTGTCTCAGGTCCCTGAGGATTTGGGGAGAAAAAAAGGGAATTTGCATTCAAAATTTCACAGCTCAGCCCTGAGATCCTGCAGAATAAAGAGATACAGAAGCCAGGAGGAGGAGATCAGTCCCAAGCTCTGGCTCAGTGCACTGCCCTGTCATTCCCAGCCTTTTCCACATGCTCCCATGGCCCCAGGAGGATACCTGAGACCTGTCAGCAAGAGACAACATCCCAGAGAGAAAAGGAACATTTGCTGTGACTGCTCACTCAGTCCTTGTCTTCTCTGCAAAGCTGCTGCGTGGAGGTGCTGGGTACCTGCCACTGTGAATTTTGGGGGCTGGCAGCCAGAAACTGGGCAGGAGATGAAAAATAATCCTGACAAATCCTTCTTGAAGCCACAGCCACTTGCTTGAAAACTTTCCCACCTCTGCAAGGAAAACCACCACTCACCCAGCGTGGGCAAGGCTTCAAATGTAGCCACCTCAAAAAGAGGAATTTTCTCCTGTTGGCTGCTGTAGCTGCAACACCAAGAGCACATTTATTACCACAGGCCTAGGCCCTAGGGCATATCACCATGTCCCACAGCCATAGGGAGGAGGAGGAGAGAAGATCCAGCAGGCAGGAATTGTGCAGCAAGATTGATTTATTTAATTGTTTTACAAACTCTTTTATAGACTTTTTTCTTCATAGTCTAATTGGACAAAGGATCAGCCACCCCTTGGGGGTGATTGGCTAAAATCCTAAAACATCCATTGTCAGAATATTTTTCTACTATACCATAAACAAGACTTTTCAAGGCTGCAGGTGGCTTGGTTGTTTACATTCCCTGCTACCTCTTCTGTGAGAGAGAAAAGTCTCTCACGGACTTAGAAAATAGCAAGAAAATCCTTGCTAGCAGCCTTTTTGTATCCATACACATCCAGCTCTGGAATCTCTGGACACAAACCCAGGGAGAAGAGAGAGCGGCACAAAATCTACCCAAGGCAGGTGCAGCACTTTTCTGAGGGAAGACTGGGAGAGCTGGGGGTGTTCACCTGGAGAAGGATCCAGGGAGAACTCAGAGCCCCTTCCAGGGCCTAAAGGGGCTCCAGGAGAGCTGGAGAGGGACTTGGGATAAGGCATGGAGGGACAGGACACAGGGAATGGCTTCCCACTGCCAGAGGGCAGGGATGGATGGGATATTGGGAAGGAATTCTTGGCTGTGAGGGTGGTGATGCCCTGGCACAGGGTGCCCAGAGAAGCTGTGGCTGCCCCTGGATCCCTGGAAGTGTCCAAGGCCAGGTCGGATGGGGTTTGGAGCAACCAGGGCTAGTGGAAGGTGTCCCTGCCCATGGCAGGGGGTGGAACTAAAGGATTTTTTAGATCCTTCCAAGCCAAACTAGTCTGAGATTCCAGGACATCTTCAGTGCTGTGCAGCCCCTGCTATAAATAAGTTTCCTTCCACAGTGGGTTTGAATCTTTTTTTCCACCCTTTCTCCAGCACTTGTGGTAAACAAATTCAACACAAATCCACTTCCCAAGACAGCAAACTTTACTGGGAAATGTTGTCCTTCCCTGTTTGCACACTACTTTGGGAAACATCTTTGTCATTAACAGATGAAACCCCTTCTGCCAGCAGCTACCCTGAGCTAACACACATTAATTAATGAGCAAGGAAGAGGCTGAAGTTCCCTGTGCAGCTCATCAGCACTCGCTGAAGTTTATGGCTGAATTCCCACTCCAGTAGCTGGAGGGCTCTGGTCATTAATATTCTTATACTTTTTTTTCCTTTTTTTTTTCAGTTCAGTATTCAGTCAGGAGGCAAAAATTAAGATAAATGCAGAGGAAATGTTCATAGAATCACAGAATATCCTGAGCTGGAAGGGACCAACAAAGATCAGAGGCTTATAAACTCATTCAGGCTGGAAAAGATCTTTCAGACTGTTGAGTCCAAACATAAAATCAACACTGTTTGTTGTTACTGTAGCCACGTCCTTGCACCTCAAGCAGTGCTGCTGGACCCTCTTCAGCCTCAGCATCTAAAGACATTTCCCCACCCCATTTCAGCCAAGAACTCCCGTGAAAACCACAGAGGTGCCCTTGCAGCGACCTTGGAGCCGCGCGTTGCGGACGTCCTTGGCGGTGGCATCCTGTGGGGATGAATGAGCATCCACGCACGATTCGATTACCGGGGATTTCACTGCGGATCCCCTCGGGGCAGGAACGGGCCGAACGCATTATCCTAGCGGCGAGAGGAAGGCGCTGGGAGCCTCCCACACGGGGATGACGAGCGGAGTCTGGAGAGTGGGAGCCCGGGATGCTCCGCGCCGGCTTTTTCCCAGCAGGAAAAGGAGATTTTCAGCACCGGCCGAGCCCCTGCACAGATGGGTTTCAGCCTCCAGTTTGGAGGCTGTTCACACTCGTAAAGGATCTTCCTTCCTGGGGTATCGGAGCACCAGTGAATTCCTGGTGCCCTGTGACTGTCCCCTGGGGAATTGTCTTGCCGCGTTTCCTGGCTGGGAAAGCCGCGGCTGGCGAGGGATGTGATTCGCACGAGGCCGCGGCAGAGCCAGCGATCCCTATTTGAACTCTGCCTCACCCAGTTTCCCTCTCAAATCACATCTGCTCTTCCCCTGTTTTCCTCTTTAACCACGTCCATTTGGTTCCCTGCCTGGTTGGTGGGGAAAGGGGGATGTTTCCGCAGGGCTTGGGGGATCAGTGATTTAAAACTTTTGGGCAGAGAGGGAGCTCAGGAATGTTCTGACAGCCCAGGCAGCAGCGGCAAATCAATTTCCATAATCCATAATCCCAAATCCTCCTTCAGATCCCTTTCCACATGGGCTGAGCTGCTCTGCTTCCTGGGTGCTACTTCTCACACGCCATTTCTCTTAATTTCAGCTATTTAACATGAAGATTTTAGCACAAAATGGGCCAAGTCATCCTCTCCGTGTGATAATCTTGCTCACATAATTACAGCAGCAGCCCAGATGAATTGGGAGCCTGGTTTTTATAGGGCTAAAGATGGAGAAAAGAAACTCAGTCCTTGGACACTTCTGAATACCCCTGTATCCACCTTAAGCTCTCAGGAAGGCAGGCCCAAGGTTTTCCATCCTTGTGTAAGAGAGGGTGTGGGAGGAGCGAGTTTTTGAGTGCTGGGACAATTATCTCAGCTCTGTGATGCTTCCAGCAACGCTAATTTAATGACCGCTCAGGTTAACGACTCTGAGGATCGAAGAATTATTAAATGCTGCTTTTTCAGGCTCCTGTATCCTGGTGGTGAAACTCTCCTGGTCAGCAGCACACACCAGACACCTGCTCCTGCTTTTCCCTCTAAGTGCCAACTTTCTGGATAGACGAAAATCACCTAAAAATAGCAGCTTTGCTTCTGTTTCATGTTTCTTGTCATCTCGAAGATGAGTGAAAAGCAAGCGCAACAAATCAGATCTGGTGCTGAATTCCTGCCTTAAACGTGTTAATCCTCCCATTAGGAGAGGTGAAAGCAATGATACATTCACTGATAAATAGCTGTGGGTTGTATAAAATCTGTCACTGCCTAACAAGGTGCTTTGTTCACTGAAGCTGACCAAAAATTTCGTCTTTTTCACTGCGGCCAAAACCGTGGTTTTTTGGGGTTTTTTTTTGTGAGCACCAGGATCCTTTCTGCTGCCTTTAGTGGGCTTTGGATCAAAAGTGTAATCTCTCTTTTTCATTTGTATTCGTGTCTGCAGCACAGTCATTGATCAGAACAAACACGTTTATCCACATAAATCTTCCAAGGTGGGAGAAGCTCTGGGGGTGGGAGAACAACTCATCTGATCCTCATTAGGTGGATGCACAATCCCTGCAAGTCATTGCTGGTTGCATTTTCACGTTGGTGAGTTCTGTGCAAATTGGAGACAATCAGCACGGGAATAACAACACTGGGAATAACAACAGCGCCCATCAGAGCTGTCCTGGCTGCTGGAGGCAAAGGCTTTGGCAAACATCATTTGCCTGGTTGTTTCCAGCTGTCTTTAAAGTGGGAGGAAGGAGGCTGTGGCCACGTTAATGTGCAGGTATCAGAAATGCACCAGGTAACACAGGGAACCTGGACTCCTCTCACACAAACCCTTCGAGAACCTTCAGCTCCTCTGTCCATCCATCCCCTGGCTGGAAAATGGGAGGAGACAGCCCAAATCCACCCACTGTGAAGTCAGCAGGGGCCATTAGTGACCGTGGTGGCACAGACAGTTCAGTAGCCTCTGGCCGAGCCCATGTGGCCCAGGCTCCTGTCTCTGCCTGTCATCTGCAGCAAGTGCTCAGGGGAGGAGAACGAGGAACAGGACAAGTATTTGCAGAGTTGTATTTACATCCCAGCGGTTAATGGCCTCAGAGAGATCTTCATCCAGGAAATTACCTAATTGCTTTTTGAATCCATTTATCCCTGAGGATAAATACCCACAACATCCTGGTCAGCGACTCCTATTTAATTATCTGATGGATGAAAAAACACTTCCTTCTCTTTGCTGTGGATCTGCTGCCTGATAGGGCCGTCTGACACCCCTCCTTCATGTGTTTGGAGCAGCGGTGACACGAGGACAGCTCTCGACTCCTCTGTGTGCTGCCCATGAGGTCGGAAATGTGCCACATCCCCATCAGACATCTCTCCTACAAGCATCACAGTCTTGCTCTGCTATTCCCTGTGCTGCTGGGAGCTCTTCCAGGTCCCTGTTCACCCATCCTGTTCTACTTTCCTCCTTTTCTAAAATTGCCACTCCTTTCTCAGATGGAGTGGACAGGAATCACACACAGGGAAGCTCCCAGGAGTAGTGCTCTGGCACAACACATTTGCTTTGCCACCTATTCCTGTCCTAATAACTCCTAATGCTCTCGTTGCCCTTTTGACCTCCCCAGAGCCTCGAGCTGATGTTTTTGAAGGGCTACCCACAGTTCTTCTGACATGGTAATAGCTGAATTAGAGCCTACTATGGCCAGTGTACAGCTGGAATTGCTTCTCCATATATCTGTTCCTTTTTCTTTATCAATAATGAGCTGCAGCTGCTGTTTTAACCTCCAGTATAATGGGACCTGCTGCACCTCTGCACAGCCACCTTTCACTTTGACCACTTTGAAGAATGCTGTGGCATTGGTCAACTTGGTCATCTTGGCATTTGCCCTCCTGGGACATCAAAATTCCCTGCATGGATGCCAACACAACTCTCCTTGTAAGTTCTTTCTCTGTTCAAATCCCTTCCACTTCATGACAGCTCAGTTTCTCCAGGAGCCTTTGGTGAGGAATCTCCTTACAAGAGTTTTGGGAATCTCAGAATGTGTTTGATGGCTGGACCGCCTTTTTCAACACGCCTGGCAACTCCTTCGAAGAATTTGGATGTGCCTGTGAGTCACAGCTTTCCCTCAAAGCTGTCATTGAATGAGAAGCGGCTCCTCTGAGCCATCACAGCCGCTCCCCACTCCCAGGGCAAGCTGGGATTTTGTGTTCAGCTGGATCCAGAGGAGTTCTGTTTCCCAGCAGGCACACAAAGCCATGCTGGACTCCCAAACAGCTTCAGTTTGAGGGACCAAAAGCTACGACCCAGAGGAAGAAAGCAGAAGAGACACCCAACATCATCCTCATCGTCATCCCAGGTTCTTGCATGGGGAATTAATTTTTCCCATATTAAAGAATGACGCCATCAGAGCCTGAATGTGCTCACTTGTCCGCCCGCATCATAAAATGATGAAGTGATGAAAGCCCTGTAAAATCACGGGCCACGGGAAAAGTGTTCTGATTCTTGGAGCTGCACATCAAAGGACCCTTCAGAAGAAAACTGAAGGAACTGCAAATGCAGAAACACCTCTCCACTGCTTTGTTCTGGGGCTTCCCAGGACACGTTCCTGCTTAAAGCAATCTGTCCCTGGGGGAAATAAAAACCACCTCATGGTGGTAGCGATAGTTCAGTGATGGGAAATCCACGACAAGGATGGGCAGCGGATCACTCTGTTCAGTAGGATAAGAGGAAATGGCCTCAGGCTGCACCAGGGAATGTTTAGACTGAATACTAGGAAAAATGTCTTCACTGAAAGGGTTGTCCAGCCCGGCAAAGATGTCCAGGGCAGTGGTCGAGTCCCCATCCCTGGAATGTTCAGAAAACAGGTGGATGTGGCACTTGGGGACATGGGTCAATGGTGGCCTTGGAAGTGCTGGGATAATGGTTGGACTTGATGATCTCAGAGGGCTTTTCCAGCCTCAGTGGTTCTGTGATTCTATTATTAAAATACAATAATAAAGTACTTTTGTGCAGTTTGTAATAACTTTGGACTGAAATTGGGATAGTTGTGACTCCTGGCTTCCAGGAAACCTTTGACTGATAGGCAGAAGAACTTAAAACCTCAAGAGCTCCTGTGGATACTCCCCCTCCCTCCAGACTGCAGCCAGACCATCATCTTCCACCTCTCTTCAGGGACTGACCACACTATCCTGGTTTGTGCTCTTCTCCTTGAATCCATGATAGTTACCTATAAAAACACAGTTTTCATTGGCAGGCTCTTTTTCTTAAAAAAATTCTATTTCACAAGTCTTTCTTGGCAGTTTTGGGGCCATGTTAAGACCAGCAAAATGATTCAAGACTTCGTGAAAGAATGCCAGAGCTTTTCCAGTGCAAGTGTCAGGCTCCCATTGCAGTCACTGGGGCGTGGTTTGAGGTGGGAGCAGTGGGATACCAGGGGATATCCTGGGATATCTAATGGAGAATTAAATGTAGGCAACTGTCCTGCCTTGGAGCCAAGTGTCTCCCTGTGATCTTAACCCCTTCAGCTTGATTTCAGTTCACAGGGAGCAATAAACACACGCACAGGGCTTGATCTCATTTTAACACAGATGCTTAAAACCATCTCAGTGACTCCCAGCACCAGGGCTTTTGTCTCCCTGTTGGTGGAAAGATGGTTCTGTAGATGCTGATGGTTATAAAACAGACACTCATGAAATGGCTGGGAAAACCCCATCTGGGTTTGCATAACAACTGCTGCTTTTGCTCCAGCTCTGTGGGGTGAGAGCCCTGTAAAGGGGATTTTCAGAGATGGGACAAGGGGAAATGGCTTTAACCTGACAGAAAGCAAGGTTGGATGGGATATTGGGAAGGAATTCTTGCCTGTGAGGGTGGGGAGGCCCTGGCCCAGGGTGCCCAGAGAAGCTGTGGCTGCCCCTGGATCCCTGGAAGTGTCCAAGGCCAGGCTGGATGGGGCTTGGAGCAACCTGGGATAGCAGAAGACTGGAACCAGATGAGCTTTAAGGTACTTTTTGTACCCTAACCACTGTGTGATTTATGGCCAAAATCCACTCCTGCTGCAGGCTGTGGGAGGCAGTGGATACCTGCAGCCCGGGACTCACCTGAGCTGGAACCACCCCACTGCTCTTGGGGGTCACACAACGATTCCTTCCCATGAAATCAGAGCAGGACCTGGCCCCCCTTCATGTGCTGCTGAACTGTAGATGACCTCTGACTCCAGCTGAACACACTTTGTCCTAATCACCACATCAGAGTTCCCCCCACAGCCCCTCAGAACTATAATTGGGCCATTTACTGAATTTTGCCTGGGCAGGAAAGGCACTGAAGGAGGCATTTGCTTTGTGAGCCCCTTATACTCTAATTATTGTTCAAGTTACCATTGCATCGGAGCCTAACAAAAGACGCTTAAGAAAGCAAGGAATGAGACATCAGTTGTGGTTCATGGGGTCATGGAAGAAATGTAGCACACAAAAAAATAATACATAGGCCATCTCCAGTGTCTGTTCTTTAGCACTTGTACCCCCTGAACATCCATTAATGTTAATGTTTATGACTAAATAGAACTATAAGTCAATTACGGCTCCTGGTAGTGTTAATTCCCAGCCAATCCATATATTTGTCTGCAGAACTGCCAGGGAATTGGGATAGAATAGATTTTTCTTTTTAAGGGAATAGATTCTTTTTTTTTAAAGTACAAATACTTGGGAGCTCTGCTATTCAATCTCCTTGAGTTATTAGAGGAATATGGTCAGTTATCCACAAATTAGGCTGGTCTGGTATGAAGGCAGCTGGTGAAATGTCTGAGCCTTTTTATTCATGGCCTTTCTGTTCATAGAATGGCCTCAAGCTGCAGCAGGGGAGGTTCAGGTTGGGCATCAGGAGGAATTTCTTCCACTATCCCAGGTTGCCCCAAGCCCTGTCCAACCTGGCCTTGGACACTCCCAGGAATGGGGCACCCACAGCTTTACCTGTGCCAAGGCCTCACCACCCTCACAGGGAAGAACTCCTTCCTAATATCCCATCTAAATCTCTCTTCTGGATTAAAACCATTCCCCTTTGTCCTGTCACTGTCTCCCCATGTAAAAAGTTGTTCTCACCATCACAGCTCACAGATTTGGATCCAGATCTGGATCATGTGGATTTACAACCTCGAGTCCAGCAACTTGCCTGCCTTAGCCTGGCTTTGGACATGAAAACACATATCCTGATCCTCAGCAAATCCCAGGAAAGGTTAACATCAGGCTTTTATCTCCTCTGTGTCCAGAGTTCCTGGGGCCACAGCTACCGGAGCAAACTCAGCATCTCCAGGGCTTGTTCCCTGACCAGGAATCTCTGCCTTGCCCAGCTTCTAATCCTTCCTGGCCTCTCCACAGTGACTCGTGGGTGGCTCCTGATCCATGCAAGAGCTGGAGCCTGGAAGTCCTCCAGGAGACAGCTGGTTGGCACAGACCAACACCATGCCCAGGGCTGCTCTGTCTCCATGACAGAGACGAGGATGGGAAGGATTTGGGTCTTTTGAAATCTGGACTCACTCTCCTCTGACACAAACCCTGTAATCCTTACAGACAATCATAGCCTGAGAGCCTGCACTGCCCACAGTGCAGATGAATTGTCCAGTTCTGGGCCCCTCGCTCCAAGAAGGACCTTGAGGGGCTGGAGCGTGTCCAGGGAAGGGGATGGAGGTGGAGAAGAAGCTGGAGCCCCAGGAGTGGCTGAGGGAGCTGGGAAAGGGGCTCAGCCTGGAGAATAGGAGGCTCAGGGGGAACCCTGCACAACTCCCTGACAGGAGGGGGCAGCCAGGGGGGTCAGGCTCTGTTCCCAGGGAACAGGGACAGGATGAGGGAAAACAGCCTCAAGCTGTGCCAGGGGAGGGTCAGATTGGATATCTGGAACAATCTGCTCACAGCGAGAGTGTTCAGGCACTGGCAGGGGCTGCCCAAGGAGGTTTGGAGTCCCCATCCCTGGAGGTGTCCAAGGAAGGCCTGGACGTGGCACTCAGTGCTCTGGGCTGGGTGACGAGGTGGGGATTGGTCACAGGATTGACTCAGTGATCTTGGAGGTCTTTTCCAACCTAAACAATTCTGGGATTCTGCCCAGTGGTCCCTGCTGCAGAAGAAGCATCAGGTTCAGCTCTGTCCTGTCCCAGGCCATGACCAGGCAGCCCACTACGGAGAAGCCATCAGGTTTCTGACCCAGCCCAGTGAGGCCAAAAGTGACCTCCATGGCTTTAACCAGCACTTCCCAGAAAGCCAGAAAACCATCCAGCAGCAAAACACTTCCCTGCCAGCAAATCAGCAAAATCTGGTGACAAGCCTTGTCAGTTTTTTCATCCCTGAAAAGCACCACTTCTACCCTCAGCTCTGGTTTTGTCCTGTTCTCTTTATTCCAGTTTACAAGAATTCCTGCCTGGTCAAGATCCCACTACAAACAGGGAGATGCTGGATTCTGAGCATTATCACTCATGCAAAGCTCTTGTGCTTCCACTGCTTGGAAAGCTCACATTCCTGCTTCATTCCTCAGATGACTCTGACATTATTGTGGATCAAAATAGCTTCTTCATCAGCTTTCTGAATCCAGGACATTCATTTTGCTGGGAACAAGCATTCCTGCTATTTCACCAGCATCATTCACCCACAGAACTTCAGGCTGGGGTGGGAAGTGCATTCTTTAATCCTGTTAATGTTATCCTGTAGCAGGTTCCTTTTTAAGACTTTTTGATTAAATTTAATGGAGGTGAAAGTCCTTCCTTGAATGATTTCAGAGGCAGAGGCTCTGAAACATCATTTTGCAAAGTAAACATCCCTTGGCTGCCCACAGTTCTTGTACCCTCTGCCTCTCTCTCTGTCCTGGGTGCTGATTTATTTCCTTCAATGAGTAATTCCTACAGGATGGAGATGTCCATCCATGTATCTGCCCACCCAGCCCCCTCCAAACCCATGGATATATCTAAAATACAGCTGGATGGGGCTTGGAGCAACCTGGGCTAGTGGAAGATGTCCCTGCCCATGGCAGGGGGTTGGAACTGGATGAAATTTAAGGCCCTGTCCAACCCAAACCAAGGAAACCATTGCCCGGTGGAGGACGGAAATCTCAGTCTGGAACCAGAGGCTGCAGGAGTGCCCAGTCCTTGCCAGGCTCTCAGGAGAGGGGTTGGAAGTTGGATGCTATGAAAGACAAAGTGGTTTTTGGCATCCAGACTTCGTTTGACACCAGGACAGTGATCCTGGGGGTGGAATGTGTTCTGAGGGCACAAGTTCGGAGTGAGTTTTGCCTCATTTGGGTGTCTGTGTCAGCTCAAATGCTTTATAATTTAGCTTGTAAAGTCCCTCATTCTCTGTCACCAACCCACTGCCACAAGATGTGACTTGTTCTGGCACCCACAGAACAACCAAGCATATTTGGGTCAGAGCCAAGGCCTCACCTGAGAAATGTTTTTAATATTTAAATTAAACACCCCCAGATTAAACCTCCCTCCCAATTCTTTTGCCTTGAACCTCATGGACAACCATTCCTGTCTCCTTTCCAGCTGTAACCTGGCCATGAAGCAGACCAGGAATGCTGGTCCCTTTACCTGGCAGCCTCTTCCTCCTCCTCCTCCTTGCTCCGTCTCAGCACACATCACGCTCCCCACAAGGTGTGGGATCTGCTCCAGGCATTTCTCCCTGCTGATGAGCTTCATCTGTGTTTTCTGCAGCACATGGGATGCTGTGGCAAATGAGAAGGATCAACAAAGCTGCAGAGCAGCTGGAGACTTCCCTTGGGAAGGATCTCAGCTGGATTTCTAAAGTATCTCAGGGCAATGGGGTCTCTGGGCAGAACTGTAGGATCTTGGGATCACAGGGGCTTACAGGGGATCCCCAAGTGTTGGCAATTATGTTTGTGCTCCTGAGTTCATCACAGGATCCCAGAATGGTTTGTTTTGGAAGGGAACTTAAAAGATCATCTCATTCCACCCCCCCACCATGGGCAGGGACACCTTCCACTATCCCACGTTGCTCCAAGCCCTGTCCAGCCTGGCCTGGAACACTTGCAGGGATGCCAGACTGCTGGGAAACCCCCAAAGGGCTGGATTATCCTGCTGGTGGTCTCAGTGATGACCTGAGATGAGCTGCACTGCACACCTGGGGTTTCCCACTTGTGATTTTTTGGGAACTCAGCCTGAGGGGCTCTTCATGAGATCCTGTGCAAGCCCCTGCAGGTCAAAGTCCACTGAGCTTTCCCCAGAATTCTAATCTCAGAATTCAGAATCATGGAATAATTTACATTGGAAACAACCTTTAAGATCATCCAGTCCAACCACTCCCCCAGCACTGCCAAGGCCACCTCTGACCCATGTCCCCAGATGCCACATCCACACAACTTTTAAATCCCTCCAGGGATGGGGACTCCAACACTGCCCTGCATAGCTGTTCCAAGGCCCAACAACTCTTCCAGGGCAGAATTTTTTTCCTGATATCCAATGAAAACATTGTTTACCCTGGGGAGGGCTGCAAGGCCATGCCTTACCCAGCTGTATCTTCACAAAGTGGCTCTCGGGATGGCAGCACACAAAGGAAATATCTGCTTTATTCTTCCCTTGGGGTGGGAATACAGAAATCACAGCTGGCACCCGCAAGTGACAAAAGGACTGAAAATGTGCTGGGCTACTTGGAAACCCCACGGATCTCACCCATGTTTCTCTCTAAAGTGAACCTGAGTCTGAAGGATAAGGCTGAGATCTCCAGATGATTTGAAACTCACCCCTTCTTCTGTCTTTCCCTGAGCTAAATCCTCCCAGAACCTTCAGGAAACTGGGACTCAGTGACAAGATCTAACGATGAAAAGTTGTCACGTCCCTTTTCCAGCTAAGACGGAAGTGCCCAAAGATGAAAATTCTTTGGTGTAGGAATCTCCAGGGAGATGGGGGCCCTCTGCTCTGGAGCCAGGCTGGGAGAGCTGGGGGTGTTCACCTGGAGAAGAGAAGGCTCTGGGAAGACTTTAGAGCCCCTTCCAGGCCCTAAATGGGCTCCAGGAGAGCTGGAGAGGGACTTGGGACAAGGGATGGAGGGACAGGACACAGGGAATGGCTTCCCAGTGCCAGAGGGCAGGGATAGATGGGATATTGGGAAGGAATTCTTGGCTCTGTGGGTGGGGAGGCCCTGGCACAGGGAGAGAATCTGTGGCTGCCCCTGGATCCCTGGAAGTGTCCAAGGCCAGGTTGGATGGGGCTTGGAGCAAGGTGGGATGGGATGTGCTTTAAGGTCCCTTCCAACCCAAACTGCTCTATGATCCTGTATTTTTCGGCTTTGCCCATTTCACACCATCACACCCCCCTCTCACCACACTCAGCTTCTGCTGGTTTTTTCCTGAAGCCTCTCCCAGACAGAGGGTGGGGGGTGCCCAGGCTGAGCATGTTGACACCAATTTTTGGAAGCAGAATCTGTGTCAGCTGAGACCACACAGTGGCACAGAGCCAATCCCCGGAGCTGCTCCACGGATTTTGCACAGAGGAGCTCAAGAGAAATCCTGCAGAGGGTCTCTGCAGTGGCCACTCTGTTCTAGGAACACATTACCTTGGTGAAATGGGAGAGTTTCACAACTATAACAGGGTTGTGTATTACTGTTGTGTGAGGAAAATGAAGCCTAAGAAGGCAAATGCAGAGTTTCATGGAAAAAACAGCAACCCTTTGGAGCAGAATAGCAAGGGTTAAATGGAAAATTCACTTACTGCATCCTGGGAAGGAGCACTCAAGCTCCAAGGCCCTCCCCTGTCCTCCCAGTCCTGATTAATTCTTTCCAATAATGAAACAACTGATTGACTATTTAGTGACATTGGTTCAGGACAGACATTTTGGGTCACATCAGTGCTGGAACTGCTTTAATTAGGGCTTAAATGAGAGCAATTAGCAACAGCAATCTGCAGTTCTAAGCGAGTGAAGGAAGGAGTGGCCAGAACCAATAAGTCAGTCCAGCTCATGGAGGCATTAAGCCAAAGATAGCCCCAGACCTTCACTTCCCTTAGTCCAGACCACCTTAGCCCCAGCCTAACTGGGTGATTCATAGAATATCCCAAGCTGGAAGTTATCCACAAGGATCCCACAAGGTGAGAAGTGTCCAAGGCCAGGCTGGATGGGGCTCTGAGCAACCAGGGCTAGTGGAAGGTGTCCCTGCCCATGGCAGGGGGGTGGAATGAGATGAGCTTTAAGGTCCCTTCCAACCCCCAAATAATTCCATGATTCTGTGCTAATTTACCCACCAGGGTGGAGCTTGTCTTAACGTGGGTGCCAAAAAGAGGTCCAAATTTTGGAGGTGGTGACAAAATAGGTCCCAGATTTTGCTCTGGGGGTCTGTGGGCAACTGGTTCTTGCCCTGAACAGGGAACTGGTGGATGTGCAGAGGCTGGGGGGGGTCTGGATGCGTTAACCAGAGAGGTGGGGAGTGGAACTTTGTCTGGGAAACCCCTCATGGGAGACAATATCCAATTTAAGTGGATAAAATCCATCTTCCATTAGCAAATGCATCTCCCCCAGCACCTCACCTGCACTTGTGTTCTCCCAGCCAGCAGCCCAGCAGTGCTGCCACGTGTCCAGGTCACACATGAAGGGCAGGCAGATGGGAATTTTCTCCTTGCTGAACTCGATGGGATTGCTGAGCAGGATGAGGGCAATGTCATTTTGCAAGCTGGTTCTGTTGAATTCCTCGTGCAGGATCAGGCTGTCTGGGTTGTGCTCTTCCAGTGGGCGGCTCAGGTCAACTCCCCCCACTGCCACCGTCAGATCTGCTGGCCTTAAAAGCAGAACAGAAGGAGTGAAGACACAGCAAACATGAAGGATTTGGGTTATAAAGGTTGGTTTCTCTTCCCCCAGAGCAGGGCAGGGTGATGGCTCAGGCAGTTCAGCTACAAATACCCCTGAAATTTACCCTCACTCCTAGGCAAGGATGATTTCCAGGGCAGAGAGGTGCAGAGGTAGAACGTGGAAGCAGCCAGGTTATAAATAACCCACTCCCTACCAGACAGATGGAATGGGCTGGATCTCTTGGATCTCTGTGCCCTGGGCTGGCTGCTCAGACCCTGCTGTCCCCAGCCAGCTGCTCCAGGCTGTGCTGCCACAGGTCATTTGTCACTGAGCAGTCTCGGCTCTCGGACCTGCCACAGTTTGGAGGGGGCTCACAGAGGGTTGGACTCCGCCCCTGGGCACTGCATGGAGTCGATTTATCCAGAATTCAGTGTTTTAAAATTCAGAGTCTCCATGAGGTGAAGGTCTTTGCTGTGTGAAAGCAAAGGTAATTTGGGGGATAGAATGAGCTAGAATGGAATACATCATCTTTTACAAGGTACTGCAACAGGTGTAGATGCACCAGAAATGCCTGGGGCCATCAGGACAGCATCAGGGGCATTTATCCAAGGCTGCTCAGGCCACCCCTCAAAGTATTCCCCTTCTGCTTCTCCTCGTTGTGCAGGTCTCTGCACATTTCTGTGTTTAAAAATGGGCCTGTTTCCCCCAAAGGAGACAATCCCTGTTTTCAGGGCTCAGTCACATAAATGTGGCACATGACCCCGAGGAGATGCACATCCTGCACCCACCAGGAGGAATGTCATCCCCCCACCGTGCCTGGGTTGCCCTCCCACCCCTGGAGCACTCACAGCTCTTCTGCAAAGCAGTGGGCCGCTGTTAAAATCCACAGTGCACTGATGATGGTGCCTCCACAGATGTGCTTCCCGTGGCTCTGGATGCTCACGTGCCATGGAAATTCCCCAGGCGTGACGTGTGTCCCTGTGCCAATCCTCTTGCCAGTCTTCTGGAAGGACTCGTAGGATGGTCGGAGGCCACACCCTGGGTACAAAAAGGGACGTGTTGGGCACGTTCAGCAGTGTCACAGCCTGTGCTGCTGAACGGCAGGGGCAGGACATCCCTGAGCCCTGAGACAGAAACAACCAGAGAGTCATTGAAACACGGAATCACAGAATGCTTGGGGTTGGAAGGGATTTAAAGATAATTTTTCCAACTCCATTCCAACTCCAACTTCCGCCAGACCAGGTTGCTCCAAACCCCATCCAACCTGGCCTTGGACACTTCCAGGGATCCAGGGGCAGCCACAGCTTCTCTGGGAAACCTGGGCCAGGGCCTCACCACCCTCACAGCCAACAATTCCTTCCCAATATCCCATCCATCCCTGCCCTCTGGCAGTGGGAAGCCATTCCCTGTGTCCTGTCCCTCCACGCCTTGTCTCAAGTCCTCTCCAGCTCTCCTGGAGCCCCTTTAGGCCCTGGAAGGGGCTGAGCTCTCTCTGGAGCTTTCTCTTCTCCAGGTGAACACCCCCAGCTCTCCCAGCCTGCCTCCAGAGCAGAGGGGCTCCAACCCTTGGAGCATCTCCGTGACCTCCTCTGGACTCGCTCCAGCAGCCTCCACGTCCTCCTGATGTTGGACCCCACAGCTGGAGGCAGCTCTGCAGGTGGGGTCTCAGCAGAGTAAAGGGTGAGAATGCCCTCCTTGGATCTGCTATTTGATCTCTCCCAAAGCCCCTGACATTCCTGTCACCTCCCCAAACCTAAACTCACCCAAGCACTGCCCAGGCATTTGGGGTGGGAAGGACAATTAACCATCTCCCATAGGCAGGTGGGCTAAAATCCTTGTTTAGGGACTGGAAGATGCATCAGGCTGGGGCACAGGCCACACCTTTATTCCCTCAGCAGAAGGAATAAGCCAAGGCCTGTTTCACTTACCCACGTGTGAATATCCTGCATCTCCTCTGAGCTGAGAATGCTGAGAAACAAAACCTGCCTGGACACTGCTGGTCAGGCAAGCTAAACAGGAGAGGGTAAGGAGCAGCATCTCAATCCATCCTGGGCCGACACTATTCCACAGCTCTCGGAGCAGCGATGCCTCTGCAGACACCTCAGGACATCGCCTGCATTCCATGTCAACACAACCCAGGGTGACATCACAGCACCCGCTCATTCCTGTTGGTGCAGCAGTTGGATGCTCCTTCCTAAGGCAAAAGGTTCACTGAGGGAAAGCTCAGGGATCTCCAAAAGGTTTGTGATTTCCTTTAGCTCTGTTGGGGTGGGGCAGAAGTGAAATTCCTGTCTGCATCCTGGGCTAACCTCACACGATATGGCAAGGGTGGATTTCATGAGATGGATGCTGTAGCCCTGGCTGGATCTTGAACCACCTTTGAGGACCTCAGGAGCTGGTCCTGCATCAGCTTTCAACTTCAGCTCTGAAGCCTATCAGCATTTCCTGTTAATTTTCTCATTTCCTGTTACTTTTCTCTCTAGTTACACCATGCCTGGGGTATTGACTTGTGTGCACTTAAACAGGACCAGGAGAGTTGCCCCATCCCTGGAAGTGTCCAAGGCCAGGCTGGATGGGGCTTGGAGCAACCTGGAGTGGTGGAAGGTGTCCCTGCCTGTGGCAGGGGGTGGGATAAGATGATATTCAAGGTCCCTTCCCACCCAAACCATCCTGGCATTCTGTGTTTGTAGGAGAAAGCAGCAGCTCTGTCAAAGGAAAATTTTCAAAAAATGCCAAATCAAAACTATCAAATCAAAATCAAAACCAAACCAAAGGTGTCAGTAAATAATTCAGTGGTGGCAAAATATTTTGGTGTGGGCCAATTGCAGCATCAATGGACCCGTTATGCTGATTTTTAGACCAACGCATCATTTCCATCAGGACAGGACTTAATAAAAACTCAGCCAGGCTCAGACTTGGGCATATCTTCAATAAGAGCTTTTCCCAAAGACTTTCCAGCTTGTTTCAAACAACTACGGCACAGAGTAGGAGGGGAGGGAGAGGAAAGGAAGGGAACCAAGACACATTTTATGAGCCCCCAGATGATTCAGCATCTGAAATGCTTCGCCTTGGAGCACATCAGGAGTTATCCCACCAGAGCCTGGATTTCGTGGAGGTTCACAGTGCATAGGATGAGGGTAAAACTTTATTTCCTTCTCTTCTTTGCTTCTCTGTCACCTCATGCCAAAGAAATGAGACACGAGTGCTGGTTTCCTTGGCAGTGAGCACTGGAACAACTCCATGGCTGGACAGGTTAAGGACAGGATCAGTTACCACAGCAACGAAAATCTGGAGTGCGGTGTAGGCACGCTTTGGGACATCTCCAGAAAGAGCCTAACGGGGCAATCCTGCCTGAGGCAGCTCCTGTAAGCCTGGCCCAGGTGTAAATCTGCCAAAAGGACAAGTTTCCACTGGATTTTGAGACTGGGATGAACTCAGCATCAGCTGAGGAGCAAGGGAAGATGGGGAGCTGATTTTTCTGGCACAGACTTACAGCCCATCTTTGGAAACAGCGGGCAGGGCTGCAGCATTGGATTTACAATCCCAAACACTGACTTTGTGGGGCACATTTTTGGTCTCTCCAGGCTTGGAGCACGATCTGATCTGCTGGGTAGGGACAGGGATGGGGATGTTCAGGGAGCTGGTTTGGGCCTTTCTGAGCTTTAAATCTGAGCTGGTGAGCAGGAAACATCAAACCAAGCCATGGAGAAGGAGGTGCTGTGGATTTGTGTCTCTGGGTCCGACCACCTGGCCCTCAAAACTGCCTCACTCCTTGAGCTCTAGACCCATAGGATCCCATTTCCATATGGGATAAACTGTGCATCCCTACACCCTTTGTCTGCAGCTTTGAGTCTGCACTCTGAGAACCCCACCAATAAATCCAAAATTGATTTTTTCTCTTTCTGGCCGTCCTGCTGTTTTGACTTCACAGTCACTGGGGACTGCCCCAAGTTACATTTGCCACCAGTCTGCTCTTGGTGGGGACTCCCCAAGTTATTAAATACAAATAATTAATCATAGGGATAATTCTACTCCTCTGTACTGTCAAGCCTGATGATACAGATTTAAAAGCCCTGGTGTTTAATAAGCAAACAGCAGCGTTTTATAATATTTGATAACTTTTTTTACATCTACCCAGATATCTTCTTGGAACACATCACAGAGAACCGTGTTCTTTTCTTGTTCTGTACTTTATTGCAGAGCATGGAACAAAATTTATTTCTTTTTGTGTTTATTCACTTCTTGGAACTGTCCAAAAGAATCACATTACAATTTTGATTTTTTCTGGCTAAAATAATTTCAGAAAATAGGCACTACAGGTGGTACTAAATGCTGTGAAAGTGGAGTTGTAGTAGGAGAATCACTGATCTGATCAATTTATCATTCCCAAAGACATCAAATTCCAGGACTGTGACAGGTTAAGAGTCCAACTACATCTCCAGAAGTCAAAGCTCTAGGGACACCAGGAAATTAATTAACCCAAGAGAATCAACAAGTCCAGAGTCATTGGAAATACAAAACAGCTACGGGTGCAACCACCTCCCAATTCACCCTTCTAACAGCATTTCGAGCCAAACTTTTGGAAGTTTGGATCTCTTTCCACCTCTCCAGATGACAAGGAAACCCTGGGAGCTGCACAGAGCAAGAAGCTGTGATGGGAGAAATTCCTGCCTCTACTTCAGCTTTTAATGTCAACAAAGAGGAAACTGTTCCCATTACGGAAAGCCTCCCCAGCAGATTCCCAAATCTTTATCCATGGATGCTATGGGACCATCCACTGGGGTTGCAGGTCTTTTTCCAAGCTCCCTACAACGCAGTGGAGGTGGTGGAGCAAGCACAGGCTATTTCCTGATGCCGACAGGGCAGGAGATGCCCGTCCCACCCAGGCCGCAGTATCCGCCAGGATTCTTGCTGAGGTACTGCTGGTGATATTCCTCGGCGTAATAAAACTCAGGAGCCTCCCGGATCTCCGTCGTGATGGGGCCGAAGCCTCCCTCCGTCAACACCTGTCAGGAAAGACCATGGAAAGCCATCAGTGCTTTGCTGGCTTCCCTGCTGGGAATGATGTTAGGATGCCTCCCTGAAGGAGGCGCAGGCATCTCTCAGCTCTTGGACCACATTCCCAGCTCATCCCTGAAAGCCTTTCATCCCTCCTCTTGTGGTGTTTCGCTCGGAGACATTGTGGGCATGGAGAGGGAGTGAACCTTTTACTATCCCCTTTTAATGGCTCATTTGTTTAATTTGCCCATGGCCATACGTTTATTCTCTTTATTAACCCAGGCAGGGATGTGGAGCCATCAATGAAAGTGGAAAACAAAGGGAGAGCACACTTGGATCCACCCTGGGAAGCTGCAGTGTCCAGGAACCTCCCCAGGAAGGCGCCTCAGCTTCAAAATCCACCCTCAATGTCCTCATCCAAGAAGAATTTCTGGGTAAAATTTCAGCCCCAAGGATGTCCTTGGGAAATCAAAGCATTTTGGGCATTTTTTTTCCACAGAGTCACTACAAACTCATTCTTCAAAGAGAAAAGTTCCATCTTGACCAGAAAGTTTTAAGTTTTAAGGCAAATTATGGCTCATTTTGGAAAGATTTGCCAATACGTGGACCAGGAGCAATAACCACTTGGCAGGAAGAGAAGATGGAATGTGGGTGGGGATTTTAAATTAGACTTTAATTGCCTTCTGATATCCCCCTAACTGAATTTGAAACTCCTGAGAGGTTTCTGACAGAGAGAATTTCTTTTCAAGATGAATTGCTGTGACATTTTCCCTCCTGCATTGTCCTTTCCTAAGGAAACTGGTAAACACCAACATTTTGGACCCAATTCTCTTCTCAGTGGGGACATAACTTGTGCTCTGAAAACCATGCTAAAACCGAATAAGCACTTTAATGAATGTCAGACTCCTGTTCCAAAGCATGTTTGTAAATACTGGATGGAGATAGAATTGGTTGAAGGGTCAGCATTTAGGATTCCCAGACAAATATTTCTTACCTCTTCACACTAGCAAATAAATAAACCAAATAAAGACAAATCATCAGATGGAGTCATAACACTATGAATCTTCTTTAAGTCATCTTTCATCATGATAGAATGAATGACAGCAGCCTTGATCCCAAAAAACATTGCTCATGGAAGATCTCTGGAGATGGAGATCCTCATTCCAATATTTTCCATCCTGTTAGAGAGTCCCTCCTAAGCCTAGCCCAGTTAAACCCAGTACCTTCATTTAAACCCAGTATTGTGGGTTGACTCATCCTGGAAGTGGAAAGGAAATCATTTCCTTCCTCTTTCATCTCCTACATGGCTGTGGAGAGGGCAAGAACGACATGTAAGGAAAATACTGGACTTAAACAACAGGTGATTATTTGGGACAAAAAGTCTTCACATTTCCCTCACCAGGGTTTCCCAGATCCTGCCTCAGCACGGCCAAGCCCTGCCCACAGCCTGACAGCAGCTGCTTGGCTTTGGAGAGCATTAGTCTGATTTATTCCCATAATTTCACTGTCTGGAGGACACATTCTGCTGTGTTCAGTCTTCAGTCAGGAATGAAGTAATAAGATGGATACAAAATCCATGATTAACCTGTCTGGAGAGCCCTGAGCTCCCAACCCTGCACTGGAATTCTCAGCACAGCTTAGGAAGGTGTTGACTCATTAATTCCTTGTGTTCCCACACAAGGAATTGGGATCACAAGCCAAATTTCACAGGAATCCGGCCTTATTTCCCCATGTAAAATCACCAGGCAGCTTTTTCCATCTTTGGGACAGGCTGTGTCCCAAGGCAATCAGGTTATTCACCCGTCAGACGCGTGAGTGAGGAAGATAAAACATGTAAAGGTTTGTACCACAACACATCAACAGCACTGAACGCAAGGAGGTGTCAACACAGCTGCTTTTGCAAAGCACTATTTCACTTTCTAACCTTCTCAGCACAGAAAAAAGACTTTGGAATGTTCTTCCCTGCCAAAAGATGACACAAACTCTGCCATCGTGGGCATTACTCATTTGCCTGCTGCTGCAAATGCCTGCAAAATTGGCCTCTCCCCCTTCCCTGAGTCATGAGGATGCTGCTGGAGGGAGAGACATTTTTCCACTGTGCAAAAGAGTGTTTGTTACAGATTTTTAACCTGGGACTTTTCCATCACTGGCCTCATTTTGTCAGTCAGGAAATCCATTCCGTTCGACGAGGCACCACAAGAGGGCATAAACATCATTTATCCCTTCCCAGTCCATTAAAACCTGAATAAAGCAGAACCCAAGATGAGTCCTTATATTGCACTTTGGTCTTGCTGTCAGGAGCAGTGGGAACCCCACTCTGACACTCCGCCAAATCTCACCTTGGATGTTTGGATTTTAAAAGGGGAAAATATTTTCCTTGCACTGACAGTGTTGATGTGAAGATAAAAACATCACTGGAAGAGGTTCCGGATGTGCTGGCTCTGGCAGGTGTAAATCAGCCCACTCTGGATTGATTACCTGCCACTGAGGCTGATATAATTTGATGATAATCGTGTTCTAGAAGAATTTTTAGTCCTTGCTGTCTCAAAATTCCTGAGCCGTCTGACGGGACCTCTCATTACCATGCTGCAATTAACCCTTGGGATCTTTAACTCAGTGCAGGAAATTTTTAAGGAACCATTGAATCATTTTTCCCTCCAATATTCCACTGCAATTCAAAGAGAATTTATTCCTTCAAAGGATTTCTCTGGCTTTTGTCATAGGGGAGATCAAAGCCCTGTACGATCATCGACTGCAATTGTTAACCCAGCACTGCCAAGTCACTACAAGATCTCAGAGATCCTTTAAATGATTAGAATCCAGCCCAAAAATCCCACCAGCAGGGAGCCAAATCAAACCAGAACCCAAATCTCACCCAGCTCCATAGGGTAGAGAGGACATGGCCAGCTTGGGACACTGGGAGAAGCACTGGAGCAGGAACAATTCTGTGATTACAGAACCATTAAGGTTGGAAAAGACCTCCAGGATCATGGGATGTGTCAAAGCCAGCACCGGGAACCTCAGCACTACAAGTTTTTCAGCCAACCTGTACTTCCAACATGTAAAAGATGTGTTTGATGATTTTCCTAATTAATTGCAGACTGTGAAAGTTCATTTCCTGTTGTTTGCTTTAAACTTCCGCCTGACCACTGATGAGCAGAGCTGTCATCACATCCTCTGTCACAAAACACTGGATCACAGAAATGATTTGGAGCTGGAAGGGACCTTAAAGCTCATCCCATTCCACCCCCTGCCGTGGGCAGGGACACCTTCCCCTATCCCAGGTTGCTCCAAGCCCTGTCCAACCTGGCCTTGGACACTTCCAGGGATCCAGGGGCAGCCACAGCTTCTCTGGGCAACCTGGGCTGTTGCTGCCTTCCACACTGGGCCAGGGCCTCCCCACCCTCACAGGGGACAATTTCTTCCTAACATCCAATCCAAAGCTACTTTCTTTCAGCTTGAAGCCATTCCCCCTTGTTCTTCCTCTCCAGGCTCTTGTAAATAGTCTCTCTCCATCTTCAGCTCCTTCAGGTACTGGAAGGCCACAGTTTGGTCAAACCCAAAGCTTCTCTTCCCCGGGCTGAACAAGCCCAGTTCTCTCAGCCTTTCCTTACAGCAGAGCTGCTCCATCCCTCTGATCATCCTGGTGGCCTCCTAATACAATTCCTTCTCCCCTCTCTCCACAGAAATCTGGATTTTACACCTTAATCATGCCCATTCTTGTCTTCAGCCACACCCACAGCCTTTCACTCCCAATCCATAACCCAGGGCAGCCTTCTCACCCTTTCCTGCCTCTCTCCCAGCCCTCCTTCCCCGCTGCAGTCACCGGGGTGACTGGAATTCCACTGTGCTCAAGAGCCCCACGGGTTTATTCAGCCCTGTACTTACATTTCCTCTTTCATTCCCCGTCTCTTTCCCAGCAATTCTTTGCATTCCACTTGCCTTCCTGACCTCTGCTGAGCACGGAGCAGATGTTTCCAAAGCACCATCTGCAATGACGCCAGAACCTCTTTTCCCGGGCTAATTTAAACCCTCTCATTGTGTCTGCACTTGACTTTTATTGACATGGAATTTCAGCAGCTATTTTCTGTGCCCACACATGTGGTATTGTTAGATTCTTCTGCAACTTTTTTGTAGCCGTGTCTACTTTGGCTCACCTGGAATAACTCCAAACCCTCAGCAGATTTTGGTGCGTCACCGTCGCCCGTCTCCCTTTCTTCATCCCGTTTGTGAGGATATTGAACTGCACAGCTTCCCAAGACAGGTTAATCTCTCTTCACTGCAGAAGCTGCACAGTTATTTGTACCTTTTATTTCCTATTTATAACCAGTTCTTCACTCAGAAGAGCAACTTTCCTCTTATTCCACACCTGGCACCTTGTTACGCACCCGCTCTCTTCAAAAAAACCTGTATTATGTGTGCAAGACATGAGTCTCCTTGTGCTAAAGTCATTATAAACTTGACAAAAAGGCTTTAAAATTGGTTTTGCTAAATGAAACCATTTAATTTTCTAAGCAGAGGCATTAGTAAAACAGGGGAGTATTAATTGGCTTCAAGCATTTTGTGGCTTTTAATAAAAACGGCATCATCCTGTGTTTGATTCAATAGACA
Organism: Corvus kubaryi; assembly: GCF_017639235.1. Lineage (NCBI taxonomy): Eukaryota > Metazoa > Chordata > Aves > Passeriformes > Corvidae > Corvus > Corvus kubaryi. Next base: position 821,150 of record NW_024581116.1, on the reverse strand, counting down.
CTTCATAAACCAGCTTATACCAACATCCATCCTCCTTGTCTCGTGTCCCAGTGAGTTGCACGAAGCTGCTGCATTTCTGAAACCTCCTTGAAAAATCGCTGATGTTGGAAGCACCACAGAGCATCCTGACACGTGTGAGCGCTTCTGTACCATCACCCACCCCTGATGTCAAACTCTAACAACAATCTCACCAAATAAAATCTGCCGGGCTCTCCCTTCATTTTTGAGTAGCATTGGCTACTCAAAATTTCACACCAGCAGCAGCAACCCTGAATTTCAGCTCTTTTCCCAAAAGTTCTAAGAATTAAAGGAGCTGTATTATGGAGGAGAAGACCCAGAGGAATTAGTTCTGTGAAGTCTGTAGGATGGGAGGATGTGGACATCCTAAACACTTGATTCCTGTGACATTTTTAACTGGAAAACAACTTAACTGACTTTGCCAGGTTTGTGGATTAGTTGCTGTCAGGTTTGGGAGCAGAAATTCAGCCCTACAGGCTCACTTGATCCAGAGGAACAAACTTCGGTCCAGAGGAATGAGCAATTACCAATGTTTTGTTTTCTCCTTCATTTATTTTCTCCTTCCCTTCCCTCTCCTTTCTGGCAGTTCAGCCCACTCTGCTGTGTCACCGATGACATATGATTTGAAATTGTTTCCTCTGTGCTGCCTTCAGTTGGCTGGAGCAGCTCAGTCTGTCACACCAGGTCCAGTCTCCTCTATGTCACTTACTGATGTTGGCTTTTCCAAATTAATTGATGCCAGCAACCTCTACAAGCCCTGGAACGGGCTGAAATCCTAATTATCTGGGAAAATCTGTGTTCCCAGCCTGTAGGTGACCTGCTTTTGGAAATCATGTGTTTATGACAGGAAGAAGGACCCTGCCAAGGGAAATGTGGGAGAGGTGGCTGGCGAGTGCTGAAGTCCAACCCCAGCTACCACATGGACTGGGACCAGATATCCACATTCCCCTGTTTCCAGCGACTTCTGCCCAGTGGATTCCATGGTATTGATGTATTTGATAGGTGGTGCTGGAATTGATTAGCAAATGCTTTTCACAGGGCTGTGGAGTGCTGCATAATTAGCTAATGCTCACACAGGGTTTGGAGAGCTGTGTGATTCCTGAGTATTATTAATATCCTTGCAGGGAAGCTGTCTGGTCTCAGAACTCTCTTTGCAGAGTGCGTCTGGCAAATCGAGCAAGATCAAAACTGGGACTGATGGAATCACGGGGGTATAAATTCTTCATCCTTCACAGAATGGGCACATGGATCTAAGGGCAGAAATGGTGAAACCCACGGACTCTACCCCGGGAGAGAAAAGCAGCTGCTGTGTGATTAAATCTGAAGAAAAATGTCATAGAATCATGGAGGGACTTGGGTTGGGAGGGACATTAAAGATCATCCAGACCATGGGCAGGGACACCTTCCACTAGCCCAGGTTGCTCCAAGCCTCATCCAACCTGGCCTTGGACACTCCCAGGGATCCAGGGGCAGCCACAGCTTCTCTGGGCACCCTGGGCCAGGGCCTCCCCACCTTCACAGGGAAGAATTTCTCCCCAACAATGCATCCATCCCTGCCCTCTGGCAGTGAGAAGCCATTCCCTGTGTCCTGTCCCTCCATCCCCTGTCCCAGGCCCCTCTCCAGCTCTCCTGGAGCTCCTTTAGGCTCTGGAAGGGGCTCTGAGATCTCCCTGGATCCTTCTCTTCTCCAGGTGAACACCCCCAGCTCTCCCAGCCTGGCTCCAGAGCAGAGGGGCTCCAGCCTTTGGAGCATCTCTGTGACCTCCTCTGGACTCACTCCAGCAGCTCCACACCACTCTCATGTTGGGATCCCCAGAGTTGGACACAGAGCTCCAGGTGGGGTTCACCAGAGTAGAATCAGCTCCCTTGACCTGCTGGTCCCACAGCTTTGGACGTAGCCCAGGATACATCCTATAGGGATTACCCAATCCCTGGTCAAAGAGGAGAAGTCCTGCTGCAAGAACCTGTTGGAATTTTTCCTAGGAATGTATCCTTCCAGTGCAGCACAGAGAAAACGCAGATAAGAAGGAAATGGGATAGAAAAAGATGATGGTACAAAATCTAAGCTGAAGAAAACAAGTTCTCATCCATAAATCTGCAAATCTGACTTTGTCAGAGCTTTTCCCTGTTGACGAATCTCCCACACAACGGAACACATCATTGGAATGGAGTAAACTGATCCTGGCTGGAGACATAGCTCCAGGAGCCTTAGGGAAAGCTGGGTGTGTGTATAAAGTGTGTTCCCTCTCTTTGAAGATCTGCTCTCTCTGAAATGCTTCTCTCCTAACCACTTAGCTTGGAGCAGGTTGTTTGGTCACTCCTCCCTGCCAGAGGGGAAGGAATTGCTGGGCTTGGATATCCATCAGCCCTGCCAAGGTAAATCACAGTTGGATGATAGCCTGGTATTAACACAGCCCTAAGTGGTTGTGCTCAGAGGGTCTAGGGAGGCTGACATTTCCTCCTGTTTTACCTCTGAGTGTAAAACCTGAGTGTTGCCCACAACAATAAGCTCTGCCAGCTGAAATATCACATTTATCCAGCCAGACTTCGTGGTGCTTTCTCCCACAATGAGAAAAGAGGAGCTTTGAATTTTGTCCTAAATCATCTTAAATGCAACTGACAGCGGAATGAAATCTGCAATTCTATTTTTTCCTGTTGGATGCTGATCCTGTGAACGTGCAGAGGAAGGAAGTTGTATCCTGCTCTCCATCATATCCATCTAATTCTGGATTCAAAGCTTTTTTGCTCCAGATATTGTCTGGTTTAACAGGATCAGCTTGACCCAGAGTCTTTACAAGCTTGACCTTCAGCATGGAGCTTCCTGAACACCCATCCTGTTTTCTCCTGAGGGAAGAGAGATGAAAGTGGGGAATGGCACGGGCGGGCATTTAGGAGGTAGAGGGAGATAACATTAGCAAAGATAAAAGACATCTTGCTCCAGTAGCATCTGGGAGCTAATTAGGTGTTGAAGGAGCCATTGAGGGAGATGGAAATTCTGTTTGTCTGGCCAATTTTAACGCAGCCAAACAGCCTCTTACTGCACATCCTGCATGGATAATTGATGATGCCTAAGACGTGCCCCGTCCTGACTTCCAGTGATGTAAAGCTCCAATCTCCTCCGTGGCTGGAGACAGCAGAGTCTCCTCCACTAATCACTCATCCATTACTCTCATATTCCTGAAAAAACAATGGCCAGGGCCAAGCTGGGATGGGGGAAACAACCCACACATGGAGCAGGGAAGCTCAGAGCAGAACCTTCCACACTGAAGACCGCAAGTGGTGCCTCCACATGGTTTGGCCCCGGATGACTTTGAGAAGACAACTCAGGTCCAAAAATACTCTAAGATCAGGCAGCTCCAGCTGCCTGTGGACAGAATAAAACCCTCCACATGTAAATACTGCGTTTGCAAGACTTTCCCATCTCCATTAGCTCAGTTATCTCTGGATCATGTTTTGTTCCAAGTATAGAGCAGCCCGTGATGCTCCCTTGGGTGCGAGCCCTTGGCAATAAATGGAAGGCTCTGCAATAATTTTTTATTCAGGGGAGCAGCAATGAAGACGTAAAAATGTTCATTTCCCATATCGAACCCAGAGGGCTCAGGTCAGCTCTGCTGTTACATTGCCATCATTTTATTTTTCTCACTGGATTTACATCAAGTATTTCTTCCATGATGTATAAGCATGACAGTTTCTCAGGAAATCATAGGAGTTTTCTGAAGAAACAATTCGTCTCTACCTAAACTCATCCTGAAAAATCCAGAAATTACTTTTGTTGTGATTGGAGGGACAAACTTCCAGACAAGAGAACATGCACAACTATTTACCACTAATACCATAAAATTTGCTATATTGGAATACCTGAAATATCCTTGCACTGGAACTTTTTGGGCAACCTGTCATCCCCGCTACTTATTTTGCCTCCAATACCAGCCTCCCATGACCATTGGTTTGTAACCCTAAACCATTCCATCCCCCAAAAAGGTGGGAGATGGTTTGCATTGTGCTGACCACTCTCTGGAGAGGTGAACAACTCACCTGGAACACCCACCACGAGCCTCACCTGCTAAACTCACTGCTGTCACCTTTATTTTCAGTCTGTGTTGGGGATTTCTTACATAAGTAAATATCTCAGAGGGATCCGACATGGATTTAACATTCCCAACCATTTACAGCAAAACTGTTTATGTTACACACTGAATGTTCCAACAAAACAGAAGCACAAAACCACAGAATCATTTAGGCTGGAAAAGCCCTCAAAGACCATCCAGTCCAACTGGAGCACTGCCAAGGCCACCACTGAGCCTTGTCCCCAAGTGCCACATCCACACGGCTTTTAAATCCCTCCAGGGATGGGAATCCACCACTGCCCTGGGCAGCTGTGCCAGGGCTGGACAACCCTTTCCATGAAGAAATTGTTCCCAAGATCCAACCTAAACCTCCCCTGGCACAGTTTGAGGCCGTTTCCTCTCCTCCTGTCCCTGTTCCCCGGGAGCAGAGCCCGACCCCCCTGGCTGTCCCCTCCTGTCAGGGAGTTGTGCAGAGCCACAAGGTTCCCCCTGAGCCTCCTTTGCTCCAGGCTGAGCCCCTTTCCCAGCTCCCTCAGCCACTCCTGGTGCTCCAGCCCCTTCCCCAGCTCCGCTCCCTTCCCTGGACACCAGGAGCCCCTCAATGTCCTTCTTGTCAGGAGAGACCCAGAACTACCCCAAGACTTCAATATATGGCCCAGCAGATACTGCTTGTGCTCCAATGCAGCTTAAGGGGAAAGGATGATGAAGGATGTTCCTGGGAAAGGGAAAAACTAACACCACATTCTTCTGTTTTTCTGGATAATGTCTTTTTTTTTTTTCCCATGGAGATGAGCACAGAATGGGAGAAGGGGAGCAAAGAGCCCTGGCTGCCCTCTCTAAACATCATCAGACAGAGAGGAGATGGATCCAGCATGAGACTGATCCAAACACCACAACACTGCACATCAAATGAAAGAGAAAATTGAGGTCCTTCCCCTGGGGGTATAAAACAGGGGGCACATCCCAGTGCTGGATCTCAAGGATCAGCGCAGCTGCGGCTCTGTGAAATTTCCAACTAAAAATCCCACCCTGGTTTAAAATGGAACCCAAATTCTTCTGCCCCCTCAAGGTGTGTTGTCAGGCAGCTGCTGCATTTCCAGCCTGGGTCTTTCTGACCTTTCTGTCCAGCTGATTTCAGTGAAATATTTGCTGGATTTTTAATCCACGTAGCAGATCAGAGACAGGCCGAATACTTTAAAGCAATTTGGATCCTTCAGGATGACAAATTGTTTCTGTTATCGAATATATGCATAATTACTACTAAAATTATATTTGAAATGGCTACCAGGCAATACAATTTTAGCCCATTCCAAGGACTGAAAAGTCACGAGAAAATGAACAGAGCATGTTTTAATCAGAAGATAAGTAGTTTTCCAGCCACTATAAATAGAAGAGGCTGGAAGAAAGCATCCAACAAGCAGGAGAAAGTGTGAGGAGGGTAAGATTCCACAGTGTTTTGGCTTTGGACTTCAGAAGGTAGTGAGTATGAGATAGTGTGAAATACAAAGAAGTCTTTGTTGTTTACATCTGAAGTTTAAAAGTGGCACAGTGTGAATAAACAAAGGATGTTCCATGAAACACTGCAGCAGGGACGCACTCGCTCCGTTGGAGCTCCATGTAAACAGAGGCATCGCCTCCGTGCTTTAAAAAGAGGAGGACGTAAACTTGAAAGCTTTGCCTTCCAGAAAATCTCATTTACCCGGATCCTCAGGCTTTTAAGTGGTAGAAAAAACACACACAAGCTTAATAAGACCAAGATCTGGATCATTTAGCATTTGCTTTCAGGTTGGTTAAGCTCCTTCCTAACGATAACGGCGCACGTGCTCTGCAAAACCTGAATTAGCTGTTCCTTATCTTTCTGGGGAAAATAAGTTTTGCTCTCAAGAACTGGGATAATATCAAGCAATTTCTTTTCTGGCAGACAATAAAGAATACTGCCTTGATAATTTCATGAGTTAACTGATTGTTTTCCAGGAGGGTGCATAGTAAGGGTAGATAATTGGTAAGGGCATGGATAATTGGTAAGGGCAGAGTCTAAAGATACCCAGATTCAGTTCAATATTCACAATGATATTTCCTGTTGAGCAGTTACATAGCACTGAACGTGATTCATGGGATCATGGAATCATGGAATGGTCTGGGGTTGGAAGGGACTTTTAAAATCATTTAGTCCAACCCCTGCTATGCCCAGGGACACCTCCCACTAGCCCAGGGTGCTCCAACCCCCGTCCAACCCGGCCTTGGACACTCCCAGGGATCCAGGGGCAGCCACAGTTTCTCTGGGAAACCTGGGCCAGGGCCTCCCACCTTCAGAGGGACGGATTCCTTCCCAATATCCCATCCATCCCTGCCCTCTGGCACTGGGAAGCCATTCCCTGTGTCCTGTCCCTCCAGCCTTTGCACACAGTCCCTCTCCATCTTTCTTCCAGCCTTTCTTCAGGTACTGGGAAGCCATAATTAGGTCACCCTAAAGCTTCTCTTCTCCAGGCTGAACAATTCCAGTTCTCCCAGCCTTTCCTCACCGGAGAGATGCTCCACCCCTCTGATCAACTTGGTGGCTTCCAGTTATTTATGGTATCCCCACATACCTTTCAATGCAAAGGTCCCCCCTTATTTGACAAATCTGATAAAACTGGATTTTGATTCAAAATACTCTCACATATTCCTATGGCATAGATACAAGGTAACTTTTGATGAACTTAAAAATAAAATTGTTATGATTTCTCCTTGTCCTGTCCCTCCATGCCTTATCCCAAGTCCCTCTCCAGCTCTCCTGGAGCTCCTTTAGGCACTGGAAGGGGCTCTGAGTTCTCCCTGGAGCCTTCTCTACTCCAGGTGAACACCCCCAGCTATCCCAGCCTGTCAATTATTGAGGAACAGTTAAACACAATCCCCTTTCTTCTACAGTTGTGAAAATTGGTGCAGCAGAATTGTTTTAGCAGAAGAGGAGGAAAAGATGCTGCAAACATCAGCTGCAAACCCAGCATTGTTTCACAGCTGCCAAAAATGCTGAGAGTTCAGCAGCAGGGGTGAAAATAAAAATGCTTCATAAGGAAATGGGGTAAATCCTACACCTTCAGCTCCTTTCTGGACACAATGGGGAGCAAATGTGTGTACAGGGCACCTACAGTCACAGAATCACAGAATAGTTTGGGTTGGAAAGGACCTTAAAGCTCATCTAGTTCCAACCCCACAAGCTTTCTTTTAACTGTCCCTACCTTTTATGAGCAGCAGATTTCTTTCCCAAGCTTTTTGAGCAGCTCTAGTGATTTTTTTTTTATTAAAGGGGTGCACTTTAGGCTTCCAGAAAAGTATCAGTGAAGGAAACCTCCAGAGATTCTTTAGCTTTTCCACCTGCCCCAAGCTCTGCTTGCTCCCTCCTGGAAGAGTTTAAGTACAAGCAATTCTAATATATATGATTAGCAACCCTCAGCACAAACACACCCCACAGGGGCTGGGATTTGAATGAGCCTCACAGTCAACAAGTTAATTTGTCAGGAAGCTTAGAAAATACAAGACCATTTTGGACTTGAGGGTCAAATTCCATTCGTTGTACAAACCACCCAGCACCACTGGAATGGGTTTATGCGTCTGGAAAGGAGATTTGAATTTGGCCATTAGTAAAACAAAATGCCAAGCTGATTGAGGCTGGAGAGGAAGCAAAGAAAATGCAGGGAATGCACTTTACATTTCAGAGAGAACCTGGCATTTGCAACACATCATCTCCCTGCCAGCTACAGAACAGCAGTGACTTGGCAGAGGCTCCATGGCCAGATGTCACCCTCATCTGGTTCACTTGGCTCAGGCTGCTCCTTTGAAATGAGCAGCAAAGCAGGGCGAGGATGGCTCTGCCTGGTGCTCCCTGCACAAGGAATAGAAGGAGGAAAAGTTCCCCAGTTCCCCAAACCTGGCATTGCTTTGCACCATTTTGTCAAATTCACAGCCCTCACCAGGCAGAATCTGCGAGGTGGAAGCAGAGTCAAGAACCAAAGGGATTTGTTTGACAGCTGCCTCTCTTTGGGTGATGGATACGGCACAAATCCTCTCCGGGTGCTTTCCCTGCAGCTTCAAACACTTCAGCACTCAGAGCCCCAAGTGCATTTCCCAGGATAAAGCCCTGCACTTGGATTCCTTTGTTTAAAGGCATTGCTGTGTCTCTATTCCACTGCACCTTTTTAACTGGCTGTTTTATTTAAGGAGGGAGATCCTTGAAATGAGATGATGTTTAAGATCCCTTCCAATCCATCCTACGACTCTCTGATTTCTGCATTTCTATTATATTACCCCAACCAAGAGCAAGGAGAAAATCATCGGGGTATTCCCCACCTAAAACCTGCCTGATTTCTTGTTAATTGCTATTTAAGCTATTAAGGGTGAATATGAAGGGACACAGCCTAACACCACATGTTCCTCCTGAAACACCTTCAGATACAGCAGCAGATCTGAACTAATGGCCAAATATTTGTGGGGTTTTGATGTGGCAGCAAAGTCCCCAAATGCCTTTAGACCCAGGGAACAAAAGAGAGAAGCACCGACCATCCTGGCTAAACCCCCCACGTGAGTGACCTTCTCTCAGAAGGAGAATTCCTTTTGCAACCCAACACCTGATAACACGAGTGTGTTTGTATACACATCAATATGTGTGATAAGAAGGCTGCTCCGTGGCAGAACCTGCCAACAAACCCATTTTTTGTCACCATCTGCTAGGAAGAGAGTGAGCACCTGTTAGGAGCAGCTGCCTGAATGCAGAATGTAGGTAAGAGAGAAAAATCAGTTTCGTTTTGGACTTGGCCTGCTGCAGGTAGCACATGGCTCCCACCACCGAGGATGCCAAGTGGTCCTTTTTAAGTTTGTCCTAATTAAGAGCGTTATGAAACCTCCAAATTGTCCATTTATAGGCTGTTACAGCAAGCAAGAGAAATGATGGGGCCCCCCAAAACACCTCCCCACCTCCACTGGGGTCTCTGCCCTGTCCCCTGCCTTTTCTTTCCTTGAAGCCAATGGAGCATTTGGAGGAGCTGTGCGTGGCTCGGTGCCACTCCTGGCACGGCAGCTGCCCCAGGACGTGTTGCTCTGAGGAATCCCAGCATTAGCAACACCCCTTGACTCCTTCCTTTGGAGAACAACTGCTTCCCTTTGGCTCCCTCCTTGTGTCCATCTCCATGGGGGTCCTGGGAGGGATTTTGGAGGGAATGAGGGTGCTCGGTCCAGGAGCTCGCTGTGATCAAGGCACACCAGCAGCTGCCAGCCCTGCCAGGCTGTCCTTTCTCCAGGGGAAGCAATGGGGGTGCCACCACCCAGAGAACTTGGAGCGGGCAGGAAAAACACATGAAAGGATTTCCCACCCTCGTCCAAGCGACAGATCCAAGTTCACAAGTCAGCGTGGCCTCTCCCACCGTGCCTGACGCCATGCATGGTCTCAAATCTGCTGCCCTTAATCCCCACTCATGGCATCTGTGCATCCATGGAAGGAATGAGGTCATTCAGTTTGTTCTTTCTCAACCTCCCAAGCATGGATTGTTCCTCATTTTCTTCAGCAAGCAAAGCTTTGTGTCCCATGGCTGAGCGTGTCCTGCACAGCCCGCGTGGCACGGCCACTCACCCAGTGACAACACCAGCACCTGCCCATCCCTGGGTATGAAAGGGCTTTTGGTCCTAAAAATCAGCCATCCTGCAGGGAATCTTCCTCTTCCCCTTTACCACCCAGCCTGACATCTAAGAATCATTTGGGGAGGAACAATAGGACTATGAGGTGCTCCTGTATCCATTAACAGCAACAGGAGGTCAGTGGATGGGCTGGCTCCCCTTGCACAGGAAGAATTTGCAGTAGGCACCAATATTTGGGAGCCCTTTCAGGTCCAAACATCTTCCCATTTTTCTCTTTTCCCTGCTTCCTCATTTTATCCTCCATTCCTTGTCTTCCCAACTACTTCTGTCCATCTTCTGATCTGCCCTGTGTCACAATCCCATTATGAGGAGGATAAATATTTTTTATAAATCCTCTGTCTGACTCATTTGACCCCAGAAATTTGTATTTTCCTAAATGGCAGCAAAGAACTGGTGGGATTGTCGCATCCTGTGAAAATCCAGAGGCTCGTGCACGAGGCACTGCCTTGAGGAACAAGGGATATTCCCAAAGTGCTTTTGAGGCTCCGAGCTCTGTGATGTGCATCACAGTTCAGCTGGATCAAATGCTGATCCCCAAAAAACCCAACCCTGATTTCTGGGTAGGAAAACAACAATTCAGCTGGATCAATGCTGATCCAAAAAAATTCCAACCCTGATTTCCATGTGGGAAAACACCCATCCAGCTTGAGAGCAAGTGCATGAGGCTGAGGGAGAAATCCCATTTCTCCTGCTTGTAAAGGAGTAAATCTGCTCCTGCTGCAGTGAAACCCAGATAAAATCACACAAAGCCATCCCACAGAACCCCTTCTCCCTGCAAAGCTGAATTTCCAACCATGTGGTTTAGCGCAGATCCCGCCGGCCAAGCAGGAATTCTTTTTCCTAATGCAGATTTCTCTCTGTGAGCACATCTGTAAGGATATAGATCCCTGCCTCCTGGGACAGGCCTAATGGGCTCTGCATCCACTCTGCCTCATTTCTTTGGCTCTGCAGTGGGAGGGCTGAAGAGGGGCTTGCACTGAGGGATGATTTTTCATCCCGAATTTAAATGTACAAACAGAGACCGTGGGTTATTATTGCCTAGAGGAACAACAATGCAGAACACAAGAGCCCCAGATCAGGGAGTCAGTGACACAGAAACATCCAAGGCCAGGATGAGCTAATTAATGCCACCCTTTGCCCTCAAAATATTTCCTCAAGAGCTTCTGCTCCCCACCAGCCAAAGGGCAGCAATGCAGGAACCCAGAGAGGGCACCTCTGGATGTCCCAGCTCCTTTCAGCCTGTTTGGTGGTGAGGAATCTCCTCCTGGTTCATACCCTGTGATTCCCTGATGGATTTGGGCTGTCCGAGGAAGGCAGGGATATTGAACAGCTCAGTGCTGACCTGGCATGCAGAAGAGAAGGGGAAGAAGCTGGAGTTGAGCTCAGTTATGGATCATGTGAGCAGAAATCAGAGGTGTCCATGCCCAGGAGGGAGGGGATCCCACCAGGAAACTTCCTGGGAGAAGAAACATGGGATAAATCCATCCTTGAGAGCAGCCCAGGTGCCAGTGAAGCTCTACTACAAAGCAGCCCTGCCTGGGGCACTCTGAAATATCAAAATATTAAAATTCTCCACATTTTTACAACTAGCATGTGTTCAGATGAAGAACCTCAAGTCGGGAAGAGCTCAGTCTTAGAAACAATCCGGTGAAAAATCCAAACCCTTCTGCCTTTTCAGAAAAAAATCCAGCAACTGAAAGGGAAAAAAAGGAGTGGGAAAAAAAAAAAGGAAAAGGCTTGTTCATGCTGTTACAGTTTAGGAACTGCTGGCATCCCTGTCTCCAAGAGGAAGGGATGGGGAGCTGACTGCTCAGCAGCTGAGAACGTGTGTTCTGGAAGCAGCTCCCGGAGCAGATGGTGCAATGATTACTGCCAGTAAATGTTAGACCCCTCTTTTCCTTCCTTTTTTTCCCCCCTTTTTTTTTTTAAACTCGAATTCTGAACAACAGGGGAAAAATAATTACAAAGAATACATGAAAGCAGCTTGATTTCCTTTCCTTTTCCCCTCTCCGAGTGTGTCTTGCTCCTTCACTAATACCTGACTCTGCAGAAGGGGATGCTCCCTGGGATTGCTGGGAGTGCTGGAATCCACCACCAAGCACCTTGTTCTGGGGGCTTCGACATGGCTGTTGTGCTCCAAGCTGTGCTCCCTGGGAAATGAGGAGCTGCCGGATCATGTGCTGTATATGGGATGCTGAAAACAGGGAAAAGGAGAAGGGCTGCAGCTGTGTATAATGGAAAGTGTCCCTGCCCATGGCAGGGGTTGAAATTGGTGATCTTTATGGTCCCTTCCAACCCAAACCATGCTGGGATATGATGATTCCATGATTGAAATAGTCACCCTGCTCGCTTGTGGTGTGACAAATAGTCCTTGGACAAAGAAATGGGAATATTTTTCCCTTTCATCACCAGAGTCGGACTGCCCTGGCCCCATCTTCCCCTCCAATGTCTCTGAGTAGCCCTAAAACATTTCTCCTCCATTCCCTCTCTCATTCCCCTCTCTCTGTCCCAACATTCTCTTTCTTTCCTCCTTAAAATTAGATTTTATTCTTTTTTTTTTTTTTTTGCCTTCTAGCAGGGCAGCTTATCCCTCATCACTTTAAAATCACTTTAAACCTCGGGAGAACCCAGCTCCCATTTTTAAAGAGCAAACAGCAGCCAGCATGGGAAGGAGCATGCCTGTCTTCTTGGAAAACACACCATGGTGCTGGGGAAGGCACAGCCAGAGCAGCACAACACATCCCCTGCAGCATCTCTTGAGGGCTTCAGCTTTTAAATGCTGTGACATCTCTCCCAAATGTGTCTTGTTTTTTTTTTTTGGTTTTTGAGTTTTTTTAATGTCTGTAAATTAAGAAAAGCCAGGGAAATTTCCACAGGGAGTTCAAAAAAAAAAGCAGGATATGCGCAAAAACGCCTCCTTCCTGAAATTCAGATCCCTGCTCTGCAGCAGGGAGGTACCAAAGCTCTTCGTAGACAGGCTGGGAGAAATATTTTAGTATTGAAAACAACATGTTTTTCTCCAGCTTCCTGCTCCCAACAATTTTGGCTGGAACTTTAAAAATATCAGTCTGAGGAGGCAGAAAACTGGCACGGAAAATGTCACCCCCCAAATTAATGTTTGCTGAAGTATCAATCAACTGAGGGAAAAGACTTCTGAGAGGAACTGTCAGACATCCCTAAAATGGGGAGCATCCAGCTCCACTGGCAAGACTGAGGTGCCAGAATTCCTCACTGTGATTCCAGGTCAAAGCAAATTAAACTTTCAATTAGAAGACTGAGATTTCTTTGTGACCATATAGGAAAAGGAATGGTCAATATCTACTAAATTATCAAATTCTTCTTATTATTAGCCACGAAATTCTTCTTTGAAGGTCGGGCATGGTTTTTCAAGGTCAAGCTTAACAGTAGTTAAAGAATAAGACTTTTAATTTCAGTAATAATAATTTTGAGGCTTTGTTGGGATGTTTTCAATTACAATCACAGCTCTCATCCTTTGACAGCTTCCAGGGAAGAAAAGAGGGGAGTAAATGAAATGTTGCATCTTCATTCAAAGCCTGCAGCACTCACCAAACAATTCTGAAATGAAGGGTGCCAGGAAAGTCAGCAGTGGACCATCCCTGAATACTCCTCTCCTTGAGATGCAGCACTTGTATCAAGGACACAAACCATCAATAATGACAGCAGCAGTGTTTGCTCTGCAATTTGTGGGTATTCGGAGCCCGCTCCTCAAATCCTTGCTTAAATTGTGGCAGCACAAATGGAGTTGGACAGAGCCCAGTCCTCGAGTCCTACACCATTTCCTGGGTTCAAAGGCTGAGCGTTTTAGCTGTGTAATAATGGGTGGTATTACCAGGTATTGTGATGAAAAGAAATCTTCCTTGAAATGAAAATACCCTCTTTCCACAGAGCATGAACCTGGCTTTCTCTTTCTTCTGTGCTGGATCAGTGGGATTTGCAGGAAAACTCTTGTGGCACTTGTGGGATAGCACTTCATGCTGAGCTATCAAGGAACAGGTCAGGCTTGGGGATATTTTCTTTTAATTTGTTGTTCCAGCTAACTGAGGACACCAGATTTAAGATTGGCAGTGCAAACACAGATGCTGTGGGAATACTTTAAAGGCATATCTGACACACCTGAACATTTCTTGGTTGATTGATGAATAAAAATCAATAACAGTGAGGAAATGTGTGAGGAATTTGATTTAATTTGAATATTTTTGTTGTCCTCTCCAGGTTGGATGGGGCTTTGAGCAACCTGGTCTAGTGGAGCCATGGGAGGGGTTGGAACTGGGTGGTCTTTGAGGTCCCTTCCAACCCAAACCATTCTGTGATTCTGTTTCAAAGTACACTTGCTGAAACCCCCCTTTTCCTGCCCATTAAAAGCATTTGCCCCCAGCTACTGAAGGGTTTGATCCTCTTCCCTGAGCCTGGCTTGGTGAAAGGCAAAACCCCCCCAGCTCCTTCTTTATAAGGTTCATAAAGTGATCTTGTGGTCATCAAGGACAAGGCCACACGGCACTCCAAGACCCCTTTACAACCCCAGAGGTGTGATACTGTTTTCATTATTTTCCTGACTGTTTTCCTATCCACATCCTGCCTGATGCCGATTCCATGGGATTACAAGGTGAAGCTTAGAGATCTCATTAAAAATATCACCCCCAAAAAATGTCTTTGGGGAAAAATTGATTTGTGATCCTACAAAGTCAACTCAAGATTTATGAGGCTGAAGAGCGAGAGGCTGGGGCAGGTCCCTTCCCTGCCTGTCCCTCTATTTGCCTGCTCGTAAAGCAGATGTTACAACATCTGTACTTGAAGTAGAGCTGAATTTTGTGATATGAGGGCACTTCTCGACCACTCCAGAGCCTCGGCATTGGCTGACCTGGTGAGGAGTCCCAGGACATGCAGCCATGAAGATCATGCACCTTTTTGCTGGGAAAAGTGATAAGGAACTGGCCCAGGTTGCCCAGAAAAGCTGTGGCTGCCCCATCCCTGGAAGGGTCCAAAGCTAGGTTGGAGCCACCAGGGATAGTGGAAGGTGTCTCCACCCATGGTGGGAAGGTGGGAACAAGATGGTCTTTCAGGTCCCTTCCAACCCAAACCATTCCAAGATTCTCATTCCAGCCTTCCACTTCCCTTCCCTCTGGTTTTTAAACTTGCAGTAAGCCTTTGCTCCTCACCTTTACCCAGCGAGTGCCTCTGAAGTGCTTTGGGAACCTGAGGCAAAAAGTGCAACGCAAAACTTCGACGAATCCCACGCTGGCCCATTGTTACCAGGCCTCTTAATGAGGATAATTTATAGAATTCCACTAACATAAATGCATTCCAACCATCCCTGCCCCCCCCCCCAAAACAAGGAATCAATTGAGGGAAAATGGTCCATGACAGGAAAGAAGGAGAGGTGGATTAAATATTTAAAGAGTTACTGTAAATGAAGACGCCGAAGCCAGGTCAGTAATGAGCTTCCCCCGAAGCCACTGGGAGCTCACATTAATGCTGCACTTGACTCCTGCAGGTCTCTCCCACATGGCAGCAAAACTCTCCCAAGCTGACAAGCAGACACATGGAACAAAGTGGTGTGTTGGGCTCTGTGTGCGTGTGCAGGATGGGACGAGAGATTTAACCCCTTCTGCACATCCAGAGCCATAAAACAGGACAAGAACCAGAAACTGATCTCATTTGGATCTGGGGTTGACTTCAAGCAACGAGATAATCAAGTTCCCATGGAAAACTGTGATTCTCCTGAAGAAGTTGAACCAAAGACTGTGATTCTCCTGAAGAAGCTGAACCAAACACAGAATAAATGGATCCTGTAGGTCGGGACTCTGAAGTGTTCGCAGAGGAGAGATGTTGGAAATAGAATCATGGAGTGGTTATGGTGGGAAGGGACTCAAGGATCATTTAGTTCCAACTCCCCCACCATGGTAATTAACACTCATTTCACCAGACTTTTCCAAAGGAATTCATTCTATTACATGTGTAGACTGTGTCCTGCGCTTAGCAAAGTCCAATCGCTCTCTTGGAGCCCCTTTAGGCACTGGAAGGGGCTCTAAGGTCTCCCTAGAGCTTTTCTTTTCCAGGCTGGACACCCCCAGCTCTCTCAGTCATCCTACTGTCCCACAGCAGAAGCAGCTCCATTTCCAGCTTTCCCAACGGATATTTTCCCAACCTTTTCCCATGTCTCCCAGCCTTGCTGTTTTCCACTCCAAACACAAGAATTACATTCTCTTGCCTAAACCAGAGCCCCAAGAGTTCCATTCAATACAACTTCCTCCTTCGACACAGAACAAATATCAAAACTATTGTTAAATTCTCTGACTTCAGACTTCCAGCAAATTTCCTACAGAGTTTCCAGCAGTTCCATGTAGACCTGGTTGCTTTTTCTTGCTTACAAGGACCTTCTGGGTACTTGTGAAGGCTTTGATTATTTGTGCCAGCCTATTTCTAGGAATTAGAGTGGTTCATGTCTATCTACACTGTCAAGTCCTCCTTTCCCATTAAGACAGGCACCAAATATTCCTTATTCCAAGCCCCCACTACCTCACCCATCTCCTGCAAGTTTCAGCCTCTTGGAAGTGCCAAGAGCTCCGAGATCAATATGAAGAGGATTGGAAAACCATGGAAAAACAACCAACTGATTTTCAAGAGCTGAGCACTCAGAAATGGATGAAAAAGGAAGATTTAAATCCAGGCATGAAAAGCAAAATCTCCAACTATTAAAAAAATAAAAGGCTAAAAAGGGCCCTGAAAGGGTTGTGCTGCCCAGGGAGTCCACATCCCTGGAGGGATTTAAAAGTCATGGCACTTGGGGACATGGGGCAGTGGTGGCCTTGGCAGTGCTGGGGACTGGTTGGACTTGAGGATCTTGGAGGGCTTTTCCAGCCTCAGTGCTGGGCACAGGCAGAAGAACTTCATCATCAGAACTGAAAGGGTTTAGAGCAGCCCACGGCGTGGTTTTATCCCACTAACTCCCTTTCCCATCCTTTCCCAGCACAGTTTTAAAGATGGGGGGCCAGGGATCATTCCCAAGGGCAGTTTGCACATGGCCAACCTGTTTCCAAAAGTAAATTAAGAGTATGGGTAGTAATTAACAGCATGGATGAAACCAGGCTCTGCCCTTCAAGTTTCACCCACGATGCACCTCTTAATAATACAAGTGGAATCCAGGGACAGAATCATCCAAGAAATCTCTTGGATAGAGACATGGACATTAACAATTTCCTCCCATGACCACAGCAGGCTGCTGGTGGGACTGTCCAGAGCATTTCCTACACGGTTTATTCACATTACAGCACTTTTACATTGCACAATTTCCGAGGCTGTTTGGGGCATCTCTTAATCTGTTCCATATTAATTAGCACTGTTGTGCTTTTTTTTTTCCTTCCACCTGTACATTATCAAGCAGCTGAAAACATTATTCCACTAATTTATCTGCTGATGACACGAGCTGGGGTGAGCAGTCTTCAGTCATTTGTCATTTGGATGGCACTTTGGCTCTGGCATTTCCATCCATCTTCTCCCACTGGATGATATTTGCAGATAAATCTTTCAGAATTAGGTGATTTCTACCTCTGTGATATCTCTAAGCCTTAGGAGCTGACCTCCACTGTGCTGCTGAACCAGAACCTGCATCAGCCGACCTCAGAGTGGCAACTGATTTGGGATCAAACTGGCTGTCAAAATAAGCTTTTTTTGGAAAGCCAGCAGGATCTATCCAAGGATCTCACAGGATTCTGCCACCGATCCTCTCCCCCTGCTCTTTGGCAGCAGAGCATTATGACTGGATGATCTTAGAGGTCTTTTCCAATGATTCCATGATTAAACTTCAGGAAAATTCACTCCATCCTGGCGCCTGTTCATTGCTCCATCCCCGTATTTGTGCTGTGTAGGGAATCTGCAGCCTTGACTCCTGCACTGATGAAAAGCTCACTCGAGATCCAGTGCAAGAAAATCCCTAAATCCTCCATGGTTTCAACCTCCCAAATTGTCCATTATCAGCTTTGTTGTAGAGGCTGGCACAAGGAATTAGTCCAACAGGCAGTGACTGACAGTTTTCTCCTAAAAAATGGCACCATCTGGCAAAGCAGAATTGCCATTCCCTGTTATCCTGGTCCTCCAAAGCATTTCTGTCCCCTGTCCAAGGCCCATGAGCAACCAGCAGATGTGGACCAGGTTTGGGAGAGAATCTGAACCACAGCTGTGGCTCAACTGGCCATGACGAAATGTGGAAATTAAATAAAAAATATTATAACCAAATTTTTTTACTCTCAGATAAATGAGGTTATTCCCCTCACAATGGGAATAACTGGGAGAAAAACCTCTTCAGGTGTTAAATGGTACTTAATCCACTTTTATGGGAAGGATTCCAAGAGATTGTTGCCCAGAATAACAAGGAACCACATTAGCTGACCCAGGGAATCCTCTCCAGACCCAAGTTTCTGTTCCCTTTAAACTAAATGAAAGGAAAATGGAGTTCTCATTTCTGAAAGGAAAATCAGTTTTCCTGGAGCCCTGACATGCAAACAGGACATTTTTTTTTTTCCCATCTGCAGCAGTTCAGACAGATTTAATGTGATTAATGCTGCTAAACTATGTCACCTATGGCATTTTCCTGCTTTCCAGTAGATGAAAAGGCTTCTGTTCAAAAAGAAAACTGCAATATGTGCTGCATGAAATGCCAGCTGGGAGTGGAGGAAGAGAGTGTAGTGATGGCAGATACTTGATTTAGCTGTGCATCAATAAAACATCCACATTTGTAAGAGAGAATGTGATGGAAAATGTTCTTAATTGAACGATATTTGTACCAGGGCATTGGGCCACTCACCTGGAATTGCTTCCAGGATGCCTTGCTCTGTTCCTTGAACTCAGATCTCCCCCATTCAAAGCTGTCACTGAAATCAATGTCACAAAGAATGAACTTAATGGGTTTGAGGCAAATTTCCATCTGATTCATTTGGGAAGTAAGACCCATGAGGATTGGCCCAGCAACCAAGTTCAGCAAGCAGGGGCTGTTCACCTGGAGGAGAGAAGGATCCAGGGAGAACTTAGGGCCCCTTCCAGGGCCTAAAGGGGCTCCGGGAGAGCTGGAGAGGGACTTGGGACAAGGCATGGAGGGACAGGACAAGCTTTAAGCTGCCAGAGGGCAGGGATAGATGGGGTATTGGGAAGGAATTGTTGGCTGTGAGGGTGGGGAGGCCCTGGCCCAGGATGCCCAGAGAAGCTGTGGCTGTCCCTGGATCCCTGGAAGTGTCCAAGGCCAGGTTGGATGGGGTTTGGAGCAGCCTGGGATGGTGGAAGGTGTCCCATGCAAGGGGGTGGAATGAGATGAGCTTTGAGGTCCCTTCCAACCCAAACCATTCTATGTCTCTGTGACCTCTAAGGTTGCTGAGTCTATCAATTCACTGAGTTATTTAAAAAATCAATATACCTGTCCAACAAGCTGAGGTGCTGATGTCCCCTGGCAAAGGCACAAGTGCTGCTGCAAGGGACTTGCTCAGAGCTCTCTCAATCTTCTCAGGCGAGAGCTGGAGCTCTCGTTGCCTTCTGGACAACTTGCCCAGGGAATTAGACCAGTGCAAAATTAACCCACAATATTTTGTGACAATTTAGGTCTTCTGAAGCAGCTCAACACACAAATCCATGTGGAAAGGAATTGTGGAAGGGGGCAGCAGGAGAGAGGAGAAGCCAGGATCTCCTCTTTTCCCAGCCGTGCGACTGCACCTGGAGCGTCTGCTCCTCCTCCTCCTCCTCCTCCTCCTGCAGCTCAGAGTTTGATGCCAGAGGAGCTATTTTGGTGCAAACTGGATGTGAAGGGAACACAAGCCGTGGTGTCCTACATAGCAGCCTGCTGGCAGTGATGGCACACAGAGTCCTGACTCACGTCCCCTTCACGGAAATTCCTTCTCCAAAGTTTACATCACCTGGCAGCTTTTGATTATTTTTATTATTTGGATACCTGGCAATCGGCATTTGCAGCTCCTCTCCCTGTCAGGAGTACAAACACAGCAGAAGACAACATCCAGGATGCTACCAGTGATCAGAAATTAATTATGGCTTTATAAAAGAAAGGATTACTTTGTTCCTATTGTATCCCAATGAAAGGATGTTGCTGACAGGGGGTGTTTTACTTTGTTCCCGCTGTTGGGATTTTTTCACATTAGACTCTCAACCAATTTTTAAAGGTTTTTAGCAGCAAAAAACCCCTAAAACTTTCCTTCTTCCACAACCACATCCAAACAAGGTTCAGGACATTCTTCCCCCAGTCTGGCCAAGCTTCCTAGGGCATCCAAATCTCTCCTTGTCCCATGGCAAGGTCTTGCAAATCCTGCTGAGGAGTGTCTCCAGATGCTCAGATTATGGAAGTTTCTGCTCCTTAGCACAAGCTCTGAGCTGTGCGTGTCCCAAAACATACAATAAGACCCCCAAAGGCTGGTATTCGCTGAAGCAGATGGCTTTGGGAATCTGGCCAGAGCAAGAGATCTCCATCCCAGACTGGTCAACCAGGTGGGTCATCAAGTCTGCTCCACGGTCTGAAAAGTGCTGGAGCAATGGGATCCACAAAGAAGGATCTCAAATTCCTTTTCAAGTTTGTTCTAAATCTCCAAGACAACAGCTCCTCTCTGCCTATTTATTATTTGAAGATAATAAGGAATGACATCACAATCTTCCAGTACCCCGAGTTTGTCCTTTTCTTCCTAATACCTTTGGAAAAAGAAGGAATTGTTCTAACCTGAAGATCTCACCTCCTCCTCCAGTCACCTTATCTCCAAACCTGCCTGGTTTTGTCTGAAAAAGGAAGGATTGAGCTACGAATTCCCATACCTCATCATGTTTAGGCTGAGATTAAGGCCCAGCCCAGGTGGCTGCCATGGGAGCAAGGGGCTGGGTGGACCTTTGGTCAGCCCCAGCACACGTGGCCCTGTGTTTCCATGCAGTTGGCACAATTTTCAGCCTTCCAGAATAACAGATTGGGTGAAGGAAAATTAGCCTGGTGATGGCAGAAAGCTGCTTGCAATTCCCTGCCCACAGAACAGGCCTGAGTCTAATCTGATTCCTGCTCAGTTTGGGTCCACATCCATAGGCAAAATTATTCCAGGTTTGCCATCAGTAGTGCCAGGGACTGTGAAAATGCCTGAAATGTCCATTAAAACCCATTTGTGCACATTCCAGTCTCCACTCCACACCTATCCATACATTTTAATGATCTGATAAGAAAATTTATCGTGGGGAGTGCCCTTGGGAGACAGATGTAAATATGTTTCACAAGGGTTTGTCCCAATTTTGAAACAATAAATGCAGTAGCCTTATAACTCCTGAGGTTCCTAAAAAATGATCTCATTTACATTTTGTCTAGGCCAAGGCACTTCTGCCTCCAGGTCAGTCCTGCTGGGTAACAAAGGGTTGGTACTCGGATAGACCCTTCCTGGTGGTTTGGAACACAGAGAAGGCCTGGATGTGAAGAAGAAGCCCTGATGCCCTGAGAGCACGAGGATGAGAGCAGGAATTCACGGAATCATAGAATGTCCTGAGTTGGAATGAACCCACCAGGATCATCCAGTCCAGCTCCTGGCCCTGCACAGACACCCCAACAATCCCACGCTGTGCATCCCTGAGAGCGTTGTCCAAGCGCTCCTGGAGCTCTGGCAGCCTTGGGGCTGTGCCCATTCCCTGGGGAGCTGCTCCAGTGCCCCAGCACCCTCTGGGGGAAGAACCTTTTTCTGATATCCAACCCAAACCTCCCCTCACACAGCTCCAGCTGTCCAAGTCTGATGGCAAGCCCAGGTATGGACACCAAGAGCTGACATTCTCCCAGCTTCACCTCAATACTCCACCTCCACTCCACATTCAAGGGCTGTGCATTAATTTGGTATTTTATTATTTAATGTGGATCTTCCATCTGCAGGGCTGTGCAGACCTGTGACTTTGACACCAGAGCTAGGAGGTGGCAGCACAGCCAGCCAGGCACATTAAAGAGCAGATTAGTGACACTGCCTGCTGAGAATTCAGGTTTTTCTCCTAAGAAGTTACAAGAGGGAACATTTGTAGTGCGTCTCAGTGACATGTCTGGGAATAATCCCCACTGAGCCCCTTCCCCTGTGCTTCTTAAGAAGTCACTACTTACCCTCATGTTTAGAAATCTGTTTCTAAGCAGCTTTACCTCCTTTCAGCTCGGTCTTACAATAAGGGAGCTTCCACCATCCCCTGCAGCAAAGCTATGAATACATTCTAGGTCACTTCCCCAGGCCAGGTTTTCCTCCCCAGTTCAAACCAGGTGCTCCACGGAGCAGCACGTGCAGAGAAGCAAAACAGCCTTGGCCTCTTTTTGTTTCCATCAGGACAAAATTCTTTCAGGAATTTCAGCTCCAACCCATCTGCTCTCATGGAACTGCCTCTGTCTAAAGGTTGCCTGGAGAAGCTGTGGCTGCCCAGTCCCTGGAAGTGTTCAAGGCCAGGCTGAGCAACCTGGGATAGTAGAAGGTGTCCCTGCCCATGGAATGAGAGGAGCTTTAAGGTCCCTTCCTACCCAAACCATTCTGGGATTCTGTGATTTCACATTCAGCTGATGTCTGTCAGAAAGCAGCACGTCCTCTGATACTGGAGAGAATCATGCACAGCCCAATTTACGAATATATTATAAATTAGAATTATAAATGTGGCTTGCAGCTGATGTCACTTCAATTCACATCATGCAGATCCCATCAAAACAATGCATCTTCCGTGAAATAATTCAGCATCCTCAAGTAGCAGGAAAGGGGCTCTTTGCCTACAACGTGCGCCTCTCCTTTATTTTAATATAACATTAAATATGCACAGTTAAGCACTCAAAAGTCAGGAAATGAGAAATGCAAGGCTCATAGAGCTTTAACTCTGCCTCCTCGAGGATATTAATTATGTTGTCATCTTTTATCAGATCATTGCATACTGTTTCTTAAATAATCTTTTTCCACAACCTTTCCCACATCCATACATTCCAGAGCAACCCTGGATGGTTCTGCTGGAAACCAGAGGGATTCATAATGAGGAGAGGACACGCTGAAGGACTCACGTTTCCATTCTGCCTTGGACTTCCTTGACTTCCCAGAGTTCAAATGTGCAATTTAAAATGTTAAAATCCTGCTTGGTTTTCCCTGTTACTCATCCCAGGGCTGCACAGCGTTACCATGGAATCAGAATTGTGGGATGTCCTGAGTTGGAAGGGACCTACCAGGATCATCCAGTCCAACTCCTGGCCCTGCACAGACACCCCAACAATCCCACCCTGTGCATCCCTGAGAGCATTGTCCAAACGCTCCTGGAGCTCTGGCAGCCTCGGGGCAGTGCCCATTCCCTGGGGAGCTGTTCCAGTGCCCAGTGACCCTCTGGGGGAAGAACCTTTCCCTGATATCCAACCCAAACCTCCCCTGACACAGCTCCAGCCATTCCCTGGTCACAGTAGAGGTCCCCCTGGCTTCACCCATTGTTCCCCCTACACACTAAAAATGTACAAGCTCTGTACTGAAAAATAACATGGTGAAACTGGTTCTTCCCAGTGCTGAAACACATTTTAGGGTGAAGTATGAATTTCATTTTATATAGTAAAATTTCCTTTGTACTTGCAATACTATATATAATGTATATATACAGAATATGGAGATCTATAATATAGAGATACATATCTTACAAATAAGAGCATCTTGTCTTTATCTACAGACTAAGTTTCCATACAGAAGGGGAAAGAATTGCAAATTTTGCACTTGATGATGGAATCAGAGTATCTAGAATAATGATGGGTACAGAGAAGCCTCTCTTCAGGAAAGGCACGAAACTTCCAGTCCTTGAATATCAAATATTAATATTCCACCTCCTTTTTGTTTCACAGTGTCTTCCCAAGACCCAATCCCATCCCACTGACTTCCACTGGAGCTGAACTGCTCCCTGCAGAGTGGCTCTACAGGGCTGGCAAAACTAATCCCTCTTTTCTTTTTTTTCTTCTCCTCTGTTTGTCTCCTCAGTGAATATTTAAGGAATAGAGCACACAGAAAAACCAGCAGCTTTCCACTTCCATGCTGGACTTTTGAGGTGTCACTAAGAATTACAGACAGGATCTTCCTCCAGGAGAGCCCCAAACCCCAACAAAAAGCCCGGGTTTGTATTGGGTAAATTATAAAAGAGCAGGAATGTTCTCAGGGCTGCAGGAAGAGCTGGCAGCCTCTGGCAGCCAGGTGAGGTCCAAAGCTGGGGGATGCTCCCACTCCCCCCAAAAAAGCAGCTGCACAACCTTACGGAGGGTTTTTGCTCCCCCAGGGGCAGGGTGGATGCTGTTACAGGTAAGGTGAGTTGTCATAGGGCTGATTTGAAATAAGTGTGGGTCTGTGCGTAAGATTAACTGCATTACAGCAGCTTTCAAATCACCATGACAACCCTGGGTTTATAGGCAAGATGATTTTACAGATAAATTTATTTATACACACACACACACACACACATATATATATATATATGGCCCTTGTTGGGATAATGAGGAATGAGCGGTCTCTGTCCCAAGGAACTTCCAAATTGAATTTGGCATCCCAGGGCATGGGGCATGTCCACTCTGGCACTCTGGGCAGCTGAGAGGGTGGAAAACAGACCACAGGTATTTTCTGCAATGATTTCAAAACTCAGCCAGATGAATCCACAGTGCACACATGTGATTTCTTATCTTTTCCCAGGAAAAAGAGGGGGGAAAAAAGCCCCATCTCTTTCTCTAAATAATGCTTCTCCATGACATTTTTCTCCCACATAAGCAGCTGAGTTGCAGGATTGCTTATTCCCTGAGAGCAAGGTTTGGTTGGAGATTCCAAAAGCACTGGGAGTGCGTTGCATCCCTGGCCTGTGCCCCAGGCATGTGGCACAGATAACCAGGTTATCTCCCAGGCAGGGAAATCCCAGGCCATTTCCATAATTTATAGATGAGCTCAGCTGAATGAACCCAACACAAAATTGTCACCGTCTGTTGAACAAACTGTGTGGAACTGTTGAACAAAGGGACATTTTCGCATCTGGCATCACACAACAGAGGCCCCATACGAGCAGCTGTGCAAAGCTGGGGCTGGTAATTGTGTTTCAGCATGAGCATTTCTGCTCAAAGATGTCTATTCCCAGCCTAACTCCAACCAAACACTATTCTTGCTAATATGTGTGTAAAGGTAATCTAATAATATCTGTTCTTGCAGAGGATGTTTACAAGAAGCCCTCTTTTTCTCAGGGAAATCACTTACTGATTCCTGTCTCTCACAAAATGCACCTGAGACTTCAGGGTAGCCCAGAGGCTTAAATGTTACAGCCCAGCTTGCAGCCATCCATTAACCTCTCTCAAGCCCTCAAGATAGGTTTCCTCGTGCAGATTCCACACTGGGAATGCTCCTTGGCCTGCGTTGGCTTGTCCACCATGGCCAGGAATTGCCTGGGATAGTGCCAGAGCCAGCCCCACTGTGCCAAGGACGTGCCCAAAAGGGACCGGTGTGGGCGGGCCAAGGGGCATCTCCACAGCACAATTTAATGCACGAGGACAAGTCAGTGCTTTAGGCATTAATTTCCACTGCCACAGGGCAGGGTTAGGTGGGATATTGGGAAGGAATCCTTCCCTGTGGGATGGTGAGGCCCTGGCACAGGGTGCCCAGAGAAGCTGTGGCTGCCCCTGGATCCCTGGAAGTGTCCAAGGCCAGCTTGGAGTAACCTGGGATAGTGGAAGTTTTTCCTGTCCGTAGCAGGGGGTTGGAACTGGATGTGCTTTAAAGTCCCTTCCAGCCCAAATCATTCTGTCATTCCATGATTTCCACTGGGCTTATTTCCCACTCCTGATGCACAAAGCATTTCTAGATAAGTGATGGTATCTCAATTCCTCCGGATGATGCCTTTCCTGGGTGCTATTTTTTCCACTAATGTGTTAAACTATTGAAGCATTGCTACACTGGGGGAGAGGGGGAACAGGGAGTAGAACTATTTTAAAACTTAGCTCTTCCTTCTCTCTGTAATCATGGATCTCTTCTGCTTTTCATTGCTATGTACAGCTCAGTATCCAGGCAGTTTCCCTCCCCATCTGCCACGAGGAGCTGCAATTCAGGGAATTATTTCAGTTTAAGATGGCTGCTCTCAGAGGAAAGAAACACATCCTGTGTCCTACCCTTGAATTTGGACTTCCTATGTCCTTTTCCTTTCCTCTGAAAGCAAAGTCCTTCACTCTGCAGGGATGCTGTTGCTCTTTATTTGTGAGCAGATGCAGCAGGTACGAAAGGAGGATGTTCCTGCTCTGCCAGAACTCACTTTTTGGCTGAAGGGACCACAGAGGGAAACTCTAAAACTTCTGTTATTCACAGACTAATTGGTCTGAATGTCCTGTGAGCACTTGTGCCACCGAGCTACTTTAGGAGAAAAGGAAAAAGCTTTTCCCCCTCAAATATCCCTGACAAGAAACACAGAGACACCACCTGTGAAACCATCAGGGTTTGCCTCGACTTCTTGCTGTAAAACCTCAGACTCTTTGCAAAGGGCTCCAGAAAGTTCTCAGCCAGCTCCACCCAACCCTTGGACCTGCTGACCTGCCCCCGTACAAAGCTAAATACATTTTACTGCACTGCAGGTGCAAATTGGAAAGGCAGAGCCGCTCAGAACACACGAAAAATTCCACGTTGCAAACATGGAAACGGCTCCTGAGAGACAGAGAAACTCTTCAAAATAGCTCCTTGATTCATTAGGAACAACAGCAAGGTTGACACATCCCCCACGTTTCATCCCACCCGTGGATTCATTACAGGCACCAGAGAGATGCAGGCGCTGAGGAACCGAATTCCTTCCCCCACCTTTCTTCCCCACAAAGCCTCTCGCTGGGTTTTATCTGTAACTTCAGCAACAGCTTGAATTGCTGGGGAACTTGACAGGGTGATTTATCATAGCTTGTTGCATTTTTCTCAAAACATCCCAAGCAGATGATATTATGATATAAAGGGGGGGGGGGGGGGGGGGGCGCGAAATAAGATGTAGTCATTGTACATGACAAAAGCTCATTATTAGGGCATCACAAAACAAAATAGGAGAAGATTAGGGGCAGATAATGACAACCAGTGCTGAAGACAGACAAAAAGAAAGGGAAAAACAGGCAACTGGATGAACAAAAAAGTGTAAAAATAGGTGGGAAGGACCTCTAACCCAGCCTTCCCTGGAGGCAGGTTCAGCTCTACCTGTGTCAGTCCCAACAGATGTTTGTGAGAGTCCACAGCAACACCAAAGCCCTGTGCTAAGAAATCACCTGCAGAAATATCAGTGCAATTCTGAAAAGCCCCACACTGAGCCACAACTGCTGATGAAACCGAATTTAAGAGGGAAGAAATAGCTTGCCATATTGCAAAGGAACAGGAACCCCTGGGTGATACAGAAAGAGCTGACTCCACGAATTCCAGACGCTTGGGGAGGGGGCCTAGGAAAGGAGATTTTCCTTTCTCTCCTGAAGTGTCTCTGCTTTGGAATATTATTCTCCTCCGAGCTTGCTTCGGGATGGCACATGCTCATGACATCATTTTGCAGCAATATTAGAGACAACAATACCGAATAAATAAATCTGAAACGTAAAATTAAAATGTTTTCCTTTTTTTTACACATCCACCTGGGAAAGGCTTCAAAATATCCATGAGAAACATAACGATTCTGGCAATGTCCTTCGAATCCCAGCAGTCTGGAGGGCAGGGTGGGTTTGAGCTCACATCTCTGTGGGTTGATTTATTTATTTGGGATGTGAAAGCCAGTTCCAGCTCCAGCTGTTCAATCAGACCAGCTCACAGCGCTCATTTCTGATGACCCTCACGGAGACCTGGAGCCCATCTTTTATGAAAGGCTGGAAAATCACAGAGCTACGAGTGGAGAAGCACTTTAAAAACTGTAAGGCAGAAGAGCGAGAGGGTGACCTACAAAGCAAAATCTTCTTTTGGTGCTTATTGCACTAAATATCAGGGAGAGAAAAATAAATCTTTTCTTGAGCCAGTGGTGAGTCAGAATGAGACAAAACCCTCATCATCCACCTGAAAGATGCCTCACCGTCCACCTGAAAGCCACGATGCTTGAAGGTGAAGTTATCCCTGTGGCAGGGCCAAGGTGACACCTGAATCCAGCTTCAGCCCTTGATGGGGTTACACAAAGCTCTGAGCCACTGCTATGATCCACTTGCGAGTTCTTCATCCTTCACTTTGTAACACCAATTTCACACCGGCGCTGGAGTCAATGCAGCTCCTCAAAAAGGAGAAATAGGCACAGAAATGTCTAATCCATGACCAGCAGCATCTCCTGTAGGTGCAGGTTGGCCTGCCCTGATTTGCCACAGTGCAGGTGACAAATGGTAGGAAGGACAAACTTAACAGCGCTTCCTTAAAGTGTGTGGAATAAATTCTTCTGAATTCAACATCATCAGATGTCAATTAAAGCAGAAACAGAACAGAATCACAAAACCACAGAATCACAGAATCACAGAATGGTTTGGGTAGGAAAGGACTTTTAAAGGTCCCCTTGTTCAACCCCCTGCCATGGGCAGGGACACCTCCCACTATTCCAGGGTTGCTCCAAGCCCCATCCAACCCGCGCTTGGACACTTCCAGGGATCCAGGGGCAGCCACAGCTTCTCTGGGCACCCTGGGCCAGGGCCTCACCACCCTCACAGCCAGGAATTCCTTCCCCATATCCCATCCATCCCTGCCCTCTGGCACTGGGAAGCCATTCCCTGTGTCCTGTCCCTCCATCCCTTGGCCCAAGTCCCTCTCCAGCTCTCCTGGAGCCCCTTTAGGCACTGGAAGGGGCTCTGAGGTCTCCCTGGATCCTTCTCTTCTCCAGGTGAACACCCTCAGCTCTCCCAGCCTGGCTCCAGAGCAGAGGGGCTCCAGCCCTTGGAGCATCTCCATGGCCTCCTCTGCACTCACTCCAGCAGGCTCATCTTTCATAATTGCCCCAAACCTTCAGTATTAAGTCACTCTCCCACCCACTTTCAGTCACATTCCTTACCTTCTGCCTCAATACATTCCTCTATCATTTGCCCAGACCCACATTCCCACAATATCTTTGAGCTGCCAATTCTTGTTTGGAGCTAATCTATTTCTGCACCTGTGGGCAGGTATTTGACAACATCAGTGTTCCTTTTCTGCAGCTACTGATTCACAAATCCACTACAAAAGGACATGTTAAGACTCTGTAACAGATACTTAGGAACACAGAAGTGTAGGCATGAAGCATTTTGTCCCTATGTTTAGAAACCTCTTTTTGAAGTGTTGTGTTAATATAGAACATTATGTTTTTATTATTATTTTTATTAATAATTTTACATCTCTGCCTCCAAGCTTCTTTCGAGGGTTTCTATAAGAGATGAAGGACTGGTCTCTGGTCTAAAGATTACAGAAGCAATCCCAAAATGTTTTGGGTTGGAAAGCACCTTAAAGCCCATCCTGCTCCACCCTCTGCCATGCCCAGGGACACCTCCCACTATCCCAGGTTGCTCCAAGCCCTGTCGAACCTGGCCTTGGACACTTCCAGGGATGACACAACTGTCCTGGTCCTGTTTAAGGACATGCAAACAAATACTCCAAAACAGGAGGCCACATCCAAATGTCAGTTTGGTACCTGGCATGTGCTGCCTCAGCCCCCATCTGGGAAAGGCCCCGTTAATCTGGCCAAGACTGTGTCAGAGGCTTTACTAAAAACCCTGGGCCGACATCTGAGCCCATGTCCTGGCTGAATTCAGGTTCCTAATAGAGATGTATTTATTAGGCTCCAGTTGGAGCATATTTAAGTGCTGGGGGTTTGTGGGATCCAGTTCTGCTGAGCTTGGCTCACAACCGGGCTCAGCTCAGTGCAGCTGCAAGTCAGTGATCCTGCCTGGTGTCAGCTCAGCTCTTGTGGGCTTTGTTGTCATCCAAAGGGCATTGCCAGCACCCACTGCATATGCTGAACATAATTAAAGCCTCTTTCTTCAATTACATCTTTTGTCTTTGTCTAACAAGGCAGAATCCGATCAAATCTCTGCGTAACGCAGAGAAATGTGTAAACAAATGGCTCAGAGAATTCCTGTGCACGTGTGGGTCTTGCAAATTTGATTTATTTCCTTGGTACCTTTACATTGCAGTCAGGCTCTGGCACAGCTGCCATCTGCAGAGATTAAAAAAATGTGTGGATGTGGCACGTGGGGACATGGGTCAGTGGTGGCCTTGGCACCTGGTCACAGGTTGGACTCGATGGTCTTGGAGGTGGTTTTCAACCTGAATGGTTCTTTTATTCTATATAGAAAATAGCAGAGTCGATTGTAGGACACTGGGGTCTCTCTGAGGCTTCTGTCCTCAGGCCTTTCTCCATTTTTATTTCAATTTTTTATTATGATTTGGTTCCTTATCACTGTTATTAGATACGGAGTCAAAATGTCTTAATTACAAAATGTGCCCATATTAAAATACCATGAACAAAACCAGTTTAGGAAAAGCCAGAGGGAACTGTGTCCTTTAATCAGCCAGTTTATTAATAATGTAATAAATTCTCTCAGAGCCCTCTCCAGGGCTCACGACTTCCTGATGGAAGATTTTGCTGGAGGGATGTGAAAGGATCTTGCGCTCAATGAGCCAAACCACGCTTGGGGCACGAGCTGGACTGCTAAAGAAAAACATTTAAAACTGGGCTTTGTGTCACCTTCAGGGGGGAGATGCTTAAGCCAAACACAAATAAATAATTGCAAAGCCCATGGGAAATAAAACCATAAAATAAATACACAGCAGAGAGATTTGTCCACTTCCAGACCAGCAAACTCTCAGGGATGCTCAGGAAGTGCTTCTGAGTTGCCCTAATTCAAGGGAGATTTAGGACATGGCCATCTGTAAATCTGGTTTGTCAAGATCAGGTGTTAATGTAAAAGGAAAATAATTTGGAGAAAGCTCTTGGCTAAAAGCTTCCTATATATACCCACCTCTTCTTCTAAAGATTTTCTATAGCAACCATCAACAAAGGGCTTTTAGAGCAACAGCATCACTGAACAGAAATGTGGAAGCTGCTATATTTTCTTCTCAAAAAAATGAATTTTGCCTGGAAATGAAAACTTCAGTGGCAAAGCTGCATTTTTATGAAATATTCTCATTTACCTAAGAAATCACCATTTTAAAACTCCACACTAGGGTTCTTCTGGTCCTCTGTGTGCATCACAATAACGTTCACCTTTGACATGCTCTTTATCCTCATCTTTTTCCCTCCTTTGCCATCAAAAATAATAACAAGGAAATAAAAGATGGCCATGAAATAATGAAAATGTAGCGAAGAACCACATCCTTTACTATATTACAGGTCAAAATGGGGATAACGATAAGGTAAAGACGCATCAAAATGAGATTTCCTCAAAAATGGCTTCACAATGGAAAGATTAGAAATTCCATTTCATTTCTGGAGAAGTGTAACTTCAAAATGCCAATATCTTCATAACTTCCCCCTCCTTTGCACCTCCCTCCCCCAAAACAGCTCAACTAAGAACTCACAGATTGGAAAGAGTTGTATTAGAGAATACACCGGATATACAGAATATGCACACACACACATGCACTGAACATCTCTGACCAGCCCCAGGTCTCTGGCTACAAATTCCCCCTTTATCTCACTAAATTCATGAATTTATTTCACTTCAGGAATGTTATTGCCTCTAGGAAAGTGTGGCAGACAGCAGGTGTCCCAGTTTTTCAAGGAAAACCTGAGAACATCTCCAGGATGAAAGGCTCAACCACTGTTACTGTTCTCTGAACCACACCAAGGAGCTGATTAAAACTAAAATGAAAATCAGCAAAAAAAACTGAGGAAAGCCCTTTTTTACAGCACGAGGAGTCTTTTGATCTGATTTCCTGCACAGCCCCATCCGCAATTTCTCTGTACTGTAAGACTCAGCCATGGTGCACAACCTTCCTGGACAAACCAGTCCGTAGCATTGCTAAAGTATTCCAGAAACATTTAGGAATTCAGGAATTCAGACACAGGTTCTTGAGAAAGGTATCCTGGTAAAAATTTCAAACAAATTCATCATTTTGCCCCTGCCTTGAAGGACACTGAGATTTTTGGGGGCTTGGGACACATCAAACAAAGGAGGGGCTGAGAATTGGGTTCCTCCAACCAAGGGAATGCTGATGGAGACCCTACTGCTTTCTTTGACTACTAAAGAGGGGGTACAGAAGACAAAACCAGACTCCTTTAGAGGTGCAGAGTGGAGGGGTGGGAGGCACAAGCTGTAACAGGGAAAAGCATTTCACTCATTAAAAATTCACTTGGACACAGACATGAGCAACCTGAGGTACTCTGGGAATGCTTTAAGCACAGGCTTGGACCAGACACCTCCAGAGTTTCTTCCTGATCCGAGTTTCTACAATCCTAATATTCAAATATCTTCACTTTTACTATCCCAGGTTGCTCCGAGCCCTGTCCAGCCTGGCCTTGGACACTTCCAGGGATCCAGGGGCAGCCACAGCTTCTCTGGGCACCCTGGGCCAGGGCCTCCCCACCCTCACAGGCAAGAACTCCTTCCTCAGAGTTAATCTAAACCCACCCTCTAATATTCTGTTCTCTCTAATTTCTATTACTTTCATTTCCAAATGGATCCATAACTGAACAAAGGGTATCAATGACTGTCTCAAAATCACAAGAAACCCCAAGATCCTTTACCTGTTTCTTCTCAATACCCACCTCATGCCATGTCTGTTACCTTTGCATCAGACATAAGGCAGCGGCTCACTGACTAAATCATTTTTTATTGGATTCTGGCTATTTTTGCAGGATATTGACTCCATAATTTGTCTTCTTCCTGACTGAGCACCTACACAGTCTTTGTCTCACCAACTCTACATTACATCAACACTATTTTTGTGGAGAAGGTCAAGCCCTGTCAGGTACAAAGAGCACAGAACTTTTGAGGTGGAATTCAGTCCACAGTCCCCATTCTCAGCACAGGAGTTGAACATTTCCTGAATTCCACCCTCCCACAGGCAGCATTTTAAGCAGGATGAGTCTCTCAGAGGGAAACAAATTAATGGCTTTTCTCTGATCAAAAACATTCCTTTCTCCACACAGCAGAGATGCTGCCCAGGCTGAGAGAGGTTGCACTGAGGCATGAAGATGCACATGGGAGAAGTTCTCTCAGTGATCCTCTCTCCATCGTTTTTATGAACACTTCTACCAACTGCTTCTCAGTGACAGCACTGTCGTGGCTAAATCTGACCTCAGCAGCTTCCTTTGCCCAAGTTTTATCTATTTTAGTCTTATAAATGTCCTATATACAGACCTAGAATTAATTCTGATGGGCTTTTCTTTTTTTCTGTTTCACAAAATGGACAGGCCCATTTCTATCAGGATGGAAATGAACTTCCTACCAATTACATCCTTTGCAGCACTTCCTTTCAAAACGACATAATTCAGATGACAACAGTCTGAGAGTCCTCCATGCATTCACTTGGGTACCACACCAAGCACAAGGTTGCTCATTGTGCCTTTTTCTTTTAAAAAGTTTGTTTTTCAACTAATCCACCTACCATTCCCGTGTTTCCTTGGCTTCTTATAAATAAACTGTACAGGGGCTATGGACACTAATATTTATATCTCCAGTATTTTTGTTGATACATTTCTTTGGGCTTTAAAAGCTTGAAGTTATTTACAGAACTGGAAATAAAATATGATGTTTGATCTTCTGTGGATAATTCCATCACTGATGGCAACAATACTGTGAAAATGCACTGACTTCCACCTTTTTTTCCCCTATAAAGAGTTATTTAACAGAGAGACATCAAAGAGATTAACAAACACAGATTTATCTTCCAGAAACCTGAAGGAGTTGGGTTCTCACAGCCTGAACTCACCTAAAAAGCCCAGAACTTCTCCCAAAATACGAGCAATTTTGGCCAGGTACTATTTCTTGTAGTTCCTTTTTCCTCTTCTGCCTGACAGCTCCACAGCATTTTTGGTGGCTGACCTTCAGCTTAGGCACAAAGAAGAAACCACAAGATTTGCCTGTAAATGCATTTACTCACAAATGCAAATCACAGAACATGATCTAGTCCTTCATCCTTGGTTTTCTAAAAGGGGAACTGTTTTCAAGTGTTTCTGTGAGAGTTTAAGAGCATTGGATAGCTGGAATTCAGTTCTGACGAAGCGTCTCCGAGACCTTGGACAAGGGGAAACAGATTTTTAGCTAATCCTCAAACACAGCTGGCAGGTGAAAGGATTAGCAGGGGCTGAGCTTCGCAGTATGAATGAGGAGAGATGTGACACATCAGCAACCAGAAAAACTCAGGGTTCGTGCTGATGGCTTTAAAACACCTACTTTGCCTGTGAGTAGGCTGAACGTGCCAGCCTGAAGCTCAACATGGATAATTTTCCCTGTTCAGAACCATTTTGGAAGCAATTTGGGTATCAATATCCTCCACTAGTTTTTCTGGGGCTGCAGTAAAGTCATATCTCCCAGCTTGAGCCTCGCCACCTTCAAGCGTTAACTAAAGTTATTTTCTTGAGTTCTAGGAGTAGTTTTAGCCTAAACCACCTTTTGTGAGACCTTTGGGAGAGGAGGCACTGGAGGAAATTCATTGAAAACCTTCACTAATAGATCTCTTTGTTATCCTGCGTTCCTACCATCTATTCCTTGAAAATACTTCTTACCTCTCATCTTATACAGGAATCAGAAGTGGGTTTGGACACAGAACAATCTTGTGCTATCTGACAGCAAACACTTGGCCTAAGTGCGTTTGGGGTATGTAGTAGCTACTGAAATATGAGAATATAAAAATGCCGGAAGTTCTAAAAGCAGAGTCTGGGTTCTTGCCCAGTTCTGAGCAAACCAAGCAAACCTTGGGCTGCTCCAGGTCCCTGTTTAGATTTTATAACACCTAAAATGCAGGTGTCTGGCATGAATTCAGAGCACTTCAATTAAGCACACTTCAATTAAGAGACTGAAGCTACTAGCCTGGCAAAAAAATGGGCCAACTCCCATTTGCTGCCCCTGGGGCCCAAAAAACATGGCACAGCTACACTTTTTTCCTTCCCAAACCTACTGGTTGCATCCAAAGAGCCAACTGGGAACAGCTCCTTGTCTGTCCAAGTTTTCTAACCATGCCTGGTCACTATCCAGGTCCAAACAGTCTGACTGCACCATGAATCCTGATACCATTTTAATACTGTGGAGAATGACTTTCCAAGTGCCCAAAACCCGGCTTGGCTCTTCAACAGAACAATACTAACTTGGCCCCAGGCACTTCCAAAGAGTAATTCAGAGTTCTAGGCATGAAGATGGGTCAATCTACTTGATTAGAAGCTTAAACATCTGAATGAAGCATTGCCACTATGGACATCCAGCCCCGACTTGGAATATAAAGTCATCTCCTGAGGCCAAATATTTAAGTGAAAAGAGCTCAGCTTTTTGAAAAACAACACCCAAAAAAAAAAAAAAAATTTCAAATGCATCTGTTGGGTCCTGGCAGGAGAAAGACCCAGTGTGCAATTTCTGGAACCAAAAGTGGGAGGTAGCATCTATTTTAGTAGGATTCATTTCAAATATAGTCACAGGATGATGGAATTCCAAAATGGATTGGTTGGAAGGGACCTTAAAACTCATCTAGTTCCACCCCCTGTCATGGTCAGGGACACCTTCCACTACTTCAGATTGCTCCAAGCCTTGTCCAACCTGGCCCTGGACACTTCCAGGGATGTGGGAATTGCAGGCAGGTAGTTCTAGGTAATTCTTCACGTTCAGGAGAAAGGTGAGGGAAAATTGCCATTGAGTTAGGCTGACTCCAGACCAATCCTGGGACATGTTGGATTGTTCCCAGGAGGAGCTGCTCTCTTTCCATGGATAATGGAATGCTTTAGGTTAATGCCATTACTTTTAAACAACTAAAGCCAGGTAAGATCAGTCCCCCTCTGAGTGCTTAAGCAATCAAATTGATGTTCTCCTGTTCTCTGTCCCAAAACATAAGTTCCATCCAGGTTTACAGATCCTGGAGGAGATGCTGCTGGACAGGAGTGTTCCCGAGGATTTAGCATGTATTAGGCACCACAGAAAAGCCATCCGACTCTTGCAGGGTGCCCCAGGCCTAGATGCAGACACACCAGCTCTGTGGTGATTCCATCTGAAAGGATTAAGTCACTATTAACAAATGGATATTGCTCCAAATGCACCTTTCCCACAGTTCTGGGAGATGAGAAGAATGAGCCTGTAATTACCCTGTGTGCTGGAATATGCACTTATTTTCCCCTTTACAAGAACTAAATACATTGGGAATGCATCTTGCAGGCTGACATTTCCACACATACCTATGTCTATGTTCCTGCACCTTCCATTACTGAAAGCAACTGATTTAATTGGACTTGTCATGATCCATGATTCCTTCAGCAACGAGGATATTTGCAGCACATTGCCTGGAAGAAACCACCACACTAAAGCAATTTTTTAGGGCTCAAGAGATTTTAGAACCATGTGGAAGGCTTGGAGGAGGAGAGAGAGAAAAATGAAAGACTGTTGGTGATATGTGAACCCTTTTTTCACTGCCTTTCATAACAGGCCACAGGTTGAATGTGCTGATGGACTTTTCCAAGCAGAAATATTGGCTGGAATTACGGTTTAGATCACAGGAACTGATCAAAGGGACCATGGTCAGTCATCAGATCCCTCTTTTATTTAGGAAGTTTTACAAGCAAACATCACCTGTGGAGACCTTCACTGTGGGTGTTGTTTGAGTTCAAAAGACTTCTCAGGGCATTGTTACTAAGATAGAAGTGGTACCATTGGCTTGAAAGGAACCTTAAAGATCACCTGGTCCCAACCTGCCCCCTGTGGGCAAGGATATGTCCTAAAGCCCCATGATTTACTAAAAAACAGCAGAATGTGTTTCTCATTTTTAGTAAATTTATTGTTTTTCCCATAATGGCTGGGATTATGGAGTTGGGTAAATTAGATCTCCACGAAGTTAATACCCTGCTACAAGGGCACTCATCTCTTCTCCTGGTGACCAGGGGCAAGACCTAGGGAATAGATGGAGCTGTGTCAGGGGAGGTTTAGGTTGGGTATCAGGGAAAGGTTCTTCCCCCAGAGGGTGCTGGGGCACTGAACAGCTCCCCAGGGAATGGGCACGGCCTCAAGGCTGCCAGAGCTCCAGGAGCATTTGGACAACGCTCTCAGGGATGCACAGGGTGGGATTGTTGGGGTGTCTGTGCAGGGCCAGGAGCTGGACTCAGTGATCCTTGTGTGCCCCTTCCAGCTCAGGATATTCCGTGATTCCATGACTGCCTCATTAATTCACAGCTATTTGTGCAGTCATGAAAACAGTACACACAAATTGTACATTGAAGGCCAGGAACTTGTGAATACTTAATTTTAAGTATTTGAAGACAGAGAAACTGAGGCCCAAGGAGTGTTTGACTCAAGAAAAGGTCAGAGAGTACCAGGCTATGCACAGAAACCAGTCCTGGATAGTGCTGCTCCAACCCATCAGCTCCTGTGAAATTGCCTCTGTCTGAAAGAAGGAACAGGTTGCCCAGAGAAGCTGTGGCTGCCCCATCCCTGGAAGTGTTCCAGGCCAGGCTGGAGAGGGTTTGGAGGAACCTGGGGTAGTGGAAGGTGTCTCTGCCCATGGCAGGGTGTGACTTCCAACCCAAACCATTCCAGGATTCCGTGATTCTAAAGGAGTTTGCCTTTTCAAGGTTAAAATTCTCAGCCTTGCCATCTCACTCCCAATCAGGCAACCAGCAAATTCAAAACTTTACCTCTCCAACTTTCCCCCCTGACTCCCCTCCCCGCTCCTTTCGGAGGCACATTTGGTATTTGTTTTGAATCCTGGCCGATTTTCAGTGTGCAAAACCTGATGCCGAGAGTTACTTGATATTCCGAAGGCGTTATTTTAAGATGAAACAATGTAAATTCTGCCTCAGATGGCAGATGGCTGGCAGTTCACTGTTTGGCAAACCAACTGGTGGGGTATGTTGGAAAGTCGGAGCAGCAGGTAGTACAGCTCAATTTGAAACGACCACAGATGCTCGGAGAGGCGCGGGGGAAGGGCGCAAGCTGGTCAGGAAATTAAGAACAGTAGTCAGAGCTCACAGGGGAAAAAAAAATTAAAGAAAAAAAATAAAAATGGCAGTAATTAGCTGAAAGTTTTCTTCTCCCAATCAGCACTTTTTGAATGGGAGTTAGCAGAGATGAGAGCGAGCGTTGTCGCGATTCACGCGAACGCGGCGCTCCCTCGCTGAGGGCTCCTTTCTGAGCTGTGCCCTGCTGGCTTTAAAGCTCTGCACCACTCACATCCCACGTGAGGTCTGTGGGTAATACAAGCCTTGTGCTGCTCTTTCCAGTGGGATGAACGTCATCCTTGCTGTCCAAGCTGGCCAGGTGCTTGCCCCTTGATGCAGGTCTCTGGTGCGTCCATCTGGATGGACCAAGCATCAGGGTGGACCCGATGATCCTGCAGGTCCTTTGCAACCTTACTCATTGAATCACAGAATCACAGAATAGTTTGGGTTGGAAGAGACCTTAAAGCTCATCCAGTTCCACCCCCTGCCATGGGCAGGGACACCTTCCACTATCCCAGGGTACTTCAAGCCCTGTCCAGCCTGGTCCTAAACACTTCCAGGGATGGGGCAGCCACAGCTTCTCTGGGCAATCTGTGCCAGGGCCTCACCACCCTCACAGGGGAGAATTCCTTCCTAATAGCCAATCTAAACCTACTTTCAGTTTAAAACCATTCCCCCTTGTCCTGTCATGACAGATCCTTGTAAATAAACTCACTCTATTATTCTTGTGGGCTCCCTTCAGGTATAGGAAGGTGACCCCAAAGCTTTCTCTTCTTCAGGCTGAACAATCCCAGTTCCCTCAGCCTTTCCTCACAGCACAGCTGCTCCATCCCTCTGATCATCCTGGTGCCTGCTCTGGACTCTCTCCAGCAGCTCCATGTCCTTCCTTTGCTGGGACCCCAGGGACAAAGGCAGCTCTGCAGGTGGGGTCTCACCTGAGCAGGGCAGAGGGGCAGAATGCCCTCCCTAGGATTCCGTAATCTCTGCTCCCATCACTTCCCACAGAGGGAGTCTGCCCTCCCCTCGCCATCGGCACCCTCTCCGCCACGCGACGGGAAGGCTCAGCACCCGCTGCCGGTCTTTCCCAAATTGGTAACTAAGTGGGATGAGTCGCCCTTTGGAGGAGCCCAGCTTTCCGCACTCCCGCAGCTTTGGGAGCTCAGAGGAACTATCTCACTTCGTGGTAGCTAAAAGTAGCTGTGCTGGATCCCGACGCAAAGGGTGGGAGCTCGAAACCAGAACTTTGCTCCAATTGTGGAGTGACATTTTACACCTCCACAGCTCAGCTTACCCAGTGCCAAGGGCCAGCTGGCACGGCTGGCCATGCCCATGATCTTCTGTGCTCCAAAACTGGGTAGCAGCATCCAAACTGCCTTTTGAGAATGGTCTCTGGCAGGTGCCAACTCCCAAAGAATGCTTGGGAAGGGTCTGGAAAGTTCACCAGGGCCGAAACTGTGCTAGGATCAGGCAGATAAGAACATCCCTGGAAGTGTTCAAGGCCCGGATGGCCAGGGCTTGGAGCAACCTGGGACAGTGGAAGGTGTCCCTGCCCATGGCAGAGGGTGGAACCGAGTGATCTTTAAGGTCCCTTCCAACCCAAACCATTCTGTGATTCTATGATTCAACAATTGAGGTTGGAAAAGACCTCCAAGATCATTGAGTGGTTCCACCACTGACCTGGGCAGCCTGTTCCAATGCCTGACCATGCTTTCAGTGAAGAAATTGATCCTAATATCCAATTTAAACTTCCCACAGTGCAGCTGGAGGCCATTTCATCCCATTTCTTCACAGAGAGGGCAGATAATCCAGCTGTAACACAGGGTGAAGCTCTCCTGTGGAAACAACTGCAGGGTCAGTCTGCTGTCAACCTTTAGTCTTGACTTCACCTCCACCTTCTTGCAATCCAACAACACAAACTGGTTTTGGACACACTCCTCAACCCTTAACAGCCCGCAGTAAAGAAGCAGCTTTAGAGAAGAACAGCTCATTACAAGGGAGCACGTGAATTAACTGATCACGTGCTCCAAAATTCTGGATCCACATTCAAGCTTTCCTACGTGATGATTTCCAGCCTGAGTGCTTCCTCCACGTATTTTTTAACCATGCCCATGTTGCCTGCTTTGTATCTCTGGGTGTTAACAAGCTCTAAGTGGTGTTCAGTTAAAGAAATTCCACTCGGAGCCAAGGTGTACTGAGGTTTTTTTGCAACTAAGCAATCAACAAAATCAGGAAATGCCACCTGCACACTTCCCTCTGGCCCCCGGACAGCACACATGGATCCTTTCATCTTGGAAACAGCTTGGAGCAACCTGGTCTAGTGGAAGGTGTCCCTGCCTATGGCAGAGAACTGGAACTTGATGGTCTTTAAAGCCCCTTCCAACCCAAACCACTCTGGAATTCTACAGTCTTGCCCAAATTTGTTCTGATCCAAGTCCCCTGAAATGAAGGAAGTTATTTGTAGGAGGAAAATTTGTTTTTTGAGGTGATTGTGCTGTTTTCTGCTGTCTATAATTTCAAGGACCTCCCTCCAGTGCTGGTTTGTTTATAAGGGTAGGCAACACTTCTTCATGGATACTTACTCTGTTTAACATCACCTTAATCAACTTTAAATGATCTTTCCTCCCTCTGAGGTGTGGATTTCAATATTTCAGCGAGCAGCAATCGTGCAACACAAAGCTCTACAGCCCCTTTCTGCCAACAATTCATTGAAATTAAGCAGTTGAGAACAAAAGCAATATACCTGTGAACACACACAAATTGCAGACTGGCAGATGAGGTAATTAGATACAGAGTTAATTTATATGGAAAAACTCAGCAGAGCTGGGTATTTCCTCAGCTGTACATTGGTATTCTACAACATTGCACATGTAGGAGATTATACAGGAGTCCTGGATTTGCTTTGCTCATACCACGTTGGATTTTTTCTGAAAATTGTAGAAAATGTGTGTACAGAGCACTGGATTACTTGGAAACCTGTCTTCAATCAGGAAATTAAATATCCCTGTAAACCAAAAGCAGGCAGGGGAAGCATTAAGGCTGCTTGGGAAATGTGAGCCTGAAATGACTCCTAAATGTTGAGATGTTGATGCGAGTTCTTGGTGTTATTTATTGAGGGAATTTCATAGGGGCTTGGCACCCCGAGTTAGAGAGCCAGAGAAAGGGAAGATCATTGTTTAAATGCTGGGGGGAAAGAAGAATTCACAGGGCCCAGGTTCAGGCAGGAGAGAATGCTGACAACCTTCAGCAGGCTGCAGAGAGAGGAGGCAATTCCATGTGGCCAAGCCCCAGATCTCCATTAACTCCAGCAGGAACAGGGACAGCCCAGCTGGCTGAGTTACTTGCCCATGTTTGCCTCATTTTTACCCTTTCTTAAAGGGGTTTATTGGACCAGTAATAAATACCACAAGCATCACTTCCCCCCATTCATTGGAACCACTGAGAACCTGAGAATTATTCCTACACATCCCCTGCTTCCCACTGGCTATAAAATAAACCACTCCAGCCATCTCCCACGTGTTGCACCACCTTTTAAAGGCCTTGTCTTAGGTCTAACGCTATTAAATTTTCTTTATGGGATCTGGAAATAAACACAAAACCATTGCTGATAACATTTGTGAGTGACACAAAGTTTGACATCATAATAAGTATTAAGGAGCATGAGGTGGCCATAAAACCAGCTCGGATTCCTTAGTACATTAGGCTCAATCAGCAAACCCACATTTTAATATATGAGTGTGTGTTCAGCTCGGAGAGCAGGAAAGCAGGAATGGAGAGAACAAAGGCTTACATAATGGAAAATAGCATCTGAAAGTAATTTAGGGGTCACAGTAGCCAAACAGCTTAGCACTGGGATGCCATTAGGATGCTGTGATGAAAAGCACTAATGCAATTCACAGACATGTGCACAGCAGAGGAGGAGTGGGAGGAAAGAGTGACTTGATTTTCATTTACGGCAGCATCGAGACTAATGCTGGAATATTAAATCCACTCCTGCCAACCATGTTTTTAAAGGACCTTGAAAAGCTGGGGATGCCGTGAGAAAGGCCTACAGCAGGAACGGCACATTGGAGAGCCTGTCTTTGGTTTCCAGGTGACTTCAAATTCTGCATGTCCAGGAAACACAAATTATTATAGAACCATAGAATGGTTTAGGTTGGAGAGGACCTCAAAGTTCATCTCATTCCACCCCCTGCCATGGGCAGGGACACTTTCCACTATCCCAGGATGCTCCAAGCCCATCCAATCTGGTCTTGGGCACTTCAGCTGTCATAAATTTTCCTCTGAGAAAGGACAAGTAACTGACCTGTGCACACAGGGGAATTGATGAAAATTTCTAAGATGAAAAAAATCCCAAACCCTGTTGGATTTGGTGAATGAGGAGATGATCAGTCCCAGAGCTCGGTGCTTCATCAATATTTGACCATCAAAATGTGAGAGCAACAGTTAATGAGGCAAATGGAAAACTTAATGTTACGTGTACAAAGATGATTAGGATCCAATTACGGTCACCAAAAGAAACTGCCTCAGAAATGAATTCCTTAAATGTCCCGAGGAAACCAGGGAATGCTGCCATCCTCTACACTGACATATGCTTTGGACTCGTGGGCTGAATTCCTTGATGCCCTTGAATGACAGACCACAGAATATCTTTTTAAATAACTTGAGTGACACCCAGGGTTGGGCTCAGACTCCTGAGTTCAGGACTGGGACCAGTTACC
Organism: Corvus kubaryi; assembly: GCF_017639235.1. Classification (NCBI taxonomy): domain Eukaryota; kingdom Metazoa; phylum Chordata; class Aves; order Passeriformes; family Corvidae; genus Corvus; species Corvus kubaryi. The sequence continues at coordinate 778,627 of NW_024581116.1, read as the reverse complement.
ACACATCAACATCCAGTGTCAGCCAAATGCCATCCAGAGGGACCTGGACAAGCTCGAGCAGTGGCCCATGGGAATCTCATGGATTTAACAAGACCAAGTGCTGGTGCTGCACCTGAGTCAGAGCAAACCCCAGGATCAGTCCAGGCTGGGGATGGACAGATGGGAGAAGCACTTGGGGGTGCTGGTGGGTGAGAGCTGGACATGACCCAGCCCAGAAACCCTCGGCGGGAAGCAGGGGAGGGGGGATTCTGGATGGCTTCCCACTGCCACAGGATAAGGTGAGATGGGATATTGGGAAGGAATTCTTGGCCATGAGGGTGGGGAGGCCCTGGCACAGGGTGTCCACAGAAGCTGTGGCTGCCCCACCCTTGGAAGTGAACTTGAAGACAGGAGATATTCCTTCCAATTTTATAGTAACTGTATTTTTAATTGGCCCATTGCTACAATAATTCATAATAAACTCAGAAATATGGGGAACCTGAATATTATGCTGAGAAAACACTAGGATTTGTCATGAACATCTGCCTATTTTAGGTTTCATTAGATGAGAAAGAAAATGTTTTATAAGAACAAGAGCATTTGCTTATCTTTCTGGAACCTGCACAAATCTGTCTTAAAAAATCTAAATTAAAATGGTTTGTCAGAAATCAGATTCCCCCTTTTCATGCTGTCACCTTTAGCATAGAAAACACATCCATTAGGTTCCTCCTTACTTTTTTAAAGACGTTTGCATTCAAAAGTGAAGAGAAGAAAACAGAGAGGATTGGATATCCCCCCCCGCAATTATAAAAACCAACAGAGCAGAGGCCTTGAAGAGTGCAACCACAATGACAGGATGACACCCTGTGATATTGGGAGTTCGCAAAGTCATTTCCTAAGGGGCAAAGAAGTGAGGGAGGGGATAAAAAAAATAAGGCAGGAGTGGGAATTACCTAAACAGGATTAACAGAATATTTTCTAATTGGGAAAGGAATAATAGAATCCCAGAATGGTTTGAGCTGGAAGGGACCTTAAAGCTCATCCCTCACAGGCAGGGACACCTTCCACTACCCCAGGTTGCTCCAAGCCCTGTAAATTTTCTGTTGGGAGAGGATGAACTCCTTGTTTTCCTGTAACATTTCTATTCCCTATTGCTTTGAGATACACACAAAATAAAGGGCGAATCATCACCAAAACCTCATTATTTCTGTTGTCATTACTTAGGGTTCAGGGGTTTGTCCAGCTTCACTCCTATGTTAGGAGCAGGCTAAGAGGCTTCACTCCTATTTTACTGCAATCTTGAGGATCAGCTTCTGCCTTTAACACCTTCCCCTAAAAAAATATCACCCCAAAACTCACTATCCTTTTGCACTGTCATCTAAACCAGCACTAAGGGAAGTAAAAAGAAATTGCACTTGAGAAGGTTTTCATAAGATAAAAGGATTTTTCTCCTGAGTCGAGGACAACACAAAGCTCTCCTTGGGAGAGACCCAGCACAACCCCCTGTGCATCCTAAGCCCCCCCTGCACACCCAAAATGCAGAGTTCCCTCTACTGCAGGTCCCAGTGAAGGCTCAAACTGCACTGGTGCCACAGGTGAGAACTGGTTCAGTACCACAGGGGCAGGTGACACAGAAGTGATGTCCCCAGGACACAGGGCTGAGCTTCAATTTCAATTTCCAGGCTCCCTGTTAACCCCAGGGAATGGATAAATTGCCTCTCCTGCTGCTACCCATGCCATGCACTTGCAAGAGTTTTTTTTTCCTTGATTTAGTCTACTAGAGATATACAGAGTTTAAAAGTCCAGAGTCAGCACCTGGCTCTTGCAATTGGGCATTTATAACACACAGGCAATGGCCAGAAGCTAGGAATTACTGATGAAAGTAGAGCTGGTAGGAAAATTCTTTCCTTTCCCCTGAAGAACTCAAATAAAATAAAATAGAAAAATCACATTTTAATCTATTCTTACCCCACTGATTTTTCCAACTGTCAGGAAAAAAACAAAAATCCAGATAATGGCTGTTTATGCAGCACATACACACATCCATATGTCAACACACATATACACAATCAACAGCCTAAAATGGATTTTTGAGAGGCTTCAGTATCCAAAGATAAAAAAAATCATCCTAATGAGACAATTTCCTTGAGTTAAAAGCCCACTTTTTTGGTCAAAAAATACTTCTGTGCAAAATTTTCAGGGAAGTCTAATTTAGGGCTCTAATTTGCTGATGGTTGAAATCCTTTCGAGTCTCTTTCTTTTCCTTGAAATCCAAGCTTCATATGTAAAAGGGATAATAAGGCTTTTCTTTTAAGGAATATGCCTGGAGCTGAAAAGCTTTAAATTTAAATCCCAGGAGCTGTAACACTGCTCCATGCAAGAGGTGCTCATGGTGAATGTAGCAACACACTCTTTGCGTTGATCCAAGTAGGATTCAGCGGGGACACCAATCCAGCACTTTTGCTTGTGGCAGAGGTAGGGGAAGAATGGGATGCACAGCGGAAATGCTGCAATTCCAGCGTGAATCCACCCCAGCACTCTCTGATTGAGAAGAAGGGAGAAGGGAAGGATCCAGAGAGAGCTCAGAGCCCCTTCCAGGGCCTAAAGGGGCTCCAGGAGAGCTGGAGAGGGACTTGGAACAAGGGATGGAGGGACAGGACACAGGGAATGGCTTCCCACTGCCAGAGTGCAGGGATAGATGGGATATGGGGAAGGAATTGTTTCCTGTGAGGGTGGAGAGGCCCTGGCACAGGGTGCCCAGAGAAGCTGTGGCTGCCCCTGGATCCCTGGAAGTGTCCAAGGCCAGGCTGGATGGGGCTTGGAGCAACCTGGGATAGTGGGAGGTGTCCCTGCCCACGGCAGGGGTGAAATTAGGTGCCTTCCCATCCAAACCATTCCGTGATTCTCTGATTGGGGCACATGATCCCAACAAAATAAAAAAGCTGCAAAGAGCTGCCCAGATGTGAAGTCCAACTCCTCCAAGTGCTGTGGGGCCCCAGCCTGGCTGCAGCCTAACTGTAGAGGAATCTCTGTCTGTGTTCTAGAAAATGCCTGAATTATGTTTGCATAAGACTCTGACAAACAGAATTAATATACAAAAGGTGAATGAAGTCACGTCTCTGCCACCAAGTTGCAAAAGCAATCTGTTAAGAACACAAAAGGAGAGGTTTTTTCTTCTTTCTTTTCTTTTCCTTTTTTTTTTTTTTTTTGCATTTGCAGCTTTTATTTTTAACCCTAGGAATGAAAACAGTTTACATCTCTAGTTACATCTCTTCCTGTAAGGACTGCCCAGGCACAGGAGTACTCACTCTTTCTCAGACAAGAAGTCAGCCTGCATTCTTTTTGTTCTTTGTCTACAGAAACTTCTGGGTTAGTGATAATGTGCAGGCAGAGTAGGCAAATAAAAGGTATTAATGCATCTCTTTGTATCTGGAAAGACGTAATGCCAACCATGTTCCCTCTCTCCACAAAGAGCCCCCCTGGAAAGTTCTGGTTTTTATATTTCTGTGTATACACTCTTGAGAAATTAAGTAGACACAAATGCATTTTCAGAGACTTTTGGACTCGATGTCACGAAATCAAAGTGAAAATGATTTCAATGACATCACCCAAAGCCTTCTCATTGTGGTGGCAGGGAACCATCCCCTGTTAAAGGACTTACAGGGAGCTGAGTACCTATTTAGACACCTTTGTAAATGAAGACAATGCATTTATTTCATTGCTATGGTTACTAAATCAAATCTGAAGTATAGAAATATGGTGCAGAAAGAAAAAACAAGAAAGGATGACGGAAAATAAATGATACACTGCTTTAGAAACGCAGAGGGAAGATCAAACAAACAGGCTGCAGTTTAAGAAAGAATTAATTATTAGAACTTTCACAACACATTTGATATGATCTCATTGTAAGCTGATTGCAGCCATTCTTACACCAGTGTTATCTCATCTCCTCACTTGTACCCATCTCATCTTTAGTACTGCTGCTGGTGTGGGAAAAGCTGCTGCCTTTTATCTTTGAGCTGGGAAAAATGAGGAATCACTGCGAACCTAAAGCCCTGTGGGGAGGTTTCTCCTGGGATGGCCTGGGGCAGAGCAGCTCCTCCTCTCCAGCACCTCCACCTGTTTGGCACAAATGGGCTCCTGGCTGTGCTCAAGAGCAGCACAGGCTTCTCTCAAATGTCTGGGCATAACTCAAAGTGTTTCCTGGGGGATTGCTCAAATCAGAGAATCATGGAATTGTTTGGGTTGGAAGGGACCTTAAAGCCCATCCAGTCCCACCACCCCCTGCCATGGGCAGGGACACCTCCCACTATCCCAGGGTGCTCCAAGCCCTGTCCAACCTGGCCTTGGACATTTCCAGGGATCCAGGGGCAGCCACAACTTCTCTGGGCACCCTGGGCCAGTCCCTCCCCACCCTCACAGGGAACAATTCCTTCCCAATATCCCATCCATCCCTGCCCTCTGGCACTGGGAAGCCATTCCCTGTGTCCTGTCCCTCCATCCTTTGTCCCAGGTCCCTCTCCACCTCTCCTGGAGCCCTGTAGGTATTGAAAATGCAGAAGCTCAGAGAGCCAGAGTGTCAGAGCTTTCTCTCAGTGACACATTCACAGCACCCAGAATTCTCCATCCAGACTGGACACAGCTGACAAGGGATTCCTGCCCAGCATGTCTGGCTTGGACTCTGCCCCACGAAGGGAGCAGATCTAGGCCAGAGATGATCCAAAATTACCAAGATCAGATGAGCAACCAGCGGAAATGGTCAACATCGCATTTTGATGCTTGGCAATGCTGCAAAGCCGCACTTTTCATATTGTCCAATTAAGGTGTTTAAAAGGTTTTCTGAACAAAAATTTTAAATACTACTGGCCAAGACTATAAATCCCTCTTTCCTTTCTTTCGTGACACACGGTCAACAATTTAATTCCCTTCACTCACCCACTGGAACATCGCTGGCTCCAGAGCTGCCAGTCAGATTCTATTTGGTTCACAGGACCCTCATCAGAACAATTCCAAATTCAAGGCTAAAAATGCTGCAGTCAAACTCCTGGGAAAAGTGGATGGGAGGCTCAAGGATGACACTCCGAGACAGGATGTACAGAAGCCAGGATTAATCCACCTGACACTCTGCTGCCGACTCCTCAAAGCAAATCCAAACAAATTCAGGACAGCAGTTGCAGGAACAGCCTCCCTCTTATTTAGGCAAAGCCAACCACTCGGGCCACTGTGTGCACTTGGCAGGCTGAGAAATCTCTTTGCCACAGCCAATTAGGAAGAGATCTGATTAATTAGGACTTCTTCATCCTTCTTTTCTGACCAACACATAGCAATGGATTATTTAGTGTGTTAAATGGGGTTGTTCAGCTATGCTGCCTCAAAGAAGAGCTCTTGTGGAGCCACTGAATAGAGCCAAGAAGATCCAGATGGAATTAAAGCATTTAAATGAATGCTGTTCCCACATAGCCCAGTGCAGGAGCACAGCTGTACCCCAGCCATGGCTATAAAAGAGGACAGGCTGGCTCTACCCTGTCACTTAATATCGCGCCACAGCTCCATGACACGGCACTGGCATCGCTCCATGGTGCTGGCACAGCATGTGACAGTCATTGTCCCCGTTAGATTCCAGAGGAATGTGTCTGAAATCCCCCCAAGTGACTGAGGAGCCTAAACTTTGCTGAGTTTAGTGTCTGTAGGGTCTGTAGGAAAGGCCACTTCCTACTCTGAAAGGTGAGAAAAGAGGAAAGGATGGAATCAGACGAATAACAAGGACAAGAGACTGAATAAAATTCCTTCTTTTTATTCTCTGACACAAGATGCAGTTACCAAAAAGAGACCAGAAACGAGGCAAGTGCAGATCTATGGAAACAACCTTGTTGTATCCTCTACAGTTCCTGGGATCTCTGCTCCCAGAGATCAGCAGTTCCAAAGTCTCCCTAGGAAAGCACAAGTGAGCATCTCAGTGAAAAACAAATTGAAAATCACTTTGCTGAGGTATTTCTGTCTGACTGAGCGTTGCACCAAACCATGTAATTTCCACGAAATGGAAAATAACTGCCTGCTGACTCTCAGGGAGGAAAAGTGTGGAGAGCAAATTGCAGGAGCCAGTGGTCCTGGCGGATTAGGCACAGTGGATTTTGGTGTGCTCTGGCCTCATGTCAAGGGCTTGGGAAGTTTTATATGTCTTTGTGACACCTGGGGACATGGTGTAGTGGTGAACACGGCGGTGCTGGGTTAATGCTTGGACTTGGTGATCTTGGAGGTCTTTTCCAGCTTTAAAGACTCTGTGATTATATCTGCTCAAGGAAAGGCAAGGTCAAGAGCTGTGATGAACACTCAGTTCTCTTTTGATAAAATCTGTGAACCTCATCTTCACTTTTGCTAAGCCTTGTTGGGAACTTGCTGCAGTCGCTCCGCAGAGAAGACGTAAAGGGCAAATAAAAGGCTCATGGAATCACAGAACCACAGAATATCCTGAAGGGACTCACAAGGTTCATCCAGTCCAACTCCTGGCTCTGCACAGACACCCCAACAATCCCACCCTGGGCTTGAGAGCATTGTCCCCACACTCCTGGAGCTCTGGCAGCCTTGGGGCCATGACCATTCCCTGGGGAGCTGCTCCAGTGCCCCAGCATCCCCTGGGGGAAGAACCTGTTCCTAAAATCCAGCCTAAACCTTCCCTGCCTCAGCTTCATGCCATTCCCTTGGAGCTTAAGTAAAGGCAGGCAATACGAAAATAATCAGAATCCAGAATTTTATTAGCATCCAAAATCCAAAGAGTCAAACTGAAACATCACTAGACTGAAGGGAGAGAAGCAACCCTACAGAGAAAGAAATTGGTGCAACTTTGAAACATCTTTCAGTAGAAGCTGACAGAGAATCACCTTGTCCTATGGAAAAAGTTATGTGAAAAATGAGCCATTAGAGCCTGAAAGTCACCCATCATTTTGCTTAAATGAGCATGAACATGTGTTTCTCTTCCTGGAGGCGGCCCAAAGGAGCAGCCAACAAGTGCATGGAGACAATTCCAAAGACTCTGGCACAAAGTGCTGAAAAAAGAAGGTTTCTTTGGAAGGTAAACTCGCTCTCCCAAAGGGGATGAGTAAGCAGTCGTTCCCCTCGCAGGCAAATGAAAGCTTTCAAAGATGTCATTCACAAAACTGCCCTTAATGGGAGAGCAGAGTGACTGAATCCAGGCAGGAAATTAAGAAACGGAGCAGGGACTGTCATTTTGATGAGGAGACTCAAAGAGAACAGAAAAAAGAAACAAGGGGCTGTGCAGTGCTCTTATCTCCTTTGACTGGGTCCCATTAATACGAGTCATTTAAGAGAGTGATGAAAAGAATGGGAATCTTTAAATAAAACACAACTGTTTCAAAGGCATAACTCTGAGTTTCCGTATTTCTCTTTCCAAATACGCCCAAATACATCCCAGCAGGACAGACAAGCTTATGATGTATGGATTATCCAGTGATAGGAGTATTGTCATGGAAACATGAGCTTTGTTCAGAAGTGATCATTAACTCCTGCTCTCCCTTCATATCTTAATAATAGATTTTTTTAAAACTTTTTTTTTTATTAAATCAGTGACAGACTATGGACCCAAATCTTCTCCTCTCTCCTGTATGGATTTCATCCTGGATTTTAGCTGGTTTGTTTCTCATTTACAGCCTGACTGCAGCAGTGGCCCATGGGCACAGCCACAAACCAGAGGAAAAACTGGTGTGGTTCAGGAAAGAGACACAGCATCCCATCCTTTGCACGGATGGACACAACGTTTCTAGTCTAAGAGCCAGTGAACACATGACAGATGGGAAGAATACAACTCACACACCTCAGGACATCTAACAAAATAAATGACATGGGATTCTCCTCCAGAAACTTTGAACTTGGGCATTTATAGGAAGACATGCAGATGTGGCCCTTGGAGACATGGCTCAGTGGCTGCCTTGGAGATGCTTGGGGAACGATGATCCTGGAGGTCTTTTCCAACCTGAATTATTCTGTGGTCAACTCACAAAGTTATACAGGTTTGTGAGTGGAGTCTGGTGACTTTGGATCATCTCTTAGTCAGTGCAGGCCTAAAACTGGCTCTTCCCCACCTCTTGGGCCCAGCCAGCCACTGCTGTAACCCCTGACAGGCTTCCATGAGACTGGGAGAGATGAAGGCAGAGCCCAGGAAAACACATAAATGGGAAAAGGAGGAAGAGGAAAGTCTGGAGACATTTGGGTGAGAAATGTATAATGTCTGCCAGGTTGGTAAGTGAAGCAGATTTCACAGAATCATGGAATGGTTTGGGTTGAAACCCTTAAAGATCATCTCATTCCACCCCCTGCCATGGCCAGGGACACCTTCCGCTGTCCCAGGTTGCTCCAAGCCCTGTCTGACCCAGCCTCGGACACTTCCAGGGATCCAGGGGCAGCCACAGCTTCTCTGGGCACCCTGTTCCAGGGCCTCCCCACCCTCACAGGGAAGAAGAAGAATCATTCAGGCTGGAAAACACCTTTATGATGGAATCGGAGCCTTTGACTACAACTTTTCCAAAGTTTTCTACGAAGCACTACAAAATCTGATCCTGTTACTGAGTGGGAACAGCACTGACTTCCACCAGTGCAGGACCAGAAAAACCAAGCTCAGATTTATTTCTCAGTTGCATCTGTGTAGCTGCACCCTCCAGATGCATTATTTAACAATGCAGGGAAACGGTTCTGTTTAATCATTTTGCACACGGAATAGTTGGGATGATGGGCATTGTTACTTTAATGGCACACGAGCACCAGGAAGGCTGCTGGAATGGTCACTGATGAGCTTGGAACAGAATTTTATAGCAGTGCAACATTAAGCACAGAGTTAATTTTTAAAAAGAGTGAAATCTATAGTCCACCACCCTCTTCCTCCTCCCTCCACCCCAAGCCCCCCAAATCCCAGGTCTGGCGGTTGTTCTGATCCCTGGAGTTTGATGCATGTTTGAGTCACAGACTGCAGCATGTCTGCACCAGATGGCCCCGAGTTAATGAACACAAACTCATCACTTTTACTCATAAGGGAAATGTGCAGCTCAATCTGACTTGTACTCGACAACTAAAAATATTTGAGTATTTTTAGTGAGCATTTTACTGTTACAAAATGGCATTTGAGGAAAGCAGTAAAAGAACACAGCCTACCCAACAAATGGGCTTGCACAGATGAAGAGCAGCACTGCTGCCTTTCCCCTTTCTCATCCCAGCTAACATATTCCCAAATCTTCAAACTGGGAGCAGCACAGAAGGAAAGCTGTAAGACCTGGGCCTCCTCAGGCACCATTTGCAGAAAGTTTCTTGGGCTTGCTGAAAGCAGGATTGGGATCTGAGTTTGTTACCACAGCAGGTTGGAAAGGATACAGGTCATAATCTCAGCATAAAACAAAGGGAATGCCTGGAAAACCCCAGAACTGTGATTATTTATGCTGGTTAATGATCTGTCTGTTGGGGTCACTGTGATCATGGAATCCTGGAATGGTGTGGGTTGGAAAGGAACTTAAAGCTCACCCCATTCCAGCCCCCCGTCATGGGCAGGGACATCTCCCACTATCCCAGATTTTCACAGTAGCGCACAAGATGCAACTCCATGAGAACATAAAGCACATGCAAACCCCAGCATTACTCTGCCATGATATCTGGAAGATTTTTCTCCAAGGACCAAGAGATGTTTGTTAAAGGATGGATCCCAGATTCTTCAGACTACAACCCAAAAATGAATTAATTGCCTCCCTTGGAGTCAGCAGGCACAAAGCCAGGATGGCAAACACATGGCAGGAGCCACATTCCCAGAATTTAAAGGAATATTGGTTTCACTTTTTACTCAAAAAGCTGTTGGGTGTGCCAACCTTTTAATGCAATCGTAGCTGGAAAGTGACTTCCTGACTACCCTCAAGCATTTGATTTTACATAGAATTGTTTGGTTTGGAAAAGCCCTTGGAGACGACCGAGTCCAGCCGTTCCCCAGCACTGCCAAGGCCACCACTGACCCATGTCCCCCAGCGCCACATCCACACAGCTTTCAAATCCCCCCAGGGACGGGGACTCCAGCACTGCCCTGGGCAGCTGTGCCAGGGCTGGACAACCCTTTCCATGAAGAAATTGTTCCCAAGATCCAACCTAAACTTCCTCTGGTGCAACTTGAGGCCATTCCCTCTCATCCTGTCCCTGTTCCCTGGGAGCAGAGCCCGACCTGCCCCTGGATGCCCCCTCCTGTCAGGGAGTTGTGCAGAGTCAGAAGGTCCCCCCTGAGCCTCCTTTTCTCCAGGCTGAGCCCCTTTCCCAGCTCCCTCAGCTGCTCCTCACCAGACTTGTGCTCCCACACCATCATAAGATGCGATTCCTAAAAAGCCCACATGAAAACAACTGGAAACTTGTCAGAGGCATTGCACGTTGATGTATTTCAGACACGGAACACAAACCTTTCAGGTGTCCAACTCCAGCTCCACAGCAGTATTCCCACAGAGCATGTGGATTGTCTTGACAGTTTTTTTACCTCCCTAACTACAAATTTTCCAACAACCCCCATCTCCATTGCACACCGCTGACAAATTATGAGTTATTAAAGAGCAAAGTACCAATCTAACATCAATGTCTAGCAGGATACTCCCAATGGTTGAGCTGATAAAAAAGAGAGAGGAAAACCAGAGGATGCTGAGAGGCCATTGTGGTCTCCTAAGGCATGGAAGAATTATCCGAGGGAAACACACACCAAGGTCCCATTCCTCAAAAGATGCTGGAGGAAACCCCAAACTAAGCTTTGCTTCCTGCTCTTTGTGCTGCCTCGGTCAACTTTCTTCCCTTTTACAGCTCTCCACTAAAATCCATGGAATATTTGCTGTTTACCATGAAGGCATCACCTCCCATCAGGGGATTGAACCATGCCAGGGCAGGAGATCCCATCTCACTAGGATCATCCAGGAATTACTGCTGGAGAGCAACCTCACAGCCATCACAAACTGGGCAGGATGCACAAACCCTCTCTCTCTCAGGATCTCTGTTCTTTCTCTCTCTCTCATGCACAAATCAAATAATTTTAAAATTTGCTTTAATGTGAAGCAAAAGCAAGCATGGAAACCTCGATAACTTTGATATTTTCTAAGAAACAAAATTTGCTTTCTGACCTGCCCCATACAAAGTCTACAAAGCATAATAGAAATATTGGAAATAAATCTGGTTTAGTCATCTGAGGGAATCAAAATTCAATTTAGAATAAAATACTAATTGTGACTTCACCACTCAAATCATTCCAGATGATATGCACTGTGATGCAGTGAAGCTACAACCTGGACATGTTCTCTGTTTGGAATTCTTTCATTCCTCTAAAGACCCAAATGGCTCCAGGAAGTAGTTCTTTATCCCATTTATCTCTCCTCCAATACAAACTTTCTGATGTGCTAGCTGCTCACTCTCCCCATCCTTTACAACTGCATATAAGTATGGAATCCAAGAGGTCTTTGAATAGGGAGCAGGGACCATCTATCACCTGGGACAGCACAGAGTGATAGGACAAGGGGGAATGGTTTTAAACTAAAAGAGGAGAGATTTAGATGGGATATTGGAAAGGAATTGTTCCCTGTGAGGGTGGAGAGGCCCTGGAACAGGTTGGCCAGAGAAGCTGTGGCTGCCCCTGGATCCTGCCCCTGCCCCTGGAAGTGTCTGAGGCTGGGTCAGACAGGGCTTGGAGCAACCTGGGCTAGCGGAAGGTGTCCCTGGCCATGGCAGGGGGTGGAATGAGATGATCTTTAAGGCCCTTTTCAACCCATGATGGTATAAAGTTACCAACAGAGTAATTTCCCACAGAGTAATTTCAGCTCCTAGCTGAGCAGGATTGCTCTGCAGTGCTGGGCTGGGGTCTCTGCCATCAGGAAAACTCTCAGCACAAGTTTCTAAGGCAGATTTCCCTGTTCACCCTCTCATTCTTTCCTTGCTCACCCCACTTCTAAACACAAGCTGAGGGAAAAAATAATATTTCAGCCCATGCCCATGCACCATTAAAAATAGGCATGCAGCACTTCCCATGCATAATTCATTCTTCCTGTATTTTCCAGTCAAGACGTCTTCACTTTGCAAGTGCAAAGTGACAATTCTTGCAGATTTGGGAAATAATCCTTTACATCTGTTACAAGCTAGCAGACACCATTTGGCAAGTGTTAAAAAATACCATATAGGACCAGGACTGCGGTGTCTGCTTGGTTAGGAGCACTCATGGTCTAAAATCTGTAGGAAAAAAAGAGATGACTTGAATGTTCTTTCCTTCTAGCAGAGATATTCCAGTTTCCCAGCCATTTATCTCTCTTTGTGTGTTATATCCTCCTTATTCCTCAGTCTCTTTCTTATGTATCAGAGAATATCCTGAGTTGGAACAGACCCACAAGGATCATCGAGTCCAAATCCTGGCTCTGCACAGGACACCCTCAAGGATCTTACCATGTGCCCGAGAGCATCATTTCACTGAGTTCTCTTTTTTTTTTTTTTTCTGCAAATTTTGGCTTGGTTTTTTATTTCAGTTTTTAGTTCTTAATGCTGACTCCTCAGCCACCTTTATTATGCCAGACCCAGAGTAAGTTTCAGCTCCTGCTCAGTCTCTCTTGCCCTGTTCACGCAGCCCAACTCCCATGGGCCTCTCCGTGTCTCCATTCCCTCTCTCTCTGCCTTTCCCACCAGCCCACGTTTTTCCATCAGCCCAGCCGGTCTCTACCCCTGCCTTCACTTCCCCATCTCCCTAATTTAGCTCTGCTTTTAAGTCTCATTAGCCCTGCCTCAAAGCGTGAGGAGCAGCGCTGTCATAACAAAAGGAGGGAGCGCTGGCAGCCCCGCTCTGGCAGGGCGAGGAGCATCTCCCTGCATACTAATGCTGCTTTAATAACGCTGCCCAAACACCCCGAGCCTGTGGTGACAGTCTGCAGGCTCGGGAGGAGCTGGGAATGGGATCTGTGTGCACAAGAGGAGTTGAGATGATGGGTGAATGCACATTTCAGCCAAGTTTGCCATCACAGTAACATCAGCCAGCCTCGGCTCTTCTCCCCACGTCTCATTTGGATGTTTTCTCCTACTTTAACACCATCCTTTGCACCCTGCACTTAAATTATCTCCATTTGCATTCCAGTCCTCCGTTGGAAGCAGTAATAGGAGCGGTGCCATCAAATAAAGCGGTGCACAGCTAAATAAAGCAATATGTATTTAATTAAAATGATGCTGACGCGGCGGCTGGGCTCACGCTCTGCCTCTGCTGCCGGCAAAGACGGGTCAGCAAAAACATCCCCGATGCTCCGGGGATCCGATCCCGCCACCTCATCTGAAACTGCAAAGCTCCTTGAGCATCCTCTGAAGTTCCCCTCGGAAAGAGCTCGGGACTTGCAAGCGCTGCCTCGGGCATGGCTGGAGGGGGCCCGGAGCACACACGGACCGGCAGAGCCTCGGCTGCGCTGCCCAAGGAGGATTTCGCTTTTATTGGTGTCATGCTGGCAGAACAGCTGGGAAAAACACACACCCAGAGTCACAGTCAGGGAGGTTCTAAGAAGTCACATTTAATCACGGAATCACAGGATGGTTTGGGGTTGAAAGGGATCGTAAAGATCATCTGGTTCTAACCCTCTGCCACGGGCAGGGACACCTCCCACTAGAGAAGGTGTGAAGGGGAGGAACACAGGTCTAAGTTCATTTCAAGTTTCAGAGGTGAGACACTAAAATATCTGGTTTTTTGAACAAGGGAGGGGGCAAAGGCACTGCCAGCCTGTCCTTTTTCAGGTTGTATTTGAGGAACTTTAGACACACTGGACGAAGCATATTGATTTTTCCATTTGTGGTTTCGATGGGAATTTAATTGCAAAGTGCTGTGAACGGGGGTTTGGAGTTTGTCTACAGTGTGTTCCACAGGAAAACTCTGAAAAAGGGGTTAAAAAAAACCCCAAACACCCAAGGAATTTTTTTTCTTATCTCCCGTCTCCCAGAATTTGAAATCCCAAGCACTTTATTCACTGCCTGTAGACAGACACCACAATTTGTCAGTACAGCTCATCATGAAAGGTGCTGACAATTAATTTTTCATCTTTTATTTTCCTCCTTTTTATGAGATTGGAAATGGTCAGAAGGATTTACATCAGCAACACTTCAACAAACTGAAAAAGGAGGTAACACCCCAGCCCTCTCCTTTAGGGTTGATTTGCTTGATGTGAAACATGGGGGAAAAAAATCCAACACTTCTGAAGTTGTTCCACAAACCCATCCTGTGTTCAAATATTCTTTATTGGTTCTAGATCAAGAAATGCCAAGGAAAAGCCTGAAGAAGGAAGGAGTGACCGGGTGGGATGGCACACAGAGGGATGTTTTTAACAGCAAACAGGAAAGAGTGACACATCCCACAGATTTCCTCTACCTGTTTTTCAGGGAAAAATACCTGCACAAGGCTTTGGTGGTGTTACTGCACGAACTTGCCAGTGTGTGAAATGAGCTTTTAATTTAGTTCTGGCCCAGAATGTGAGTTTTTTCCCAAATTTCTCCCACTAGCTGCAGTCCTTGTCACAGCAAGGCCACCAATGGGAATGTGTTCTCCCAGAATTACAGCCCAAGCTCAATTAAGACTTGAGCTAAGGGATAACAGAGTTGCCTGTTCATTTAGTGACAATTCCACATATTTTGCTTTCTCACCTGGAAGTGTTTCCAGTTTGGATGCTAGTTAAATGTTTAACTGCAAAGCCTCCAACAAGCCTGGATGTGTTTCTGCATTTCCTTTGTAATACAGCAATAGAATCATGGAATTATGGGATGGTTTGGCATGGAAAGCACCCTGAGGATCATCCCATTCCACCCCCTGCCATGGGCAGGGACAACTTCCACTATCCCAGGTTGCTCCAAGTCCCATCCAACCTGGCCTTGGACACTTCCAGGGATGCGGCAGCCACAGCTCCTCTTAGAAGCCATTCCAGTGCTTCCCCACCTTGGTCAGCATCAGGAGATTTGATCTTTTGGCTTCCCAATGCCCAGGAGAAAAGGGTTGTTTTATGGTAGATCTCAGGAGGATCTCAACAAAATGAAAATAGTTTCACCTGATAGTGCCACCCTCTTTTCTCAACTTTCCAGAAAGCTCCTGGCAAACTTGTCCACAGAAATAATATTAATTACACATATCTATCAGTGGGATGCAGCGCTTCTCCCTCTCTCTGAGCTCTGCACAAAGTAATATCACATCCCTCACAGCCTAATGGTGGCACATGGAAATGGAATTGCATTATCAGTGCAGTGTGAGGATGAGAAAGCCATCACATGGCAGGCAGTCCCAGGATGATAGTATCTGTCCCACATTGTATTATTTTGGGAATAACAAACATTATATGTAGGAAACCACAATGCCAAAAGAAGCTTGGTCATCCCACAGAGCTTGTGACAGATGGCAACTCCAGCTCTATAATCAAAGCAATAATTAACCTCGTAGGTTAAAAAGAATCAAAGTGCATTTGCAATCCAGTTCTCCACATCAGGGATATGCTGGAATATTCAGCAGTGTTTTCAGATACTCTGATCACCTGAATTAAATATGGTTCCTGACAGGAAAGCTCTACTCCTTCAGCAGACACCATGGGCCACCAATATCTAGGATTTACTTGATATCTTTGGCAAAATGAAGCCTGAAATTGTAAAAAAAAAAAAAAAAAAAAAGCTCTAGACCCCCATTTGCATCCATCCACAGACTATCATTTTACTCCATGAATACAGCCCTTTTTATTCTATTTATTCAATACCTGAAAAGGCTGATTTCAGTCTTTCAGCTGCTTGTGATCTGTATTCCCTCTGAATTCAGTGGTGGAAATAAATTCTACATCTATGTTATGTTGGTGAACTGGTTGGACTTCCTGTTTATGTTAGAGAGTATAATTTCCAATAATATTTTTACACTGGAAATGGTAAAATTAGTTAAAAAAATAAACAGGCCTATGTGTAAATGTGTATATAATATGATATTCTGGAGTGAGTCCAGAGGAGGCCTCGGAGATGCTCTGGAGACAGGCTGGGAGAGCTGGGAATATCCAGCCTGGAGAAGGCTCCAGGGAGACCTTGGAGTTCTCCCTGGCCATAGAATTTGCTGATTTTCTGCACATCAAATCTTTTCAGTCCATCTGACTTTGCAACTTGTGACGTTGCACAAACAGCTGGGAATAGTGGGATACACAAAACAGGCTGAACCATAGGGCCCAGGAAATTGAATATTGATCAACAAATGGCTCTCCCAATTAATCTATAAATTCGTAAAGGCCAGGCATGGGATGCAGTACAATGGCTTAATGCAGTCCCAGCTCTTTTAAAATGGGAAAAAATTGAGGAGAAATGAGTTCATAAAATAGCAGCACTTTGCAGTGCAGGTTTGGAAAACCTCCTCCTGTGTTATCAAATTGGGTTTCCTGCCACTGGAAGCTCACATCCATCCTTTCATGAACTTTGCACACCCTGTTGCATAAATTGTCAGATTTCTCACCTCTTCTATTCTGTTTGGACAGCTGTTCCTGAACCCAGCTGCTCTAATGATTATAAAACATCTGACTTCCAATCCTAAACACAAAGATGGGCAATTTATACTCACCTGGATTTGTGCTAAAAAGTTATTCTTCCCCTTAAACGGCTTTTTACCTTCTTCCTGATATTTACTTTTACTATTTCTAGAGAAGAATCTCTTTCCTTGCTCAGCTTGTTTGCTAGATAACAAATTACAGTCTTTTTGTTCTCAATACTTCCATGTTCCTTCATCACCCCATTCCTCAAGTGCGACAGAAAATAATTTGGTCAACAGATCCCAGATTTACCCAGTGTCACCCAGTGATTCACTGTGGTGGCCGGTGAACACACATTACAAGGGACAGAGAGTTTTCAGCAAGACAAGTCCCCAGTACCACAGGAACCACTTCATGTTAGGGTGACCAGAAGGCTTCTCCCAGGATGCCTGTTCTGTTGTCTTAATCTGTCCCAGTTTGGATTCCCCGGTTGGCCTCTACCCCTTGTTACTCCCCCAGAGCTCCCCATTGGTCCCCGTTCCCTGCTCCCACCTTTTCCCTACCCCCAGATAAAACTGTGAGCTCATGTTGGTATTTGCCTCTGCAACCTTCAGCAGTGTAGCAGCAATAAATTGATGTCATGAAGATTTTTTGCCTTTTCTTTTATACCCCTGTTATACCTTTTTACAACTTTTGTATTCCTAGTGCTTTTTCCCTACATTCTTGGACTTGTTTGTCAAGCTAGGAGACTCAACATCTTAGAGGCTTCGTAGTTAGGGATCAGTGTGCCCCAGACCCCAAGGTCCTCTCCAGAACACATTCTGTAAACTGAGATAGAACCATCCAGGGGAAGGCTCCTTGGGGAGGGGGGCTCACTTGAGCCTCTCATTGGGGAATCTTTGATAGATATGCTAATTAGTAAAACCTATAATGTTATACCCGATCCTTGGGGGATACTCGGCAGGGTGCATTTCAATGTATATGACCTGGACGTGTGCACCTAAGGATCCTTAAAATAAATACCAAGGTAAAATCCCTTTTCCCCTTCTAACCGTGTTTGACTCTTGATTTTAAGACCAGGAAAAGGCATCAAAATGCTCCTGCCAGAACACACGCAAATGCCCTTCTCGACTCTTTGCTACCGACTATAACACTGAAGCCACCCGTGCGTCTGTGGGAGCACGCGGGACCCCACAGAGCTGGACAGGGACAGTATTAAATGGTGCCCAGTGTGGGGCACCACCTATTACTGGGTTCCCTGCCGGCTCCGTGGCTCACGTGCATGAGCACACAGCTGCGGGGATGGCTCCAGTAATATTACAGAGTTGAGAAGGGTCCTTGCTTAGAGTTCCACAGAAAGCAGTTTACTGCTACAACTTGTGAAGGTTTCCAGAGGCCAATGACCCCAAGCATGTGACAGCTCAGGCTTAAGTACAGAGGTGTGGCTAACACCAGGAGCCAACTGGGGAAGCTGAACTGGGGTACATTACCATAACCGAACAAGGCATTCTGGGTGAGGCTTCTTTCCCTCACCATAACCAGTAAGTCTTTGGCACCAGAGACTGTCTTACCAAGAATGCCCTCTGTCCCTTGTACCACTGGTCAGTCGGCCACCACAATTCACAGTGCCACCCAGAAGGGTCCCCAGGTCACAGAACCACAGAATGGTTTGAGTTGCGATGGACCTTTAAAGCTCTTCTGGTCCAACTTCCCTGCCATGGGCAGGGGCACCTTCTACTAGCCCAGGTTGCTGTAAGCCCCATCCAATGGTCCTTGTCTGCTTAGATAATTGAAAATCTCCAGAGAAAGTTATGGGGTTTTTGCCAAATATTCCATCAATTTTCTCAGCAGGCATGACGACATCCATCTGCACGAGGTGAGTTATGTAGGAGTATTCCTTGATTTCATCGCAATCCAAGGAGCCAGTGTAAGTCCTTCTCATTCCTGGAAGTAATTCTGTGGAATGGCTTCATTCATCCTGGGAAACCAAGTGTGCTGAGTCATCCATCAGTCACTGTGGTCCAGATGAGCAGCTGGGCTCACGTCCAAGCAGCCAGACCCTGCTGTTCCCAAGGGTCCAGTCCTGCTGGAACTGCCTCTTGGGAACTGTCCCCTTGTCATCCTCAGACCTCTCCTGGGCTTTAGAGCTCCTAAGTGACACAAGGCTGAAACCATCAGTGACCACTCCAACAGCTGAGGAGGGTGCACAGGGCGGGGCAGCACCTGGGCCCAGGCCAGGCCAGGCTTAGCACAGCATGGTCAGCCTGGTTTCCACCTGGATCTGTAACAGAGACTAAAACAGCCCAAACTGGGGGCAAATAACTGTAGCTCACTCCATGACCCAGTTGTGCATGATCCTACAGCAGAGGGATCTGCCGGTAAACTGGAGGTTGGATTCAGTTGCCCAAATTCAGATTCGCTCTGATCCCCTTCCACTGACCCAGAAGCCTGCAGACCTCCTCCACATTCTTTCACCCTACGCAGCCCCACACAAATGTCTGAAGAGTCACAAATCGCACCAGGTGCTACATCAGGCAACTAAATTTTTCCTCTACCATCTCCTACAGAATTACCAAGCCCTCAGACATTTGTCTTCAGGTTTTAGAAACTGGAGCAGCTCATCCAGGGTGGAACAGCCAGGCCAGAGCACAGGCACATACTGGGGTTTTGTAGAGAACAAAAGCTTTGGGGGTTTTACTTCAAGGCCCCACAAAGTCAACCAAGGAGGGAAGATGGCAGGAGAAAGAAGAATGTGAACAGCAAGGGAGGAGGAAAGAAAAGCCAGCGGGAAGGTGAGGGCTATGATGGAGCTGCTGGAGAGAGTCCAGAGGAGGCCACAGAGATGCTCCAAAGGCTGGAGCCCCTCTGCTCTGGAGCCAGGCTGGGAGAGCTGGGGGTGTTCACCTGGAGGAAAGAAGGCTCCAGGGGGATCTCAGAGCCCCTTCCAGTGCCTAAAGGGGCTCCAGGAGAGCTGGAGAGGGACTTGGGACAAGGCATGGAGGGACAGGACAAGGGAGAATGGCTTCCCAGTGCCAGAGGGCAGGGATGGATGGGATATTGGGAAGGAATTGTTGGCTGTGACAGTGGTGAGGCCCTGGCACAGGGTGCCCAGAGAAGCTGTGGCTGCCCCTGGATCCCTGGCAGTGTCCAAGACCGGGTTGGATGGGGTTTGGAGCAACCTGGGCTAGTGGGAGGTGTCCCTGCCCATGGCAGGGAGTGGAATGGGACGAGCTTTAATGTCCCTTCCAATCTAAATCATTCCATGATTCTAAGGTAATTCTTAACAATAAAGACTTTACTGAAAGGGTAAAACTCCGTGCATGATGTTACAAAACCACATTAGAAGTGAAACCTGTTGACCACAATATATTACGTGCTTTTATGTTCAGAGATAGAATTATTTCATTTTTGTCTTTTCTACCGTGGGCAAATTCCAAAAGGACAAGTTGAAATGGAAAAACACTCCATGGCTTTTTTTTTTTTTTTTTGCAGGCTGCATTTTTCCATTGACCCAGCAGCATTAATAAACATTGCAGAGCTTTCTGAGGGGAAGATTTCCCATCCCCTCTGTGCTCTACCTCATTACCTTTTCATTTTGTTTTGTTTGCTTCTTCCTGTCAGGATAAACACGAGGCACTGTCAGGCAAACAGCAGGTCGGGGGATGACATTTTTTAATGTTCACAGAACAACCTGACCTCCTGCTCACAGCCACTAAAAGGGAAATAAGGAAACCCCCTGTTTTAAGTCCTAAATGCTAATGAGGTTCTCTATTTGATTTGTTTCTCCTTCCCAGCAACACTAATTTCAAATTGAACCACTGACTCAATTAGCAAAACGTTGAATTTGGTGAGACTTTGTATAATAAAATGTCCCAGTAACAAAAAGGAAGCCAGCAGTGGTTTGGTGCCAGTAACTAAATCCATTTTAATGGGCTATTTTAATTAAACAAATTAAATTAATGATGGCCTCTGCACAATGATGAATTACACTATTTAATAGATCATTGCGACATGCTGATCCCCTTTTTAATATTATCTTCTAACATTCATCCATACCTAGACACATAAGTCATAAACTAAGCTCAAGAAAGAAAAACAAATAACTGGTGCAAAAGAGCCAAATAATGGAAAAGGTGGGATGATCTTAGTTCCAAAAAATATAATTTTCAGTTGAGGCTATGGCAATTATGCACCATTATGGGATAATGGAAACCAGGTGGAATCTACCGTGCCCCTCCATGATGTCCAGTGGGACATCAGGAGGAATTTCATCATGGAAAGGGTTGTTTAACATTGGAAGGGGCTGCCCAGGGAGCCATCCTGGAGGTGTCCAAAGAAGGCCTGGACGTGGCACTCAGTGCTCTGGGCTGGGTGACAAATTGGAGATCGGTCACAGGCTGGACTCGATGACCTAGAAGGTCTCTTCCACCCTCAATGATTCTGTGAGGGGGAGGACCCAGATAACTTTATCATCTTTTAAAGAGATCTAACTTTATTTTTTGGCTACATTTAGAAGGCACGGGTAGGATTTAAAGGTTGGAACTGATGATGTTGGAGGCCTTTTCCCACCTAAAATGATTCTGTGATTCTGCATGTGATCTACCCAGTGTGGCACCTCAAGGGATTCAAGTCAGAGTTGAGTCAGTTTAGAGGCTGTAAAGCCTTTCTGCTCACAGGCAAAAAGGGGAACAAAAAGGAAAAAAAGGTGTTTATAAGGACTGCTAATGATAAATAGAAATGAAATGTCCTTAAAGGTGGCTGGGATTTCCAGGCAAATGGAAGAGGGTCCATACAACAGATGGGAACACAAGCAAGACTGAGGGTAAAACAGGGAGACAAGCAGCACCTTAAAGTTGGGAGACAACCATAAATACTAAGGATTGTGGTAAAGGCTCTTCTTGTGCCATAGTCTTCCATAAAAAATCCAACTTGCCATATTTTTCCATTAAAAAATCCCATTTGGGCTATTTTAGAACAGCACCAGAGCTCCAGAGACACCAGACTCAAACTGATTTTAGAGGATTCATCACGTCATTGACAACTACTTAGGCTGAGGGGATCTGAGGTCTGGATTGCTGATAAAGACTCCAGGAAAGATTATATAGGATTAAATGGGAATAAGTGACAAAATGGAATGAAAAGAAAGATGCAAGGTGCAAACACAGCTGGATAATAGAATCATACAAAGTACAGCAGGAATGCTGAAGATGTAAAATATTCTTCACATAAGAAAAAACACTTGGCCTTAGCATCCTGAAATTCCAAGGATTACAGGAAATGGAATAAAAACCATTTTTCAATGAAAAGAAATAAAAGAAGCATGGACCTGAAAAGGACTTGTTCATCTGTCATAAAGAGAGCTCTTCAGAGTTCTCTAAAGTACATCCAGCACTAAATTCCCCTCACTCAGGCAGGACCTGTCTCTCTGGAGATGTGTCAGAGCTCAGGATCATCCGTGTGTCCACACACCACACACAGGTATGGGAGGCACAGTCTTCAACCCTGACAACCGGTCCTCTCCCAGGTGTCCCTGCCCATAGCAGGGGTTGGAACAAGATGATCTTTAAGGTCCCTTCCAACCCAAACCATCCCATGATTTTGTGATTTACCAAGTTCATTATGAATTTGTGGAACCCAGCTCCCACTGGCATTGTTTCCCATGAAAAAACTGCTTTAAAATAGATTTATCTTTGCAATGGTGTGACATAATAACATTATGGAACCACAGAATCATTAAGGTTGGAAAAGCCCTTGGAGATCACTGCGTCCAACCATCCCAGCACTGCCAAGGTCACCACTGAGCCATGTCCCCAAATGCCACATCCACACGGCTTTTAAATCCCTCCAGGGATGGGGATACCCTGGGCAGCTGTGTCAGGGCTGGACATTTCCATGAAGGAATTGTTGCAAAATCCTTATTCTGATTCAATTCTATAAAGAATGTTTAAACATGAAGAAGTGGGCTCTATATTTCAGTCAACTCCCTTTTAGCTGAAGTGAGCCAGCTCAGAATCCTGGTGTTTGTACCTGAGGGGATGGAGGAGTGAAGAAGCCCCAGACAATGTGGCAGGATGCTAAATCAGGCTTCTTAATGAATTCAGAGCCAGAACAAATCAAAGAACTGTGTTTAAAATAATGTTAAAAATAAAACAATCAACAGCTACAGGTGTAGATTGTGAACTGGCATTATCCTCCCTTGTTTAAAAAATGACATGATAATTCTAATGATAAACTCTGTTATAAATAGACACTTAATTACAATATCTTAGGTCTGGCATCTGCATTTTCACCATCTTAAAGGCAGAAGCCAAGGAGAGTTCCCTGCAAACTGAAGACCTAAACAAGACAAAAAGAAACGTGAAGTTCAACCAAACCCAAAACCTGCTGCTCTTCACACCCTCCACTTCACTGCTGTCTTGCAGGCCCTTTTCACTGGACGAGAAAGGAAAGGACCCTGGAATGTCCTGGCAGCTGCTGGCCATGGGAGTGACCTACCCTTGGGACACCCTCTCCCAACACATCCCAGCCCTCTGGCCAAGGGAGATTGAACCTGCACCCGAATCTGGACACTTGGAGCATTTTTTTCCTCCTCTCCCTCCCAGTCCATGGGTCCAGTGGCTACAGCAGCTACCATAGAAACCAAAGTGCCGCTCTGCAGCACACAGAGCAGATGTCAGACACAGAGCAGCAGGAATGGGAATGTGGGGAAGGGGGTGGATACAGGAGGAGGAGGGAAAGCAGCATCACACGTTCCGAATGAAATGTTCCCACCAGAGGGAGTGAGTCATTCCTGAAGGAAAGTGCAAAGCTGCAGGATTTTTTCCCCTGCCGCTCTCAATGCACATTGCAAACACGGATGTGCAAATCTCCATCCTTTGCTGGGTGCAGGGGGAAAGGAACGGCAAAGGATGAGGAGCAGGTGGAGGTACTTAATGCCTTCTTTGCCTCAGTCTTTAACAGTCAGACCAGTTGTTCTTCAGACAGAAACAGGGAGCAGAATGAATCCCATAATCCAAGGTGGTTGTCAACCTGCTACACCACTAAGACAAGCCCATGGGGTCGGATGGGATCCAGCCAAAGGTGCTGAAGGAGCTGCCCGAAGCACTCCCCCAGCCGCCTTCCATTGTTTCTCAACATCCTGGCAAACCAGGGAGATTCCAATGCACTGGAAGGCAGCAAATGCAACACCCATCACATCAGTGGATACACAACCATTGTTTGTGGATGGTGATTCCATCACACGGGAAAAGAGGAAATGGCCTCAGGTTGTGCCAAGGAGGTTTAGATCGGATATTAGGAATAATTTCTTTCCCAAAAAAGTTGTCCAGCCCTGGCACAGCTGCCCAGGGCAGTGCTGGAGTCCCCATCCCTGGAGGGGTTTAAAAGCCGTGTGGATGTGGCACTGGGGGACACGGCTCAGTGCTGGCCTTGGCAGTGCTGGGGGAACAGTTGGACTGGATGATCTCCGAGTGCTTTTCCAAACTAAACAATCCCATGATTCTGTGACTCTAAACAAACCTGCTTTTTCCTCTTGCACAGGTGCTTGACTCCCTTGTGCTTTGCTCTCTAATGAACACCGTGATTTTCTCATGATGTAAATTAATGCCTGACCTAAACCAAGTATCTGAGACAGAATTATGCTGTCATTTCCAAAATGCCCTTTAGAGCTTTTTCCCTCCCTCTCTTTCCAGGATAGTGCAGAAATATGACATTGTATGAAGCCAACATATATTAAACAGGGATTTTACATCAAAAAGTCACTCATATTTTAAGACTAGCAAGCCATAACACATTATGATATGCTATACATTTGTAAATTGTTTGCTAATTCAAAATAAAAAATAATAACAACCAGTCTGGAGCCGTGTTTGACTTCCTTTGATCTTACTGTTCAAAATTATTCTCTTTGCCTCAAGGGCCTGGAGGGCCAGAACAAGGAGCTTCCCACTGCCAGAGGGCAGGGATGGATGGGATGTTGGGAAGGAATTCCTGGCTGTGAGGGTGGGGAGGCCCTGGCCCAGGGTGCCCAGAGCAGCTGGGGCTGCCCCTGGGTCCCTGAAAGTGTCCAAGGCCAGGTTGGACGGGGCTTGGAGCAACCTGGGTTAGTGGAAGGTGTCCCTGCCCATGGCAAGGGGGTGGGACTAAATGATCCTTAAAGTCCCTTCTAACCCAAGCTACTCTAGGACTCTACCACAAATAAATGGGATGGAAGGTTTGCCAAGCCCTCCTTCAGCTGGACTGTGGGATGAATTCACAATTTGACACAGCTACAACAGCAGAAAATTATAAAAACCTGATATCTGCTTCTCCAGACTGCAAATATTCCAATGCCAGCCCAACATCTACGAGTGTCACTCCCAAAACTCACTTGGGGAATGTTCATCTGGGTAATGCCCATCTCCTGCTTTCCCCAGCAAAATATGAAAAGCACGGAATCCCCTTTTTGTCATAATTCACAAACCCCAGCAGGATAATTCTGCTGTATCTGATCCATGAAATGGTGCTCTAGAAATCACACAAATATGGACAAATAACTGAAATTATACAAAACCTGATGGTTTGTGTGGCACAAAGAGAAAGGGAAAGCTCCTCATTCCCTGCCCTTGCAGAAGAGCTCGAGCCCACTAGAGGGCAATGAAAGAAATCAGGATTTCTCCAGCCCTGGAAAATCCCCTAATTTCGCAATGAAGGTTTTTCCTATAATAATATATCACGGGATAATGGGGAAATATATTTCCTAGGATTGTTGGCACATAAAAAAGCAGCCACTTACATATAACAGCAAGAAGAGCTGGATGAAAAATCACCACCCAGGATATAATTAGCTGATTGAGATAAAAATAAAAAATATTGCAGAAAATAAAATGATGATGATGTTAAAAGTGCACATTTGTGTGTGTGTGTGGAGAAGGAGGAGGGATGCTACAAACCCTCACTGCAATTTTCCAACTCCTCTTTTTTTTTTCCAGAATTTTTCTTTGGGTGTTTTAATCTCCACCAAACTTCATGGTTTGGGCTGAAAGTTGTCACTGCTGGAGAAAACTGAGTTTTCTAAATTTCTAGGACAGTCACTCAGCCATTTGTGATAAATACAACTGTATTTATGAAATATTTAATAAATATATATAAATTTAAATATTGTGTTCTCCATATTAAAAAGACCCTCTGGAACGGTATTTTTAAGGAGTATAAAAATCTTGAAGTTTGGGTGTCCTTCAGCATGAAGCACTGGCCAATAAACCCAAATTTGTCAAATTTTTCAGCTTTTTGAAGAAAATGTGGGTTTTACATAATCAGTACAGGACTAATATTGAAAATTTTAGAAGAGGGAATGAGCACCAGTTCCCTGCAGCACTTCAAAAGGGACAAGTTAAGACAACACTGGTCCAATTTGTATGTGGGTAAAAACAAAAAAACAAAAAAAAAAACCCAAAACAAACAAAACCACCATCCCCAAAAAAGAACAGACATTCAAATGATAAAGAATGTAATTGGTGCCAATCAATGTTTTTGTAGAAAACAGGTCAAATATAAACTCAACATCTGTCTTTGATGCCATCATAAGTTCAGCTGACACGGGAAAATTTGCAGATCCAACGCCGTGAGCATTCTGTGTTTGATTAAGTATTATATAATTGTTTTAATTAAAAAAAGAAGAGGAAAAATGGTATTGATATAGGGAATGTAAACTGGATTAAGATGGACTTTCAGCAGAATCGTTGTGAATTGCAGCAATCAAGGCTTAGAAATAATTTTAAAATTAGTGCTGGTACAACTGGGAGATCACGTGACGGTCCCAGTTACTGCCCTGGACCACTGAGATCATTGGAATGGAGTTAAATCCCAAATCGCCTCCATTCCTCGCCTGAAAAAATCCAAAATTCCACCTTCACCCATTGTCTGGATACAGCTCTTCCTCCTGCCCTTCCCCACCACCTCACAAAGGTTCTTGATGTGTAAAACAGTTTTCCTTCTGTGCACACCTTAAACACAACTCCTTTAACACTTGAAAAAGACCTGGTTTAATGGAGCCAACTAAAAATAATCAAAGCACAGGAGAAAGGAGCAGCCACAATGGAAATACATCAACCCCAGAAATCCATAGGAAGCTGCTTGCTTGGGGAAAGGTCAGGATTAAATACTGGATTTAATACTGGGGCTGGAAGCAGGGATTCACTGAAGGTGATTTCCCAGCCTTTGTGACTCTTCCTGCACATAAATCCATGCTCCTGCCATAGGAGGTATCTCAGGATGCTT
Organism: Corvus kubaryi; assembly: GCF_017639235.1. Lineage (NCBI taxonomy): Eukaryota > Metazoa > Chordata > Aves > Passeriformes > Corvidae > Corvus > Corvus kubaryi. The sequence continues at coordinate 751,895 of NW_024581116.1, read as the reverse complement.
TAGGCAGCAGGAAGAGGGAATATATTTTGTCCACCTTATGTTGGGTAGTTGGATTTACTTTCAGACCCAGTGAGTAAATGACACCTAATAAAAGTCAGCTAGAAAAAATACAAGTTTGTCTTTGTCTGCAAGGATAAAAAAAAAAAAAGGAAGGTTTTTCAGAAACACAGGCCTGAGAAAAAAAAGTGGAAAATCTGAAGACTTGGAAAATGTGGAACTAGGAAGAAAAGGATGTGGGACAAGACCAAATGATAGAAGATTCTTGCCTGTGAGGGTGGGGAGGCCCTGGCACAGGGTGCCCAGAGAAGCTGTGGCTGCCCCTGGATCCCTGGAAGTGTCCAAGGCCAGGCTGGATGGGGCTTGGAGCAGCCTGGGCTAGTGGGAGGTGTCCCTGCCCATGGCAGGGGTGGGAATGGGATGGGCTTTAAGCTCCCTTCCGACCCAAACCATTCAGGGATTCCGTGATTCCATGACAAAACAAAAGGAAAGACCAGTCTACAAGAGATCTGTGGAAGTCAATAAAGGAGAAAAAAATCTTGATGAAGAAAGATCACAAGATCAAAGCAGACATGTCAACGTTGCTGGCTAAAGCATCCTCTGATTTTTCCTTCCAGGAAGTATTGACTTGTTTTCCCCAAAGCTGAGAGGTCTCTTTGATGGAGTGGCACACCTCAAACAGAAAATAATACACACAATCCTATGACAGTTCTTTGGGCAACAAAAATGCTGCAAGGAACCAAACTCCTGGGCCAGAATTTTATCTCAATTGCATTACTGGAACTCCAAAGTAATTCCATGGATTCGAATGGTGTTTCTCTGGATTTACAGTTTATGGATGATCTGCACTGGGTCCTGTGAGGGAATCTTGAGTGTTATTTAAGCAAATGGTAACATCAGCTGGAAAACAACTTCAGCAGGGATGAATTGTCAATACAATTGGTTATCAACCATCTGGTTAACAAATCATGGGGACCTGAGTGTTAAAGTGGGCCCTCCTATGTCCATATTCAGAGGCCTGAGCAGGATATTTTACAAATGTTGAGTATCTGTCATTTTCACATGAGAGCTTTGTGAAGCTCAGAACTTCCTGAAGTGTCATCAGGCTCAGACACATTTTTTGCTTTGTATTTCAGAGTTGGATAAACAATGGGAAAGTGTTCCATGAGTATTCATTTGAATCCTGGCTCAGGCACACTTCTGTCCCTGAGAAAACGAGGTTTGAGGAGTGTTCTTCGATCTCACAGCTCTGCACTAGGGATAAACAAACTGTTTGGAGAGCAGAAGTAATGCTCCCATGGCTCATTAAAAATGCACATGTCACTTTAAAAAGGCTTTTTCCTGATTTTCTAAATTTGTATGGAAACCTCAAACCAGGCCAATCTCTCTCCTCCTCTCAGTCCACACAGAGAGTTCCACTACAAACCTTATCCTTCCTTCACCTGGGCATGGACGGATCCAAAGGGCAGAGCAGAATTAAGACCCAACATTTTCACACATAATGACACTGAACACATCTGGAGATGATTCCTCAGGTTTATTTCTTGGAAATTTTTGCTTAGCTCAGTTTTAAGGGTTGTCTTTAACCAGCACCAGCTAATGACCATCATCTTCCTTTTACCTTGACCTTTTTTGATTTTATCCTGTCCTCCCCATAACTAATCTCTCAGTTAAACTAAACTCCTTGAGAGCTTCCTGAAGAGAAGGAGTTCCATCCTGTTCCCTATAAATCCTGTGTACACTTAAACCACCATTATTAAAATCATTATCACTTTTATGCACCTGACATTTAATGTGCTTCTGACACTTTCAGAGCACTGTAACAGATGCATAATAACCAAGAGCAAGAAACTCAAAAGCCTGGACTACAAGCCCTTCAGAAGGATCCCAGATGCCACTGAACTATGTGAGAGAACATTTCCAGGCTGATGGGAAGGGATTTAACCTCTGTGTTGGCATCAGTGCACATTCCGCTGCTTTTCCTTGGCACTGGGATGACCCGGGACCCACGGGAGAGCTGTGCCCAGCTGGAGGCCAGGTCACACAGGGTAGGACCCCTCAAACAACAGCTCAGCCCTTTAAATCTTCATTTTCTGAAGCGACATGGAGATCTGCCCCAGAGACTGAGAATTCATCTGCCTAAGGACATGAAAATGGGATGTCTACACAAATCCAGCGTGTTTTTACATTAATGGCAAGCTGAAGAGGGCAAGCCACACAAAGCAGGAAATGTTTTATTTACAACCCACTCTTGGAGTCAAATCCATTTGATATTTACATTAGTTTATTACAGGGCAATTTCTAGCATTAGTTTAAATGTCCAATATAAACTTCACATTCCCAGTGCAATAAAGCAAACGGCTCCTTCGGTGACCTCCATGACCTCCCAGATGAAAAAATGATTGCAAAATACAAAGTATAGTTTCATCCTGCTGTTCCTGGTTCTAATTCCAAATGCAGGATCAGCTGAATTTGCAACAGTCAAAGGGCCAGGACAAATGCCCGGCCTTTGTCAAGTGAAGACAATAAATGCAGAACTGAAAGCTATTTAAAAAAAAATCTTGCCTTTTTCAGCATTAATAAAAATAAGCACCATGTGCTGCATTCCTGGGGAACAGGGATAGTAGCAGGATGCACTCCACACGGGATGGTGACACTTCTCTGCCTCAGGGAATGCCCATCCCTTGAAGTGTCCAAGGCCAGGTTAGACGGGGCTTGGAGCAACCTGGGATAGTGGAAGGTGTCCCTGACCATGGCAGGGGCTGGAATAAAATGGGCTTTAAGGAATCCACCACCTCCCTGGGAAGCCCCTTCCAACATCTAATCACCTTTTCCACAAAGAAATTCCTCCTGATGTCCAACCTGACCCTCCCCTGGCACAACTTGAGGCCATTTCCTCTCATCCTGTCCCTGTTCCCTGGGAGCAGAGCCCGATCCTCCCCCTGGCTGCCCCCTCTTGTCAGGGAGTTGTGCAGAGCCACAAGGTCCCCTGAGCCTCCTTTTCTCCAGGCTGAGCCCCTTCCCCAGCTCCGTGCCCTTCCCTGGACATGCTCCAGCCTCTCAAGGTCTCTCCTGTCAGGAGGGTCCCAGAGCTGCTCCCAGCACTGGAGGTGCCCCAGCAGAGCCAGCACAGGGGATGGGCACTGCCCTGGCCCTGCTTGGTGACCCCAGAGCTGGCACAGCCCAGGTGCCACTGGCCCCTTGCCCACCTGGGCACACCTGGCTCATGCCCAGCCGCTGTCACCAGCACCCCCAGGGCCTTTTCCAGCCCCTCTGCCCCAGCCTGGAGCTGCAGAGGGCTGTTGTCACCCAAGTGCAGAATCATTCCCCAGCACTCCCGGTGCCCAGCCATCACCAGTTCTAAACCCAGCACAGAGGGAACCTGCCTAGGCCATGGGCTGCTGAATTTTCCAGGAATAAGCCATGGGAGATGGTGTCAAAGGCCTTGCTGAAGTCCGGGTAAACACATCCACAAGTTCATCCTAAGTTCATGCCATTAATGCTTTTATCTTGCTGCCACTGTCATCAAGAAATGGATTAGGATTAGTTTTGAGAGATTTTCCTGCTGTGAGGTGCCCAAGTTTTCTCGGAGTGACAAAGTCAAATTTTCTGCATTTACAGTAACATGAAAAGAGTTCACAACTGCTCACACAAAACCTCCTCATCCGTAGCCAAATGCAGCTTTCTCCGAGAGGGATGAACACACAAAGGGTATCTCTGCAGCACAGAGAAGTGATTACAAACCAGAGAATGGCTCAGCTTATCAGATCAGCTATGCTTGTCTCCACAAGAGCCACCACCATCAATCAGGAATCAAGTTGTTGCCATTCACAGCAGAATGAAGCAGAGATAATTTGACACATAAAGCTCTGAATTAGACATAATTTGAAGAGGAGTAAGCAGGTGTTATTTTTTTTTTGACTATTGTATTGCTTTAATAAAAACAATCTCATTTTAAAAGAGCTATTTAACTTCTCCCAGACAAAAATCACATGAAAAACCATCTCCCAGGCAAAGCCTGCTCCGAATTCACACAGCACGTCAGATAAAAACACAGATGAAGGTTGTGAATTCCCGCCGCCAGGCATTCCTTCATGGAATTAACCACTCAGAACTGCCGATCCCAGAGGTCTGTAAACAGCCCTTCCTCCAGCTTTGACAAATACAATCCTGACCACTTCACCTCCACTTCCAAAGCTCATTGCTTTTGGAATGCTTCTGGAAACTCCAGCTTTTCAATCTCTTTTCCCTAAGAGCTTCGTATTCAGTTCTTATTTTTGCACCTGAGGGTTTTGCTGGTTCATTCCCACATCATCCCACAGAAAGCTGATGGAAGCTTCCCAGTGTCTGCTAAAGTGCTGAACTGCAGGGGTTGTTGCACCTTCTGCTGGCCAGTGCTAATTCATTGCCTCCCTTATTCCATGGAACACATCCATCCAAAATCTCTGCTCTGGAGCCAGGCTGGGAGAGCTGGGGGCATTCATCTGGAGAAGAGAAGGATCCAAGGAGACCTCAGAGCCCCTTCCAGGGCCTAAAGGGGCTCCAGGAGAGCTGGAGAGGGACTTGGAACAAGGGATGGAGGGGCAGTGCACAGGGAATGGCTTCCCAGTGCCAGAGGGCAGGGATGGATGGGATATTGGGAAGGAATTCCTGGCTGTGAGGGTGGTGAGGCCCTGGCCCAGGGTGCCCAGAGAAGCTGGGGCTGCCCCTGGATCCCTGGAAGTGTCCAAGGCCAGGCTGGATGGGGCTTGGAGCACCCTGGGACAGTGGAAGGTGTCCCTGCCCATGGCAGGGGGTGGAATGGGATGATCTTTAGGGCACCTTCCAACTCAAACTGTTCTGTGATTCCATGGAGGGGAGGCACTCAGTGTATTCTTGGAGCATTAAAAGCTAGTGCTAGTGCTTGAAAAAAACAACTGCAAGGTCTGATTCTGAAAAAAAAATAAACTTCTTCCCCCCTTGATTTCACTCTTTGGATTACAATTGCCTTGATAATTCATTTGAAAACCAAACCCAGCAGAGCAACTGTCTTGAAAATTGAGTAACCTCAGGTTCACCTGTATTAAAAAACCTCAGCTTCGGGCAAAACTGCTGGAACAGCTCATTCACAGTGATTTCACCAAGGCCTGGCCCTCATTTGACGTTTCTCTGATTACACTTCCATTGTGTCACCCTTTAGCGGCAGCTCTATTGTGTTACCGTCTCTGTCACCAGTAGCTGACTCTGACTCCTGCACTCAGCTCCCTCAGCAGCTCCAGCCCCACAGCTCGATGTGAACTTAGTGCTCTACTGCCACTTCTCAGCTCTCAAAGCAGCTGCAGGAATCAGCAACAAGTTCCACAAGTTGAAATAGATGTGACCTTGCAGGATACCTGGGCTCGGGGCACATCAAGGGTCTCACTCACAGCCTGGTAATAAATCTGATTATTGTCACTTAAAATTGAATCCCAGCATCACCGAGGTTGGAAAAGCTCTCTGAGATCATCCAGTCCAACCATCCCCCAGCACTCCAAGGCCACCATGTTCCCCAGTGCCACATCCACACGGCTTTTAAATCCCTCCAGGGATGGGGAATCCACCACTGCCCTGGGAAACCCATTCCAATGCCTGATCACCCTTTCCATGAAGGAATTTTTCCCAATATCCAACCTGACCCTCCCCTGGCACAGCCTGAGGCCATTTCCTCTCATCCTGTCCCTGTTCCCTCTAAGCAGAGCCCGATCCCCCCCCGGCTGCCCCCTCCTGTCAGGGAGTTGTGCAGAGCCACAAGGTCCCCCCGAGCCTCCTTTTCTCCAGGCTGAGCCCCTTTCCCAGCTCCCTCAGCCACTCCTGGGGCTCCAGCCCCTTCCCCAGCTCCGTTCCCTTCCCTGGACACCAGGAGCCAGTTGGGAAACCTCATCTAGCAAACCCATCATTTTCTGGTTGAAGGCCATTTTTAAGGCTCTTCCAGGCCCTCAGCTCAAAACACATCTAAGAGCACATGCACAATTATTCAGTGAACAAAAAATAAATGACATTTTGGGGGTTTTTCCTTCTTTTGCAGTGCCAAAAAACTCTGGAGTCACCCATGCACACTGCAGTTATTGTAATATTTGTTAGTCCTTCCTCCCTTGCTGCAGGCGCCACTACTTATCACGGAAAAATTGTGCCATTCCCACATTTTTATCCATGATTATCTGGCATGTGTCACTGCCAGAAAAGCTTGATATTTATTTTAAATTGCTGCCATAATAAGGAAAGTGGCTGTATTACATTTACATTAAAATAATGGAATGCACAGCATTTAATATGAAAAGGGATTCCTGAACAAATTGTTTGCTCAGTGTGTTTCCCACACAACCATTCCACCGCTCCTGCAATACCCCAGTAGATAATATTGGAGATATTGTTGTTAATAATACATGGGAAACACACATCCCTAAGGAATTTCAGTGCATATTTGCTGGGTTTCCTTAGCTGGCAACACGGTCCCTTCCTTCCCCACTTCAGTGCAAAAACAAACTCTACATGTGCTCACTTACAGTTGTGCCTAATTATACAAATGTACTAATTACACACACTTTTCAAAGTAGGTAAATTTTAAATGGTGCCATTAAGGAAATCTATTTGATGATGGAAATTTCTGTAATATCATATTGCAATCTCACACATGGCAATTTTGCTTTCATGTCAGTATTTATTTAATGACAAATAACGGCAGAGGATAATAGAGTTGGGAAAGCAAATTAAAGCTGTAAGATTTGCAGGGTGATGTTGGTCAGCAGATGCTAAAAGAAAGGAATAAAAGGAATTTGGAAAAGCAGTGGATCTAAGGTAAATAATGAGTAAAAAGAAGTTTTGAATGATAAATATCTTCCAAAACCACCAGATAAACACCTGCAAGATTGACTTATCCCCATCAGAAAAAATTTAAGTCACTGAGAACTTCATTTACATGCACAGGTATCAGATCTGGAAATCACTTACCTGCAGTTCTGAGCACCTCTTTGCACTCAAAATAATTCCAACTGCACACAGCCACCAGTCCTAGGAGCTCACCCAGAGCTCAACCCAGTCATACCCACATTGGTGAAAACCAAACTGCTGCCTTTCGGGACCTTTTGGCTGATGTAAAAAGAGTTTTTTACTTTTAGCATCAAATATACACCAAAACTCCTGGTTCTTTAACATAACACCACCGAGGTCATTGTATAATTAAATAATTAAACATATGAACACTGACATTATTTTAGTAGTACTTAAGTTTACTGCCCTGATGTCCCAGGTGAGTGGGTTTTTTCATATAAATGATAATAATTTCTATTTTTCTGCTGCAGAATCTGGATTTTGCATTGACAAGCGCACTGGGCAGCAACCACAGTGCAACAACACTGCAGGATACTAATCCCTCTGCCTTTAGTTAAATAATAACGTGGCAATGAAGAGACAGAATCCATCTTCTCTGGAAAATAGGGAAAAATTCTGTGTACAGAAAGGGAATTGGTTGATCTTCTCTCACACAAACCCTTGTGTCACAACAAATACTCTCAGTAAGTCACAGGCTGTCACATCTCATCCAAGACATTTGTGGAATGGCTTGATAAAAGCACCTCATAAGCAGCAGGTGGGTGATCCTGAGTTATCAAGCTCAATTATTGATCAGGAATGTACAGGAACTCTTGGATCTGGGATTTTGAGGACACCCTTCAGGGTTTGGGGTCCAGAGAAGCTTGAATAGCTTTAAGACCACCGACTTCTGTTCTGGTAAACCCACATTAAATAAAAAATCTGTAGAAGAGACTCAAAATATGTCTAAAAGGGAACTGTTTTTCTTTCTGCATGGTTATAAAATGACTCACATGAAAAACAAATTCCTAAAAGCTGGAATTTAAAGCAACTATGAGCAAGTTGGGCATTGGACTGAGGAGCTGCAACAGCAGCATGGGGAGTGCCCAGCACAAGGAGTGATTTTGTGTTAACTGGTGACATCTTTGACCTCGTGCTCACAGGCGAAGCCATTCCACCCCCTGCCCAGTGTTACCTTTTGATATTCTTCCTTGGATCTCAGGGCAGCCTCCATCTGTTCCTGGGAGAAGGTGTAGATGGCCGAGCGATACTGAGTGCCAACATCGTTCCCCTGCCTCATCCCTGGGGAGAGAGAACACAGTGGGATCAGCCTCCCTCCCTCCCTGGGTGCTGGGAGAAGTTCAGTACACCCACATTTCACACAATCCCAGGATGGGCTGGGCTGGGAGAGACCTTAAAGCTCATCTCATTCCAACCCCCTGCCATGGGACACCTCCCACGAAATTCAGGATGTTCCACACAGTTGGATTAGCACAGTCTCTTCCATGCACACTCAGCAGGTATTTTTAGGAAATCCAGGTATTTTCTTTGGTTAAAGAGTCCTGAAGGGATTCAATGCTGGTATCTCTGCTTAAATGTCATGAAAATGAAATATGAGCATTTTACAGTTTTGTTCCATCACACAATAGTCAAATAAAGATGTCAAATCTTAAATAATTAAGCTGCAGTCACTGTAATCAAGGCACTCTTAAAAAAACTGATTTTGAACCATGCAAATGGTTACAAAAAAATGTTGATTTCACCAAGTACTTATAATTTTTCCAAATACCTTTGGAGAAAAATTGTTGTTTTTGTAGCAGGCTGCCCAGAGAGGTTGTGGACTCCCCACCCCTGGAGGTGTTCAAGGCCAGGGTGCATGGGCAATTTCGGCACCAGGATTTTGTGATATTTCTGCTGATACATGTAACCCCTTCAAAAGACTTGCATGAAGTTGTTCATGTACAAATTTGAAATATATGAGATGGATTCCACCTACAAAACTACAAAACACTGGGTCAAAGCAGAGAGATGACAACTGTCCCCTCAGGTGACCAGCCCAGCTCTGGTTTGGCACTGCAATCCTGGGAAGCCACTGCTGCCTCTCATTCCCCTTCCCATTCCCCTTCCCATTCCCATTCTCTCCAGCAGCAGTGAGCCAGCTTTGCTGTGGATCATTCCATAAAGTCAAACAACAGCCTCAGAGCAGCTTCAGCATCAAGAATTTTCTGGACACGCACTTCTGCAGCTGCATTGGCAGCTTTGTTGTCCCCGCTTTTCCCACCTTGTTCCCAATTTTGCATTCAAGAACACAACTTTTTGCTTTGCTGGAATAAAATGTGTTAATTTTGAGTTTGTCTGGTGGTGCGAATGAACTTGGGGGAGTGAAAAAGCTGGAGTTTCTTAAACAGAGTCCTCCCAAACAGCTGCAATCCAAGACAAATTGGAAATCATCAGGATTTGTCTCGTGGCTTCCATCAGGCTGAAGAAGACACTCTGAGGATTCCCATCAACTCTCAGGATTGTGGAGATGAAATGGAAAAGGAAATGGATGTCCTGATACCCCCCTGGCCAAGGTCAGAGGGTGGAGAAAGAGCCTGTGGTACTGGAGGGAAAAGATACCATCAACTCACTACTCCTCATTAAATCATGGATTTATCCCTCTTGGACTCACCAAGGCAACAAAAAAACGATTTAAAGTAGCGCACAATAAACAAACAAAAACTGCCTGAAATATTTATGAACAACAATACACAGAAGCATCTTAAAATATGTATTAGGATGGAAACTCCATTCGATGACCAACAGTTACATGAAAGAATCTGATTCCAAAACATTTTATGGAGTTTTCTGATAATTTAGGTTATTTTTTAGCTGTTAAAATGTATTATTATAACAAAAACAACAAAAATGTTCTTCATCAATACTTAATAGTGTCGAGTGCCACCAGAGGATATTTTGCTCATCCCTTTGGAAGCTCTTCCAGGGTGGAAAGGAGCTCTGGTAAAACCAGTTTGGCATAAAATGAGGACAGGCCAGGAAAGCTTTAGTTTTGCCAAGATATGTTAATGCTGATTGAGGTTTGAATTTAAGCATTAACATTTTACAAATCTAGTTATTGCTTAACAAACTATTTAACAACCAACTAGGGAGGAGATTACAAAAATCTCTCTGAATGGAGGATCACTACAGAGGGTGCTGCTTTCCAGCATGCATTTAGGAATGTAAGTTTGGTATGAGATCACGTGCACAGTGCTCTGAGTGAGAAAATCAGATTATTTAATATCTGCATGTGCCACCATGACATACTATCAGGGACTCAGTCAGCTTAATTAATTTGTTGAAGAGAAGGTTAAGAGGACAACTGACTCTAAATTAAAATACATTTGTAGAGGAAAAAAAAAAAAAAAACAGAGAAATGAGGCTCTTCAGTTTTGCCAAAGTTGTTTAACTTGGAAGGACGATTGAAAGCCAAAGTATCCAAAATCTGGGTGGGAAATAAGACAACATTCAAGCAGCAAAGAGCATTTCTCCCTTGAACAATGCACCTAAAGCCACATTCCATTCCTGAGGGCTTCAAATTGAGGATTTACATTTTCATAGAATCATAAAACAGTTTGGGTGGGATGGGAATTTAAAGACTGTCCAGTCCCACCCCCTGCCATGGGCAGGGACACCTTCCACTATCCCAGGCTGCTCCAAGCCCTGTCCAACCTGGCCTTGGACACTGCCAGGGATCCAGGGACAGCCACAGCTTCTCTGGGCAACCTGGGCCAGGGCCTCTCCACCCTCACAGCCAACAATTCCCTCCCAATATCCCATCCATCCCTGCCCTCTGGCACTGGGAAGCCATTCCCTGTGTCCTGTCCCTCCATGCCTTGTCCCAAGTCCCTCTGCAGCTCTCCTGGAGCCCCTTTAGGCACTGGAAGGGGCTCTGAGATCTCCCTGGATCCTTCTCTTCTCCAGGTGAGCACCCCCAGCTCTCCCATCCCATCTCCAGAGCAGAGGGGCTCCAGCCCTTGGGACATCTCTGTGGCCTCCTCTGGACTCTCTCCAGCAGCTCCACGTCCTTCTGCTGTTGGCCCCAGGGCTGGAGCAGCTCCGCAGGTGGGATCTCACCTGAGCTGGGCAGAGGGGCAGAATCCCCCCCTCCCCTGCTGCCCATGCTGGGGATCAGCCCAAGACAGCAAAATTCCAAGAGTTTTACCACGCCAACGACTAAAGGGTGAAGTTAAGGAGGAGCCAGATGTGTGATAACAGCAGCCCCTCCTCTGTTGGAACCCTGGGTTCTGAGAATTTCAGCCTGTCAGTGCTGGGACGCAGTGATCCTCAGAAACACACTGTATTCGATCCAAAACCCTGGGAAAAGCTTCCTAAATTGTGTGGTAACACTGAGGTTGTTGCTGTGTAATTAGAAGTTATATCAGTGGGTGAAATATGTAGAAGTGTAGAAAATTAGGTTTAGGAGATATAGGTAATAATAGGTTACAATATGGAGGATTTGGGGTATGGATTTATGTCTTCTTCCTTTTCCTTCACAAATGTGAATGTTCTGTCATTGGGTCAAAAGTTCTGCACTGCAGAACATGAAAAGCTAGTAAGAGGGTTGTAAATAAAAACATATCTCATAATTGGTTAGTTTAGACTTTAAAAAGCTTTGAAAATTAAAACTTACAGCCATTTTCCACCCTGCCAACAAAGAGGCACTCATGGTGCAGCTGTATTACTGGTAAGACATAATAAACAACGAAGTCCGAACAAGAATTCTTGATCTCCTGCGTCTCAATTCAAACTCTGAGTGAAAGAACTCAGGATATGGAAAAAAGAAGAAAAATAATACTCCTCCAACCCAAATGTTGGCTTGGGCTGTTAAACCACCCACCAGCATTGAAAAGGACTGAACAGATACTGTAAGTATTTCCCCAAAGTGTAGCTTTAATGTGACCAGTGATCAAACCCAAATTTTCCTTTCTTTTCACTTGTTGTTTAAATTATTTTGTACCTAAATCCCCTGCAATATGGAGCTAATACATTACCTAAGCCCCTAAGAGTATGAGATAACAGAATAAATTCCATATATACAAACATGGCCCAGTGCCACTGTTGCTGTTGTTATTTTCAATGAACCTCACATGGACAAACATCTCAAGGGTCCATCAGTGATTTTTTAAACCCTCTGGCAAGTCTGACTTGCTGAGATTCACAGCTCAACAAGTAGCAAACAAGACAAGAAATTCAATTTACTAAACAACTGTGGTGGGATGATTGAGCTTAACAGTCCTGTCTTCAAAAGAAAGAAATATTTACTGAATAAAAAACAACCTCTGCTGGGCTCTTTAAAAATTCCACAATGTATCTGTGCTTAAACTCTTAACTGGAAGAAGGAATAACTCCTAAGAACATCAGCTGAACATCTTCAGAGCAGCTGGATTTTACTGGGAAACGCTGGTTGTATCTACAACTGTTCTGTGAGATGTCTCAAAGTCATTCTCTGTGCAAAACGTGCCCATTTAGAGATAGTTTTTAGGGCAGCTCCAGGAGATCAATCTTTTCCTCAATGATAATAGGGAAATCTGTCAGTAGGAACTGAGCCTCCTTTTCATTCAAGATTGAGATGATCAACAGGTTCTTTATTAAAGTTGGTGAGAAAATGTATTAACCCTGAGGAATCACAGAATCACTGAGGGTGGAGAAGCCCTCTGAGATCATCCAGTCCAACCATCCCCCAGCGCTGTCAAGGCCACCACTGACCCATGTCCCCAAATGCCACATCCACATGGCTTTTAAATCCCTCCAGGGATAGGGACTCCAGCACTGCCCTGGGCAGCTGTGCCAGGGCTGGACAACATTTTTCATGAAGAAATTTTTCCCATCCAGCTCTACTTTAGTAGTATCAGTAGGGCAAGACAGAGACTGGAAAGGGCAAATCCTGTGTCCCTGACCAGGTGATCAGGAACACATCCAGCAGGAACAGGAACAAACAGACCCCGGAGGTAACAGCCTGGCACTTACTGGTGATGCCTGAGACAAAGAAAATTGGCTGATCTGCTGGAAACAGCCAGAAAATCTCTTGTCAAAGAGATGCTTTGATAGACAGGCTGATTTTAGAACTGAGAGGAAAGCAGATAATTTGCACCTCTCTGGCAAAAGACAAAAATATGTGGGGTTTGGATACGGTTGTGTGGCGCCAAAATGTAAAAAAGTCCAAAACCCAACAGCCCAAACCCTGTGTGAGCACTGGGCTGTCGTTGTAAGCTCTTGTCTCTGGAGAACCAGGGAAGATGAGGGCATTTGGAGCTCCAAACATGTTCAGATGTTGGGCATGGATCATATTCAGGAATTGCCCTCTGGCTGACCAAAGCACCTCAGCAGAGCTCAGCCCTGACCACTCTGGAGAACATAAAATGTCCTCGCTGTGCCAGCAGAGCCCAGAGCACCAATTAACCACAAAAAGCCCTCAAGAGCTGAGCTCTGCTTTATGTGAAATGGAAATTTGTGGTGAGAGGATGGCCACTGGAGAGAACAGGGAGCTGTGATGGTATCTCAGATCCTGTCAAAGGAACAATTCCCAGGTTGAGATTGCCATGGGATATTAACACACTGCCACTGGGAAAGCTGCTGTTTGCCTGAGTGTAGATAACAGGCAAAGAAATGGCTCTAAAAATCCCTTTCTTACCAACACTCTGGTATCTTCTGATGTACCTGGGTAGGAATGACTTCATTTTGGTCTTCCCCATATTCTCTGGCATCAAAGCAATAAATGCTGGCTCTCCTTTGGTTTGAATGACTGGAATATGGACTGGAATATGGAATCCCCATGCCTGGAAGTGTCCAAGGACAGGCTGGACAAGACTTGGAGCAATCTGGGATAGTGGAAGGTGTTCCTGCCCATGGGCAGGGGATAGAATGAGATGATCTTTAAGTTCCTTTCCAAACCAAACCATTCTGTGATTCTCTGATTAATAAAAAACCAGATTTCCCAGTACTATTTTTTTCTTCAGAAACTGCACACAAGCAGATTTGTTTCCAAAAAGCCACTGTTTAATATATTACCTGCAGAAAGCTAAAGCAAAAGACACTTTATTTTATTGGCTAAATCAAGGAATTCTTTCAAAGACTCAACCCTCTAATGACTTGAAAGTAACACTTATACACCACTCCTTATCTTCCCTCCATTTAAAAATAATAAAAAAAATGTAATGGCATCATCCGTCAACTTTGCTGTTCTCGGAGGATCCCAGGCATAATGGAGATAAATGGCCGAGGTCTCTTCGACTCTTCTGTGCCATCCAGTGAAATTTTAAAGGGCAGTTCATAGCTCTTATTTTTATCATAATTTTTCCTGTGATTTATAGACTTTTCTGCAGCTGTCACTTACTTTCTTATACCTCCAGCAACCTGAGATACGGATTGGTCATTTTCTTCTCCCCAATCAATCCTTGCTGAGTTAAGACTAATAAAACTCCTTCTTCCAGCTCATCATATCATTATTTAGTACAAATCAATTGCACCATGTCACCCCAGCTTGATGTCATCACTCACTCTAATGATTACATCTCTACAGCTTAAAAGTTGCCAGGGGAAAGTAAAACTCTTTATGGCACATGATTAAAGGAGGAAAATGTTAATAGGAAAGAATGTCGTTACAGTGCTGTGCATTGAGAGTTCTGGATGATTTTCAAGGTGCTGTGGTGCAGGAAGGATAAATTAAATAGAAAAGAGTTTCTTCAGGAGGTTAAAAAGCATTAATGAGATTGTACATGATAAAGGAAAGTTTTACACTGTCAACAAGGTTTAGAAAGTTTTCAATATACACAGTTTTCAGTGTCTAGGAGGAAACTGGTTTTGGTCTTCTTTTGGCACTAGATGATCTTTGAGGTCCTTTCCAAGCCAAACCATTCTGTGATTCACATACCAGATGCAATACCGCTCCTCTAACACTTCAAATATTCTATATATATTTTTAAAAACTAGAAAGTCTCAAGGAAGACTTGGTTTGGAAGACGAGTTCCCTGTATATTTATTATTTATTAATTCCTTCAGATACAATATTGTATAAAAGCATTTTTGAATGCTCTTGGACCCTTGAAGGAAGTGCATCATCAGCCTGAGCCCAGAAAAAAACCCCTCATGGGTTTGTTTTGGATGAGTGTCACAAAGCTCAAGTATTAACTCAAGTATCACTGGCAGGAAAAAATGTTAATCCATTTCTAATTATTAATTGAAAATTCATATTTACCAGTGGTGCACAGAACAGATGAATAGAACAGTGAATTGTGCACATAAATCATCCCTAATGGCACTAAACTTATTGTAGGGGACTTTTACTTTAATCAAACTTGACTTCACTTTAATCAAAAGTTAAATGATTGGTTTTAGGCAGGATTTTAGACATTTTCTGCCATAAACAGCCATTAGGCTTTTTCAGAGGTGCCTTTTCTTAAAAATCTGTCTGGGATCTGGATGAACTTCAAGCTGCTGGAGCAATTCCAGAGGAAGCCATGGAGATGCTCCAAGGGCTGGAGCCCCTCTGCTCTGGAGCCAGGCTGGGAGAGCTGGGGGTGTTCACCTGCAGAAGAGAAGGATCCAGGGAGATCTCAGAGCCCCTTCCAGTGCCTAAAGGGGCTCCAGGAGAGCTGGAGAAGGACTTGGAACAAGGGATGGAGGGACAGGACACAGGGAATGGCTTCCCACTGCCAGAGGGCAGGGATGGATGGGATATGGGGAAGGAATTGTTCCCTGTGAGGCCCTGGCCCAGGTTTCCCAGAGAAGCTGTGGCTGTCCCTGGATCCCTGGAAGTGTCCAAGCGCGGGTTGGACGGGGCTTGGAGCAACGTGGGATAGTGGAAGGTGTCCCTGCCCATGGCAGGGGGTGGAATGGGATGGTTTTTAAGGTTCCTTCCAACTCAGACCGTTCCAAGATTCTAGGAACGTGGGAAGGGAATGAAATTTTTATCAATATTTATCAGTGCAACTGGAACTGAGCTTCCATGTTTAGGCAACCAAAAGCTGACCAAACACAGGTTGACCTAATGTCTAACTTGGGACGAGTCAAGTGTGTTCACCAGAGTTTTTCTAATACCCGTGGGAGCTGAGCCCCCCCATGCCCATGGAAACATCTAAATTTAAGTGGATTTCACTCATCCTTTATCCCTCCGGACGTGGCTGTGCTGGTGAGACAAGCCTGCCTGGAGATCTTGATAGCCTTCTGTCGTGGGTTCACCTTCAATCCCAAGTAAAATGCACGGAGCAGGGATGTGTGGAGAAGACTGGAGGACATGACGGGGGCAGAAATAAGCTTCGCATTTTCTAACTGCTGGAAAACAGGAATAATGCCCAAAAGCATCTGATGTGGCAAAGGCATTTCTGTTCGGGCATTGGAATCAGGCCCTCATTGCCGATTTTCTTCAGGGATTAACTTTGCTGTGATGTTACCAAAAGCTGGACAACAACTGATCATGGGGAAAAACTATAATTAAGAAATGCAGGGATTCAGATCAGTTACCACATAGGCTCAGCTATGGAACCACACAGATTTGCTGTTGTTTTTCTTCATGTGCCTTCTCCTTTCTCTTCGTTTATCTGTTGTTGATTAGTGCCTTGCCTCAATTTAGGCATTTGCCTGCACTCCGAATCCAAACCCACTCTGATCCACCAGGTGCTGTTGCAATAGTAATAAAAATAATTAGTGATAATAAAAATAATAGTGTTGCAATTTGCTTTTATAAGCAGATAAGCTCATGGGACACTGCTCTCTCAAAATACAGACAAGTGCGCTCTTATAAATATGCACAAGGAAATTGCAGGCAGAGAAAAACAGTCATTCACTGAAAATATTGTTGTTCAGAAGAGAGTCAGCTTTGACCTCTTGTACCTAATTATACACGAAAACAAAGATTAAAAGCCTACTAATAATCACCATAAACTATGATTAATGATACCACGCTTCAATGCCTCAGATTTCCAGACACAAGTACAGTAAATTCACTATTATTTGAAGAAGAAAACAATGTTTGTTATCTCTTTGTTTTGACTTCATCTATTGTTTTCCTTGCCTAAGGATTAGGAACAATCCATCAAAAAATTCTGCAGAAAAAGACTTTCTAAGGTTGCCCTCTCCGAATTCCACAAACACATGAAAATTTAGATGTTATTCCCACCATGTTCCCGTCAGCTTCACAGATAGAACCAGGGAATCATGGAATGGTTTGGGTTGAAAAGGACCTTTAAAGATCATCTTGTTCTTATATCACAGAATCACAGAATATTCTGAGTTGGAAGGGACCCACATAATATTATATACATCATTTATATATACATATATATATTTATAAAATAATTTCATCCTTCCTTATATCCAGTATAAACCTCACCTCCCTCAGGTGGGTTCACATTTCCTACAGCGTCGGAGTTCTAATTTTCAGTTGTTCTGGGGAACTGGCTCACACATCCTTGTCAGGTGTTATTCCTATTTTCCACATCTTTGCCTAAAAGCCCCTTGATTTCAAAATTATAATAACTCGGAGGGAAGGGGGTTGCATAAGGGGGTTGCATCTGCCATTCCAAGGGAGGCTTCTGCCTTCCTTAGCAGACACCTGTCTTTCAAACCAAGACAGGTGTAAAATAAAGAACCTAAAAGCAGCTGAAAGAGGAATTCAGAGCCCAGAAGGACTTTTGCCCTTGAGCCAGAATTGATTCAGCACTGCTCACTTCAAAATGCAAAGCATTCAGCCCACCTCAGCAACCACTGCTCTGGTTAATAATCCCCTTCATTAAGAAAGATGCAGGGAAAACATCTCCTAAACTGCAAATATAGGTCAGGAGAAGTCTATTCTAATTTATATGGATAAGAAGAGTCTAATGTGCAAATTAGGGCACGACAGCTGAAATTCTTGGGGATGCAAAGCAGCCTAATAACACCTATTTATTTTTAATGCCTGTTTAGTCCTGGAGAAACACAAAGAGTAGGAACAATGAAACACAAGATTTCGGGTCAGGAAAGAGATGAAGCTGCATTCTCAAAGTGCAACTCTGGCAAAGACTTTAATACTTCTTAAAAAAAGGCCACAGGTATTTCGGAGGTGATTTTGGGTAAGGGACTAAATTCATTGCTGGTGGGACGAGTAGGCATCCATCAACAACTGTCCCACCACTGGAATTTCATGGGAAAGAGCAGGAATGAGGAGAAGGCAACAGAAAGACTCTGATCAAACAACCCAGTTCTGCTCTTGAGTGTCCAACCCTGCAGGAACCGCCACACATTTATCTTTATTGTGTCCTGGCACATCGATTTCCATGGCTTTTGTTAATTTATCAACACAGAGCTGTGCTTTATTCGCTTCCTTCAAGAGCCTCCCAGCAATGTCTTTACCACTGATTTAATTAGCATCCTCTCTACTGTATCCTGCGAGTCATTAATGAAAATATTGAGGAGTATTGGACCAAGAATGGCTCCCTGAGGGGCTGGAAATTCTATTTTGAATATATTTAATATGCCTGGTGACAATAGATTTCATATTTCTACTGTTTTTCGTTACACCTTGTAATAATGCTGAGACCATCAAGGCTCTTAATGACGTTTGAAATACATGACAAAGGTGCTTTAATCTGAGACTCACAAATCTCACTCAAATTATAAAGGGAAGAGAGTTACAAAAATGTAGAGGCAAAACATAAAAACGGTTATATTTTACAGGGAAAGATTATTTTTTTCCCTTTAATCTCCAAATGAAGTTCCAGGCCTGTAGCAGAATACCAAATGCTGGTTTAGGGTGGCTGCAGCGTTTTTTATGTGTACAGCTGTTCTTCCACTGGTATAAGTAGACACATCTGCTCATTAGCAACACAATGTCATTTCTAGTGTCTAATTTTAATTATTTGCAGATGATAGATTCCTTATGCAATGTCTAAAAAAAGTACAGGCCTTCAAAGCTGGGGAGAAATAAATATCCCCTCTGCGAGTAAACTGGGTCAGCACAACAAAAAGCAGATATTAATCTGGAGAATTCCTGCATCAGCACCAAGGCTAAATGCCAGTGTGTTTGGAAGGTCACAGGGAGGAGAAATGGCTCCTACATTTCTTCTTTATCATGGATACACAAGACATATGGACGGAGAGATGTTCTGAACGACTCTGGCAGGTGATGAGTTTGTTGTAGGACAGATGGTCCTCAACTGCTGGAAAAATATCAGCCCTGCTTACATTTCCTGCACAAACACAGGCAAGATAAGGACTTGTCCCTGACAGGAAAAGGGGAATGAGATTCCTTACAATGACTTTGGTTCTCTGGATATTCACAAAGGATCAACAAGGCTGGAAGGGGAATTCCAGAAGCTCCTGGGCAGCGGTGGTCACGGGTGGCTTTGTCCTTCACCCCATGGTCAAAGGGGTGACCAAAACTATGGAATCCTGGCTTCCTCCCAGCTCCTGCCACTAACTCAAAAATCCAAACAGAAAGCCAGAAGGAATGAAAAATGATGGGATGTGTGGACAACAGGCGCTCACCACAGGGAATTGTAGCTGTACCTGAGTCGTTTCCTGTGGGCTGGGAAGGATTGGGCACTTTTGAGGAATGTGGGGAGCAGAACTACACAAACAAACATCTGCTTTGGATTGTGCTCACGAAAGAACAGAGCTGACGGAGACAAGAGGATTTTTCATTTCTCCCAAACACATTTTCACAGAATCATGGAATGGTTTGGGCTCAACAGGATGTTAAAGATCATCTCATTCCATCCCCTGCCATGGACAGGGACACGTTGCACTAGACCAAGTTGCTCTAAAATGAAATGAGTTTTGTTGTCTGCTTGACTTCTGTCCAGCCCATGAAAGCAAGAAGGAGCCTTTCTTTTAAGTCACCTTGGACTGGCTGAAATCTCTGACACATGAAGGACTTCACCCACACACAGGTCAGGAGAATTCCAAGATTAAAGTCCTTTACAGGACTCACATTTGTACCATGCCAAACACTCTCCTCTGGTATCAGATTGATTTTTCCAGAGGTGTGGAGAAATAGTTTCTGACACCCTACAAAGAGCAGCCAAACTTCTGATCTGATCCAGTATGACACGTTCCTCCCTGTCCAGGAGCACAGCGGGGTTTGGAATTGGCTCAGGCACTGCATATCGGTGCTGATGCCAGAAGGGTGATCCCACCACCATTCCTGCTCCCGGCAATTTAAATCCTGGCTGGAAACCACATTTCAGTTCCATTCATGCAGGGTTAATTTTCAGCCTGAGAAGTTTGGGATTTCCAGTGTCAACACAAACAAAGAGCTTGTATCCGGCTCAAAGGTCGGAGTGAGAGGAGAAAATCACCCTTTTCCCTTACAGGGAAGTCAAAGATTACTTTACTGAAATTGTGACACTACAGAAGAGGCACAAAACTGATGGGTTGAAAGTCCAAGTCCCTCCAGACAGGCAGCAAGCAGTTGTCAGCAGGACCATGGTCAGAGTGCAACTTTAAGGAGACAGTCAGGCTTATATCCTAAAAAAATCTGGAAAGCTCTGAGGACGGTCCCATTAAAAAACCAGGCAATACAGACTTTGCTCTACACCTCTGTAAACTTTAAAAATTAAAATTATCTACAAATTTTTTTTGCAGTATTTTTGGCATATCCCATTCATCCCTCTTTTCTCTATCAATGACAAAGAAACAACATCTCGAGCACTTATAGAGCCATCCAGAGCAATCCTCTTATAGATCAGCTCTTTCCTGGCAGAGCAGGAATGCTGAGCAGGGCACTGGAGGCTGAGCAGAGATGACAGCCATATGCCACTTGGCAGAAGTCAGGGGGTTGTTTGTTGCTTTTTCAGTCTCCCAATTCTAATGAATTATAAAATAGAGCCTAAATTAACAGTCAGGAGGACTTTGTCAGGGCCCCACACTTCCGAGATGCTCGTCAGGGAGGATCTCTTTCAACTGTTTGATTTGATCAAAGGTTCCTGCTTTTCAATTGACTTCTGTACACTCCAGAGCTTCCCAAAACAAGAGTCAGGCTCCTTCCCAGGAATAATTTGAATCCCAGTGAGGAGTCAGTCTCTTCTAAAGGACAACTGCTTGGAAAGCAGGAGGTTTTGAATATGAATACACTCATGCAATGATGAACGGCGGTGGGACTGGCAGTCTGTACTCTTCAGCAACTTGGTACCAACTAAACTGATCCTGAAAGGCCTTAATCTGCCACGGAATGTACACATTTGATGTTTAATGACATCATAACAATGAGATAAGTCCATTATCTCTGCTGGGGGTAGGAGGGATGAAGTGGTGTTATCCCAACTTCTGGAAAAAGATAAACCCCACAGAGCTTTTATATTTTTGAGTGGGAGCTGTACTCAGGAAGTCAGGCATTTGCTGTGTGAGACACTGGATTCACCCAAAGATTGTGCTGAATTTCATGAATAAGAAATCTTCTCATTTATCTTCTTAGTCAAAATCTTCTTTTTGGCAGACTGAGTCCTGCATTCCCACAAGGCTGCCTGAATAAAACTCACTGTGTGCACACAGCTCAACCGCAAAGGAGAAAAATATTGTAGGTCAGAGAGATAACTCTCACTTTCGGTGTCTTTACATAAAGCTACATTTCCCACAGCCAGCTAAAAACAGGGAATAGATACAAGTCAAGGCAAAGAAACAATCCCAATTTAGACGTCTTCTACCATCCCTGCCTTACAAAACACAGAAGTTTGACATTGGGACCTTGTGGTTCAGGTTTTTCTCAAATCAAGAAATGTATACGAGATGTGAAGAGCTTTGCAAAATTCTTGGACAGAGATTAGAATAACAAAATCACAGAATCACAGAATAATTTAGGGTGAAAAAGACCTCCAAGACTTTCAAGATTAAGTCCAATCTCCACCTTGTCACCAGCCCAGAGGACTGAGTGCCATATCCAGTTGTTCCTTGGGCACCTCGAGGGATGGGGACTCCACCACCTCCCTGGGCAGCCCCTTCCAAACTTTGACAGCCCTTTCCATGAAGAAATTCCTCCTGGTGTCCAACCTGAACCTCCCCTGGTGCAGCATTAAGGAACCACAAAAATACACAGGTAAAGCAACCTGTGCAAGGCTGGGGTGTGCAAAGTCTTCCGAGAACAATTCCATCTTTTCCAGGGGTAAAGCAGTGCTCTCACTTTTGGCAAATTATTATGGAAGAACCACGTGGAAATTCTATTGATCCAAGCTCAGATAAAAGTTTAGGAATGTTTCCACCATGCACTGCAGTGCCACACAGATGCCTGAGACAGTGTGAAGGACTCGGGTGTCTCCATGGCTTGGTGTCACATGGAGACAGGAGCTCATTCCCAGAAGGAATTCAGCCACATTAGCATGGCCTCGTGCCTGGCCTAATCAGATGATGCTTCCCAGCTGCCAGAAATCCAAAAGTGAATCACACAGCTGCCACATCCAGCCTTCTTCTGAAAGCACAGACCGGAACTGTGCTGAACCTCTGTCGTATGAGGATATAAAGACATAATGCCATCATTTTAGTTTGGTTTAGAGCCAGAAAGAATCATGAATTACACTGATGGGTTTATC
Source organism: Corvus kubaryi (assembly GCF_017639235.1). NCBI lineage: Eukaryota > Metazoa > Chordata > Aves > Passeriformes > Corvidae > Corvus > Corvus kubaryi. The sequence goes on along the minus strand of NW_024581116.1, from coordinate 729,537 downwards.
TGATCTGTTATCACAACTACTACATTTCATCCACATCTCTGTGTGTCCAGGTAATGAACTTCAGTCACCCTAAAGCCCTCAGGTCCTTCAGGCACTTCCCTGTTCTATGTGAGCCACGGGCTGAGCCCAACCACTGCCAAAGACAAGACTACAGACATGGCAAAAGACTGATTAGGCGGGTGTTGTCCAACTTATGTCTGCAGAAATCCATTTCTCATACCTGCAAAGTGAAGAATCCCATACTCCTGTCCACCGGTTCCCAGCCCTGGCAATCAGGATGAATCCAAACATATGAGCAAGACACGTGGACCAATTGTCCCGATGCATCAAAACAAGCAGTCCATAAGAGTCATGGAAACCCAGAAGAGTTTGGGTTGGAAGGGATCTTAAAAACCATCTCATTACACCCCCTGCCATGGGCAGGGACACCTTCCACTATCTCAGGTTGCTCCAAGCCCCATCCAACCTGGCCTTGGACACTTCCAGGGATCCAGGGACAGCCACAGCTTCTCTGGCCAACCTGTGGCCTCACCACCCTCACAGGGAACAATTTCTTTCCAACATCCCATCTTCAGTTTGAAGCCATTCTCCCTTGTCCTGTCACTCCAGGCTCTTGTAAGTATTCCTCTCCATCTTTCCTGTAGGCTGCCTGTACCTACTGGAAGGCCTCAATGATGTCGCCCTGAAGACTCTCTTCTCCATGCTGAAAGAAATAAGCCACCCTCTGGTGATGGCCAATTTCTGATAATCCAAAGAAAAAAAGAGCAAGAAAAAGGTCTAAAACCAAAAACTGGTAGGACAGGATGAAAAACTCCATCATTTCTACAAGCAAACCAGGAAGGCCCAAGAGTGTGATTTGAGGGTGGAGATTGTCCTAGAATCAGACAGTCCTGGAATGGTTTGCAAGAGACCTTAAAGATCATCTCATTCCAACCCCCTGCCATAGTGGCATCTCTCAATGCAGAGCTCCAAGTTTTTCAGGGATGGTGCCGATGAATTAACCTGAACACAGCTCTGAGGCAGCGGGTTGGAAAGGGAGGCTCATAAATCAACAGTGTAGGCCACTGCACTCGACAAATTCACAGGATTCCTTCTCCTGACTGGAATCAAGCCCCTCTTTTAAAATGATGGATTACCCCATCTGAAAGACTCGAAAGGATGGTGATGGAAAAATACTCCAGTGTTTAATTACACTGAGGGATGTGGAGCTGTTTCATTGCACAGTGGAACTTTCCAAACTTCAGCTCCCAGCTACTGGAGCTTGTCCTGGTTTATTGGGGTCAGGTTGTCAACCTCTCATGAGGTACCTGCAAGTATTGTTTGATCACAGTGTTCATGGAATCGCAGAATCTCCTGAGCTGGATAGGATCATCCAGTCCAACCCCTGGCCCTGCACTGACACCCCAACAATCCCACCCCGTGCATCCCTGAGAGCGTTGTCCCTACGCTCCTGGAGCTCTGGCAGCCTTGGGGCCGTGACCATTCCCTGGGGAGCTGTTCCAGTGCCCCAGCACCCTCTGGGGGAAGAACCTTTCCCTGATATCCAACCTAACCCCCCCGACATGGTGTTATCTCTCTTCATCGTGCCTACTCCCAGCACTGGGGCAGTTTTCTGGGCTCTATATCCATTTTTTTGTCGCACTTTGAATCTCCAGCAATATTTCTGTAAGATCCCCAGGATGGCAACAGAGGAACTGCACAAAATGTTCTGATTTCCTGGCCCTGCAGGCAGAAAACTCCTGACTAAAGCCCTTTCCATAGAGGCAGAAGTTGCAATAACCACTTTGGGTTCAGTGGAAGACACTTATCCACAATAGTCCCTGGATCCCTCTTTGAGTTTCTTTTTCCCAGGATGGCATCACATTTTGGAGGTATCATCTGCAATTTTTTTGTTCCCAGATGCAGTAACAAGTGGCATAATTACGATGGCTGTTCAAATATTGAAATGAGTTACTTGTGTGCAGTGTTTCTGGGAAATGGGAGAAGGGATGAGGTTTACTGGAACTCTCTAAACATGCAAAATGTTTTCTGCACACAGTTTCCCACTTCTGTTTGCACAGATGTGGGTCGTGTCAGCACAAAACCTCTGCCAAGAAGGATAAATTAATTCCAAAGGTTTGGATAAGGCAAATAGGTAGAATGGTCCACTAGTGCCTCTGCACAACATCTCTTACCCCTTTTTTGCTCCCTTTTTCTAATCATAAAATATACTCAGTACTGTTGAAAAATGTAAAATCCCAGGTTCTGATGAAGGATAAAGGTCCTGGGTAGAAACAAAATCAAATAATTAAAATAAAATTAAATAAAATAAAATAAAGCAAAATAAAATGCAATTAAGTAAAGCAAACTAAAATGAAAATTAAAAATAAGATAAAATAAGGTAAAATAAGGTAAAATAAGGTAAAATAAGGTAAAATA